>NC_061821.1:23216620-23221620 GCF_019202785.1 Penaeus chinensis | reverse complement strand
CTCCTCCATTCTTATTGTTAGCTCTATCCATTGTGAATCATCCATTCAGGTCAATACTCAACCTTGAGAATACACCCTTCCACTCTCCCAACATCTACCACTCCACTCCTCTTGTAATTTTTTCTTCATTGTCTATCTTATTACTACTCATTGCTTTATCTACCCAGACCAACCTCACTGGCAAACCTATTTCTGCCCAACCTCACTCTCCCCATAATACTTTTACCAGAACTGTTTCCATCTCTCCGGCTAATTGCCCTGTCTGCGACAAGAATTGGTCAGATTGCAAAAATGATCTTTGTTTCTGTGATGTAATAGCAGTACAGTGCTACACTATTTCCTCCCAGAAGCCACCTTACGTCCTGAACCTCTTCCCTGTCAGTATCAAAAATGTTGGCATTTTGGCCAGTGTGCTGGAAGCACTGTTGCTCCACAGCCAGCTGCCCTCTAAGTGCCTTGGTCACAACCGTTTAAATATCTCGATATAATCACGCACTTGTGTCAGTTGTGGGGTCTCCCACAATGTATTTTACAGGAACTGCACTCCTGCAAGATCGAGCCAGATGTAGCAGTTTTGATTCAAACTATCTTGTGATACTAGTCAGGAAGCATGCTGTCCTTCGCTCTGCTCCTCTCCCTTCTTTCCAAGATATATCTGCATCTCCCTAGTATCTATTCCCCCCTACCCCTTACCGTCTTACTGCTACTCCCTCTTTCTCCCAGCTGATTTTTTTTTCCAGTCTAAATCCAGATACTACAATCTCTTCCACTTCCCAAGTGCCTACCCCTCCTCACTTTATCTGTCGCACCAGACAATCTAAACGTTCCACCCCATCTTCTCCTACCACATCTTATGCTACTTCCACCATTTCCTCTGCTTCTTGGACATCAGATTCCTGTTCCCCTTATGAGAAAACCTATGTTTCTCAGACCTATCCACCCAACTCCCCTCCATAAACTCTTGAGAACTTCCAAAACTTACTAAATATGACCAAAGTGAACGCTCCTCTCTCTCTTATCCACCCTCCAATCTCTCTGCTCCCATTCCTTCTACGTTCAAAGTAATTGAAGATATCCATCCTCCTCCTCAAGTTCCCCCTTCCCATTTTCCCAATGGGTCTGTCCACCGAATAGTCAGAGATCTTGACTCGCGAGCTGGCCTCTCCAGGCCAACAGCTAAGCCAGGGAGGCCCCTGAGTTCTCAGACGGCTTCCCTGATTGAGAGGGGAGAGCAGGCTGAACCAGCCGAAACAGCTGCTGCCTCCACAAACAAGCCCGAAAGCCGAAAGGGCGGGCCGAAGCGTCCGAGGCCGGAGACCGTCTCTGATGAAGAGTCGGGACCCCCTAAACGCTTCGCCCAGTTCAAAGTGCCAGCTAAACCCGAAGGCTTCGACAATGCCTACCAATTGGTCAGGGCATTCGAGTTGCAACGGAAAATCCGGTTGTCGATCCGGGTCGCCCGAGATCAGGGCATGATCATAATGCCCAAAGATCAAGCTACCTTGAATTTCCTCCGGGAAACGAAGGAGCTAGCCGATGGGAGAAAAGTGAGTCTTTCCCCACTAAGTCCCGAGGAAAAGAGAACCAAGATGGTGCTACTTGGCTTCTCAGTCTCGTACGATGTGGAGCTGATCGCTTCACACCCACAGGTCGTGCAGGCTTCCCGAATGTCGAAGGGGAAGACCCCAACCAGGCAAGTCCTGGTGACCATGAAAGGTGCCCCAACCACTACCCTTGGGTAGTGGTTGGGGTAACTGGGGCACCTACAACCTTCGAACGTATGTGCCAGAACCACTTCGGTGTTTCAAGTGCCAGAAATACGGTCACCACCAGGCTAACTGTACAGCCAAGCCTAAATGTGGTGTCTGTAGCAAGGCACACAACACAGAGGTATGCCTCAAGGCATACAAAGAGGAAAAGAGGGACACAACAGCCAAATGTCCCAACTGTGCCAAGAAGCATCATGCCTGGAGCCTGACTTGCTCTGTCAGGAAAAAGGCGGCCCTCAGGCGACAAGAGGTTGCTCAAAACCGACCAGACTTTGTTCCTGCCCCACCGGGCACCCATGTCTGGGGAAGGAACAAAAGCGAAAAGGCCTCCCGACCTCCTAAGAGGAAGGAAGCCGCCCCCCAGCCGACACCGGATGTCTCCAACAAAAAGGAGTTTCCGACAATGCCAAATGTGCAGAAAAAGAAACTAAAGAAAAAAGGTTCTAAGAGCACCATAAAAACCTCCCCAACAGATGATCATCTCCTCTTTGACGAGGACGATATGACTCTCCTGTTAACTGCTGTTGTCTCAGCAGTAGCAACAGCCCTGGGGAGGTCGAGTGAGGAGGCCGAGAAGGCAGTTTCGGTCGCCATGACGGCAATGACCCAGACTGTCGCAGCCCTGAAGGGAAGAAAGCTGGTTAGAGCAAAACCAGCCTCACCCTCACCCCAGGACGAGACTCCCCTCCCCACTCCAAACCAGGCCATGCCTTCACAGGCAGAGCCAAAACAGGCTGAATCTGTGCAGCCAGAGACAGATCACGCTGACAAGCAAGGCCAGCCAAGAAAAAGCCTGAGAGAAAAGCCGAACCAACCAAAGTCAGAGCTACCAAAGGCTCTCCACCCCCCAGTGGACCCAAGGATAGCCTGACAATAGACGAGGAGCCCTCAACCAGCGAGGACCTCGCAATGGAGTTGTCAGACTCCGACGATGTCTCTGATGTAACTATCACTGAGTAACATCATGACACACCATCTAAGCATCCTACAGTGGAACATCAATAGCTTCTCTGCAAAGAACGCTTTTCTCCAAGCAGTAGTGCGATCAAGGAACATTGACATTGTCATGCTCCAGGAGACATTAACAGTGGACACTGTTCGCTTCTCAGGGTACCATGCCTTCACACTGCCACGAACACCTGGCAAGAGAGGCTTGATCACCCTTGTGAGAGCAACAATCCCCTGCTCCGCAATAGCCGATGCATCGCACTGTGGAGACGATGTTGAATCCCTTGCTGTCGAGGTTCACCTGGCCGGGGGGGCCCTCAAACTGTACAATGTGTACAGCCGGCCACGCTGTAGAAGCTTAGACATCAGCCAGGTCTGTGCTTCTGCTGCACACGACCGAGTAATCATAGGGGGAGACTTCAATGCACACCACCCCATCCTGGCTCCCTGCCGGGCACCGGATGCGGCCAACGCATGTCAGAGGAGGGGTCCTAGACCTCACCCTGGCCACTGCAACTCTGGTGGGGAGGATTGGCTGGCGTGTCGATGAGACCGTCACAAGTGACCATTACGGCACTATAACTACCCTCATGGATGCTGGCCCAGCCGAAATCCTAAGACCGAATCCAAGATGAAAAACAGACAAGGCCAACTGGCAGGCGTTTCAAAACGCCTTGGCCCTCTGTCTGAGATGCAACGATCCCCCACAAAGCGAAAATGTGGAAGTGCACGAAGCTAGCCTGCTAAACGCCATTAATGAAGCAGCCTCACAGACCATACCCAAAACTCGGCCTGGGTCCAGAAGTCACAAAGACGCCTGGTACTTCAATGACGAGATCAGGGAGGTCAACCACAGGGTGAACATGTGCCGAAAACTATTCCGAAGGCAAAGAACCCCTGACAACTTATCCCTCCTAAGGGAAGCTGTCACGGATGCCAAGGAAACTGCCAACAGAGTCAGGCAGGAAAAGTGGCTGGAATGGTGTGAGTCCTTCGACCACCAAACCACCCTTTCAGAGCTGTGGCAACGGGTCAAGCGAGCTACCAGCCGCTCAGCCCCGAGGTGCACCCATCACGACCCCCAAGCAGAGGCTAACAGACTGGCGCACGAGTTCTCTGCGAGAACGAGCAGCAACAGTCTGCCAGCCGAGCTGAGGGCAAGACAAGAGCGTCTACAGCCAGACAGACACGCTCAGATCAGAGAAAGGGCAGCCGAACCCGTTAACTCAGACGTTATCTTTTCTCTGAGGGAACTAAGGAAAGCCTATAAAACCAGTTCCAACACAGCCCCGGGCTCTGATGGGATCTCGTACCCCATTATCTCCCACCTAGGACTAGCAGGTGAGCGTGCACTCTTGCAACTCATCAACAAGTCCTGGGAAACTTCCACTCTACCCCAGAGTTGGAAGAGGGCTACCATAGTTCCCGTCCCAAAACCAAAGGAGCCGGGGAAGTACCGCCCCATCTCTCTGCTCAGCTGCCTGGCCAAGACGGCTGAGAGGATGGTACTAAACCGGCTTCAATGGAAAACGGGACCCCCGCACGAACACCTCCATGGGTTCACAAGGGGCATGGGCACAGCACACAGCATAGCCACGCTCTTAAGCACAATCAGCAAGGGCCCAGCTGTGGTGGTATTCCTTGACCTGGAGAAGGCTTTTGAACTGGCAAGTCCGCTTGCCATTCAGGAAAGCCTGATCCAGAAGGGAATCAGAGGAAAGCTCTTGGCTTGGATAGGTGACTACTTCAGGAACAGGACTGCCAATGTCAAATTCCAGGGTCACCTATCGCAGCACATGCCGCTCGAAAATGGAACGCCACAGGGTGGGGTTCTCAGTCCAGCCCTATTTAACACTTTAATGTCCTGCATCCTCAACATAAACCTCCCAGTGGGGTGCCAGATCATCTCCTATGCAGACGATTTCGCTATCACCTCCACTGGACCACGCAGCCAGAATAAAGCCCAGCGTTGTCTGGACCTCGTGTCAGAGGAGTGTTGTAGGACAGGACTAAAGATCTCTGCAGCCAAATCCAAAGCCATGGCTCTGAGACAGAGAGTTCGAGGCACAAGACTGAAAATCCAGGGAGTGGAATTAGAATGGGTCAAGGACTACCTATACCTTGGGGTAAGGATAGACCGAACCCTCTCCTTCCATAAGGAGGTCCAGTACCTGGTTGACCGAACCAAAGCAAGACTGTCCATCATGAGAGCAATGACTGGGAGACGCATAGGGGCCAGACACAAAGTACTAAGATCATTCTATGTACATGCTGTCCGGCCCA
>NC_061821.1:23201620-23204120 GCF_019202785.1 Penaeus chinensis | reverse complement strand
ATACTGCAAGGGTATAGATATAATATACACATACATTATACATGCACGCGCGCACACACGCACACGCACACGCACACGCAAACACAAGCACAAGCACAAGCACAAGCACAAAAACACACACACACACACACACACACACACACACACACACACACACACACACACACACACACACACACACACACACACACACACACACACACAGTATAGTGCAAATGTACACCGAAGCAATCTAAGATGCATGGGATTTTTTTCTTTCTTTCTTTCTTAAGGAAATGCATATTTCCACAGTCATGATGCAGCTATACCAGTTTGCAAATAAGTTTGCTTTGTAAGCTGGATACTTTTTTATTTTCTTTCTTTTGAAGATCAACATTGAATGGAAGTTAAAAATGTCAATTTATATAAATATTTCCTTGTATTCATTTCATTTGCATATCATTCGGAGCAGAATAGCCATCAAAAGTGTATGTATTATTATATCACAGTAGCCTTCAGTATTAGATTAGTAAGTAATGATAAGTAATGGGATAGTATAATATAAGTCAAATAGATGTTAATGCAAGTTTTTTTTTTCTCATTTGCTGGGTGTAATACAGAGCCAGAAAAGTTTACCAAGAGAATGCTATAATTGACTGACCAATTTTATAGGAACACTTCATGGTACAATAAGGTCTGTGTTGTAAAAAGTATTGCCAAGTTGTTCCATTTGTTTCTTCCATATCTTTTGGTTGACTCTCTAGATAGCAGTATGTAGCAAATACCCCTACCTAGTTTTTAGATGTAGGTTATAATTGTTGTTTATTTTAGTCAGTGAAGGTATATGTAGACATGTCCTGATTGGTGTCGTTTTGTTTGCAAAGGAGAGGAAATTGCTGTGTCATGGTTGCCTTTCTGCTTTTGATTTGCATCATTAAAGATTTAGCAAAAAGAGAAAAAAAAGAAAAGAAAAGAGAAAGAAAGAAAAGAAAGAAAGAAAGAAAGTAAAAATATATATATAATTCACAACTGATATTCTTAGATCAGTGATTATGATGCACTCAGCTTAATCAACTGTATCATTAACTAGAATAACATTTTGTTTTTGTTTGTTTTTTTCTCTTTTTTTCTTGATTTTTTTTTTGCTTTGCTTCACTCACTTTCCTTGTCTTTATCAGTTAGGCAGTTATATTTTATCTCAACTAAGCTTGTTATCAGATCATTTTTTCAGCATGACTTTAGCTGTCTCTGTTGGCCTTGTGTTCTAGACAGAGAGAGAGGAGAGAGAGGGAGAGAGAGGGAGAGAGAGGGAGAGAGAGGGAGAGAGAGGGAGAGAGAGGGAGAGAGAGGGAGAGAGAGGGAGAGAGAGGGAGAGAGAGGGAGAGAGAGGGAGAGAGAGGGAGGGAGAGAGAGGGAGAGAGAGAGAGAGAGAGAGAGAGAGAGAGAGAGAGAGAGAGAGAGAGAGAGAGAGAGAGAGAGAGAGAGAGAGAGAGAGAGAGAGAGAGAGAGAGAGAGAGAGAGAGAGAGAGAGAGAGAGAGAGAAAGACAGACAGATGGAGAGAGACGCAGACAGACTGACCGACACAGGTAGACAGAAAGACAGACAGCAAAAGAGAGACAGACAAACAGATGGAGGGCGAGAGAGAGACCGAGACAGAGACAGAGAGAGGATTTGAGCTAAAGAGTCATTTAATTACCGTTATGCATCAATACTGTATTAGCTATTTTGGGCCCAAAATAGTTTTTAATTAGAGATTCATATATCATGTATTCGCATGATTCTAAAATAACATGCAAGCACACATTAAAGCAAATTAGGTAGGAAAGAAAGAAATTTTAGACTTGTACAGACAGCCACTTTACTCCAACTTTGTGGAGTAAGTATTCCTACTTAATCTTTTATGTGTCATAATTTTTCATGGCCGAAGGTAAGCCAAACTTATGACCAGTTTAATTATTTCACGGGTATTTTATGAACAAGATCATCATTGTAGCATCTGTTATAGTTATTCTGCCGATGACGATTGGCATTTATTGCCATTATTACATAGAGGCGTGGTCAGGATAATATACTTGAGAGAGGAAAAGTCTGAGAAAATATTTTAGGTTCGGAATCATCGAAGACAGATGATTGAAAGCTGTCTTGGAGGACTGCTATAATTCCCGTTGCCCCTCCCCCCCCATCCCTTGATCGGTGTTGTCGGGGGGGGGGGGGGGCTTAGGAGACGAGGACTGAGGCCCAGTGTAGGGGCATTTTCGCCACAATACTTTATCATAATGCTCCCTACTCCCTAAATTCCATCCCTTAAAACAACCTTTACCTTATACCATACCCATCAGCTCCCCTTCTCTACCCCTTTCACTACCATACTAGCCTGTAACTTTACCCTAATCATTATCTCGTTCCTAACCCCCTTTGCTACTCTACTTTACCGTAGCGCTATATGACCTTTGATGTCATTTAGCACTTCCTTACCTGGGGGCTTTGCTCCCAAGCCACACCCTATCGCTCTGTTTTGAA
>NC_061821.1:23184120-23189120 GCF_019202785.1 Penaeus chinensis | reverse complement strand
GATAGGATTAATCTAGAGTTCTAGATTCATGAAAGACATACAATATCTATATTCTTTTTAAAGTTTGACACACACACACACACACACACACACACACACACAATTACTGAACACATACCGAGGCATCACATTTTAAAGGGAATTGTTTTAACAAATTTCAATTTTATTGGATAAGGACCAGGGATATATATATAAAAAAATAAAATATATAAAATCCTTGACATTCTATAGCCTACTGTCGCCTTATGATGATTATAGTAATAACGATAATGACAGTACGTTATAACATTGGTCATTATTATTAAGGTTTTGCTTTAGATAAGAAACTGGAATCACATGAAGAAACTGATATATTATTTGCGTTTGAACTATTTGGTGATCATATTATCAGGATGCGTTTGTTATTAGGCTTATTGCTGTATCATTACTATCATTATCGTATAAATTTAATCGTACTATCATAATTAGTATCATCATTTTGTTACTAGTGAGAAGGGCTGAGATGCGCAAGTCACAGATTGTCGAATACAGGTGTTATGGCTACGGCTAAAATACTTTCATAAAGCAGGGATGTGACAAGGATGGTGGATAGATGAAGAAGGCTAGAGGGTTGATTTTTAATCGGATTATATAAGGATTTGGCGTGTCCTGAGGGTTAGGGAAGAGGGAGGATTTGAGGGAAGGTTCACTAAATGGTTTTCCTTGTAAGTTCGAAATTAGCGTACCTGAATTACAGATTAATATGAGTGAATTTTGTAACTACACCTGTAGAGAGGATGCAGAAAACGTAGTGCTATGGTTATTTGTATCTTCATTAATCCGAGTGAACTTGAATTTTAGTTGCGAAGGTATTTCTTATTACAGATATCCAAAAAATAAAATAAAATGATCCCACGAAACAACAGTAATATTATCAATTCCCCTACGTACCAATTACACCCACAAACACAATAAGGTACCAAAAAACGTAAATGCCCTCCAACACACGCAGACAGAGAGACGGGAGTACCTGGCAACTGCGTTTTTAAGCCGCTTATCCGTCCGTTCTTGGTGTTTCTGCATCTCTCTGTCTCTACCGCAGTTTTGCTTTGACCCCCACTCTCTCTCTCTCTCTCTCTCTCTCTCTCTCTCTCTCTCTCTCTCTCTCTCTCTCTCTCTCTCTCTCTCTCTCTCTCTCTATCTCTCCTGTGTATGTGTGTGTGTGTGTGTGTATTATATCTTTTACTCTGTCCACAAAACTTTTAATACTGTTATATCCTCCGGCCTGTACAGAGCAAAATTGCTAGTTGTTATGCTCCCTAAATGACTTTGAATCTTACTAGTAGAACTATATAAATAAGCGTTAATCAAGGTTTACCGGCGAATCCAACCCTAAAACCGTAGGATTTAAACGACACCCTAGAAAGTTGAAGTGAAGCTTAACTGTCCAACCTCACCATTCCTATCTTTATCTGGCTTTAGCACAAGCAGCTGTTTATAATCCCTCGTTATACAAAATCCTTCCTTCTTCTATTCGGCTGTGGATTTACTCCTATTCTCCCAGGACTGCAAGAAATTAGGGTAAGGTCTGGACTGTAGTAATAAAAGCTAGGTCTGAACTGTAGTAATAATAAACAGTAATAAAGACACTGCATTGATAAACTCAAGGTCTGGACTGCAGTGATAAAGAGCAAGGTCTACCCTGAGGTGTAGGAAAGAGGGCTGAATATTTCCTTACTCTGCACCACACAAATTTCTCACTGACTCGGAAAGAAACGTAGGGCTGTAGTTAATGTAAAAGAAATTTCGTGCCGCTTTATCTACCTATCTATTTACATATGTAAATACATTTATTTATATGGGTATGTATGTATGTATGCATGCACGTATGTATATATAAATCTGTATAGGCGTAGATTTATTCTTACATACATAAGAGTTAATGGTTAAGTCTTACAGATTGTATATCAGCGTTAACGTTGGGCAAGGTTTTTGTTTGTCTGACACAGCAAACTGCCTCGACAAAACCTTCATACATGATGATAATCCTTGTATAATATCCAACACATATCTCTTGTACAACGTGTGATTCCAACCCTAATCCTTAGGCTGGTTTTATCCCTCCTTAAAGCGCGGTTTCAATTTATTGCCTTCCCGCAATAGAAACTGTGTATTTACTCTCCTTCGTCAATTTTTGGTTATTTATTTTTCATCAGCCTTGCCTTTCGGTTTCAACTTGCAGTAGTTGATGTTTGTTTATGATTCATTTCGTTAAGCAAAATGACAGGCTGCAAGATAAATACAACGAACCAACCCGTCGCTTTTTGGTTTCGCCAGGATGTACGTAAGCCTTGGAACCCTAAATAATCCTTTACCTATCTCTTTACTGTCATTAACTCACTTGTCTTGCCCTCTCCATTTTTTGTTTATGTGTTTGTTTAACTACATTTTTGGGGTTTTGGTTTTCTATCAATTTTGATATTAGTTTCTCTACATGATGAAAAAAATACTAAAAGAACATCTGGTCATTCGGATCTTTTCATCAGACGGTTATATAAGTTTTAATTTATCTTCATCCTGTTTCAATGTGGATGACCATTAGGCGCTGAGGTAGTAGCATACCCGGCTTTTAACCATGAATATACATCGTGAATGCATGAATATAAAACTCTTAATGCCACAGATACCATCATCGACGGCGTACGCTTTCGAAACTCGAGCCTCGACCCTGTACCTTCTCGTAACGTATGACCCTTTACTCCCCACTCTTTCTTCACCAACAATCGGTCATCCTTGCCTCTCACAAGTTTCCACGCTAAACCCATCCTGCAAACACCTCTTCCCTTCACTCTTTTATCATGCCCCGCCCATTGCCATTTTAGATTCCATTCTTCACGTCGCATCATCGGTGAGGACATCCTACCAGTGAAGGAACCTTGGGGTCATTATCTTCACCGGGAATCGCCTGAGGGACTCCACGCTCCTCCACGGCCAGGGTTTAGCTATTACTCAGGGCGACCTTCAGTCACATTGCACAGACAATATTTCGGTGTTTAACGTATAGTCTAAATTTGTGTACTGAAGTTTGGTGTAGAAATAACGGTTTGGAAGATCACCTTTTTGTACCCCTTTTTGGATTTAGTAGTTTAAGTAGACTACTGTTTGGCGTTTGTTAAATTGAGAACGCACTATTTAACAAATGCATTACGTTGTAGGTAACTAATGTCGTCGTGATTATGTATGACCAAAGACTATCGTCAGAGGTCACTTTTAATTGGAGTATTTGCACTGAAAGCCCGAAAATGCAGGTGAAATTTTCTTCTTGGTAATCTGCTGTTTATTTATTATTTTTCCATTATTTGCACCTGAATATTTACCTCGAATTGCGTCCTGTATACCCTTACGTACATTTGTATGTATGCATCTATATATTTATATACATATTATATATATATTATATATTTGTTATATATATACAGACAGTATATATAGATATATATATATATATACACACATAAAATATGTATATATATACATATATACACACACACACAATATGTTTATATATATATATATATATATATATATATATATACACACACACATACATATATGTGTGTATGTAAATATATATGTATATATGTATATGTATATATATATATATATATATATATATATATCATTACCAACATGCATCACTATAGACAACAAGACATAGAACACACCGGAATTAAGTCAATCCCAAGCTCCTCAGAAATCGTTCGGTTAGGCGAGTGAGACGCAATTCATTTTCTCCCTCCGCCCTATCTCTCCTCCTCGCCCCCTGATTCCTCTCGTCAGGCACCGAATAGGGACCAAGACGTAGACAGATTGCGGTGGCGTGAGGAATGGACGTCTCACGGGATGTCTCGGCGGGTATTTATCAGGTGGAGGCGAACTATTTATCATCCGGGGACTCTATTAGCGAGCGACCCACCTGCCCACGCCCGCGACTGTCCCTCTCGGTCGCTTTTGCCCGCCTCTGTTCTGCTTTTTTTTTCTGGCCTCTTTCTCTCTCTCTCTCTCTCTCTCTCTCTCTCTCTCTCTATATATATATATATATATATATATATATATATATAACTGTGTCTGTCTGCCTGTCTCTGTATCTCTCTCTCTCTCTCTCTTTCTCTCTCTCTCTCTCTCTCTCTCTCTCTCTCTCTCTCTCTCTCTCTCTCTCTCTCTCTCTCTCTCTCTCTCTCTCTTTCTATACATACATACATACATCTCGCCCCCCCCCCCCTCTCTCTCTCTCTCTCTCTCTCTCTCTCTCTCTCTCTCTCTCTCTCTCTCTCTCTCTCTCTCTCTCTCTCTTTCTATACATACATACATACATCTCGCCCCCCCCCCCCTTTATCTCTCTCTCTCTCTCTCTCTCTCTCTGATCATTATTTGTGCACATGTATATCGAAGAGGAAAAACGCGTCTGTAAGATTTACATAACGATTTGCATTACAAAAGAAACGCTGTCTTTAATCAAGCAAGTCAACACTTTGATTTATGCGACAGGTTCTCATTTATATGGAAGAATGCAATTTCTCGATTCAAGAACTAAAACTAGTTCATAGCTGTTGCAACCCCCTTTCGTCTTCACTTAATCTTATTCGTGAGGCAAGACTTAAACATGTAAGTGTAAACAATATGATAGTATGGTAATGTGAAGATTAAAAAATTGTAATCTGAGGTGAAACGAAATATGTGTTATTTTATGCTTTACGTTTTCAGGAACTTGAAAACGAATATGTCAAAGTATGATGCTAACGTCAATAATTTGAAATGTACACAGTAATAAAACGGTATACAATTAAATCACGTATTTTAATCTTAATTTAAAACGAATTCATAAATTTAGCTTTTGAAAAGAAGCCAAAAAGTCACAAGGCCCTGAAATAATCTAAGGCGAATGAAAAGTATTCATTGCGACAAGCACAGAAAGTGTATGAAAGAGAATGATTATCATTACAAGAGATGTCAGAAATACG
>NC_061821.1:23149120-23151620 GCF_019202785.1 Penaeus chinensis | reverse complement strand
GAAACAAAACCAACAATTAAATGAGAAAAGAAAAAGAATGATAAAACAACGAAGATAAAAAGGAAAGAAAAACGAAATATAACAAAATCAAAGACTAACAAGCAAAGGAACAACAATAACAAAATCACGAATAACAAAAGCAGAACAACAGGAAATTACATCAACAAAAGGACGACAAGAAGATTAACACACAATCGCACAATCAACAAAACCGACAACAAAATTGCATACTTCAGCAAATCAACAAAAACATGCACTCAACAACAACAACAAAAATAAAAACATTTACCCAAAACAACAACATACGCTCAAAAAAAAAAAAACATACACAGCAAAACAACAACGACAACATACAATCAACGTAACAACAATAACAACAAAAACAAAAACATTCACCCAAAACAACAACATACAATAAAAAAAAACAGCAAAACAAAAACATTCACCCAGAGCAACAACATGCAATAAAAAAACAGCGAAACAACAACAACAACAACATACACTCAACACCAAAAAAATCCCACAATTACCGACCAATACCCATCCGAAGCCTTAATGATGATGTTGATGGTGATGATGACGACGGAGCTGGCGGCGTTTAGAGTGGTGATGACAATAATCGAAGCGGATGGATTTGCATATAGATATTCTTGTCTGAAAAGGAACTTGTACTCTTCTCCTCCCTCTCCCCCTCCCCCTCCCCCTCCCTCTCCCCCTCTCCCTCCCCCTCCCTGTGTCTTACCTTCCTCCCCTATTCTGCTCTCTCATTTTCCTCATCTACTCTCCCCCTCATTTTCATCCTCGACTCTCCCAACCACTTCCCTCCCCTATTCTCTCCACCCACCTCCATCCCCTATTCCCCCACCCACCTCCATCCCCTATTCTTCTCCCCACCTTCCTCCCATACTCTCACCCTACCTCCCTCCCTTACTCTCACCCTACCTCCCTCCCCTCCTCTCACCCTCCCGACCTTCCTCCCGTACTCTCCTCCCACCTCCCTCCCCTCCTCTCACCCTCCCCACCTTCCTCCCTTACTCTCTCCCACTTTTCTCCCCTACTCTCCCCTCCCATCTTCCTCTCCTCTCCCCCAGCTTCCTCCCCTCTTCTCCCCACCTCCTTCCCTTCCTCTCACCCACCTCCCTCACCTACTCTCCCTACTCACTTTCCTACCCTACTCTTACCCTACCTCCCTCCCCTCCTCTCCCTTCCCACTCCCCTCCCCTCCCCTCCTCTCCCCTCCCCTCCTCTCCCCTCCCACTTCCCTCCCCTCCTCTCCCCACCTCCACCCCTTCCGTATCCTCGAAAGGATTTGAAAAAGTTCAAAACTTCATCGCCTTTTCGAGAACAACTGAAGGACACCCTAGGTTTCATATTCGTGAAAGATGATAAGGATAATGTTATCACAATATTAATGGCGGTGATGATGGTAATTATGATATTAACAACGATGATTATCATTATACCAATGATGATAATAATGACAATGATACAAACAATGATGGTAGAGAAAATAACAGCGAGGGTACTAGTACTGATGATAATGAAACACCAGCAATATTACTAATATCACTAGGTGCTATAATGCTAATAACGTACTTATGATTATATGAATAGCAATAATAACTATGAGCACAGTAGTAATAAATATAATGATAATGATAACAGTGATAATAATACCTATTATCATTAAATAATAACAGTAGTTGTGGTTGTGACAATACTGATAGTAACAGTTTTAACAATATTGGTTGTGATAGTAAAAATAATCACATAGTGATTAATGATATCAATAGTCATAATATGGGTGTGTGTGTGTATGTATGTATGTATGTATATATATATATATATATATATATATATAAAATGTATATATATATGTATATATATACATATATATGTATATATATACATATATATATATATAAAATGTATATATATGTATATATACATATATATATATATATATGTGTGTGTGTGTGTGTGTGTGTGTGTGTGTGTCTGTGTGTGTGTGTGTGTGTGTGTGTGTGTGTGTGTGTGTGTATGGGTGTGTATTTGTGTGTTTGTGTGTGTGTGCGTGAGTTTGTGCGTGTGCATGTGTGCGTGTGCGTGTGTATGCGTCAACAATCAATTTTTCTTTCTCTTCCTCCCTCTCTCTCTCACCCTGAACCTTTCCTCTTTCTTTAGCCCATTCTCGTCTTCCTTCCGAATTCTTATCTTTCCGCATTTCCACCTGCACGCCTACAACCAGCCCCACCAATCACCCTTTAAAAGTCATTTTAATCAGTGCACGTAGAACAGGGAGCTACAATATTTAAAAAAAAGTCAGTAAGGCAATTGGCAACGACCATGTAATTTGGCCAACAGTGTATCATAATGTCAGTTGTTTATGTCCCGTCCGCCTACAGTGTTTGGTGCAACCTGTCATTTCGTATGCTAATCCTTGTCTGCGATTGGTCAGGAATGCAGGTGGAGGCGGATTAGGAAAGAGGGGTTGGCGGGA
>NC_061821.1:23124120-23129120 GCF_019202785.1 Penaeus chinensis | reverse complement strand
TTAGTTATTTGTTATGTTTTTCTTTTTGTCATTATACCTTTCATTTAATTATTCTAATTCGCTGTTTTTTCACCAGGCGTTGAATTCACAGGGTGACAGATGCACAAAGGAAAGAACAGTGAGGATGAACAGCAGGGTAGTTCGGGTGAACAAGTTGACGGGATTTAACATTTTAAAGAACAGGGTAGAGGATGAAGAACTATGAAGAATATGAGGAGGCGTACGAAGAAGAGTGAAAAAGATTCCGGAGAACAGATGAAAAAAAAAAAAAAGGGTAGGGTCGATTTGTAGAGTATTTGAGTAGCTCCTCTCAAGGGTGCTTAAGGGTGCGTGGTTAAGTGTTCCCACGTGCTTCCTTCTCACACTTGGTTGGAACATTATCTGTGGTCTTTGGCTACACTGAGGTTTGGTTTTCTATGGTTTGGTGTGTTTTATATTTTGGTGTTCCTGTTACCGTTATAATTAACAGCGTCGTTACCATTGTGAATACATTATTATTACTAATATTACTGTCGTTGTTTATTAAAATCTTCATTATTATTATTAATACTGTTAGAATCCTTATCATTATTGCTATTAAAATCACCATTTTCATTATTCGTTGTTATTCCTTTTATCATTATTGGTATTATTGTTTCATTGTCATTATTATCATTGTCTGTATTACTAGCGTTATCATCTTCATTCTCATCATAATCAGTTACATGATATGTTAGGTAATGTTTATAAATATACTGAACAGATATACATTCATATAAAGCTTATAAACATACTCCTTTCCCTACACATACACGTAAATACACCCACATACTTCTACATATTTACTCCTTAACCCCCCCCCCCCCCATGTACGAGACCTTCTACCTCCCCCCTTTCCCTTCCCCTCCCTACAAACACGCTCGGACGCACATACACACAGACGCACACATACACGCGCGGACGCACACGCACAGACACACACAGACACACACGCGGTGGTCGCACAAGACCCTCCTTTTCCCTTATCCCCCCTCCCCTTTACCTCCCTCCCTTGCCACACACACACGCACACACACGACCGCATTAGGCCCACCCACAGCCTCCTCCTTACCCCCCTCTCCTCCCCCATGCCCATGCCCCGCCTTCGTCCGGCCATGCCCTCTCCGTTTCAAAGAACCTGAACAAAGGTGAGTATTTTGAAGGACTCACGAAGAGGAAGAGAGAGATAGAGAGAGACAGGAAGAGAGATTAAAAGAGAGATGGAAGGGGGGGAATTAGGTTTAATGGAAGAGGATGGAGAGAGAAGAAAGGGGAAAGGGGAATAGAAAATATGAAAAAAGAAGAAGCGAGAAAGAGAGAAACAGACAGGAAGAGCTAAAGAAAAAGAGAGAAGTGGAAAATAGGTTTTAGAGGATTGATAAGGTTCGAGAGGGAAGAGGAAAAGGCAAATGGAGAAGAAAAAATAAAGAAAGAAGAAGCGAGACAGAGAGCGAGAAAATGAAATTAAGAAAAAGAGGAAGAAGAAAATAGGCTTCCTGGGTTCGCCCAAAAACAGAAAAGGAAGAAATAAGAGAAAATACAAGAAAGGAGAGAAAGCCAGATGGTGAAAGGAGAAACAGGAAGAGAATAAAAGAAATGAAGAGAAATATAAGGAACAGGGAAGGAGGAAGAAGGAAAGACAGAAGAGGAAATGGGACAGAGAGTAGATAGTGGAAAGATGATAACGGTGTGTATAGAGAAGACGAGGATGAGTTGCAAAAATACGTTATCTTATATTACATCATCCATATGCAAATGTGTTTATCACTCTTATCATTCAATAACTAAAATAATATATGATAATGATGATAATGATAATGATCATAATAATGACGCTAATAATAATGATAATAATAACCATAGGGTTAATAATAATTATAGTTATGATAACATTACTCATAAGAGTAATAAGATAATGGTTATAACAAAAATAATAATGATAGTGATAATGAAAAGATTATGGTGATGATAATACTAAAATGATAATTAACTTAATAAAAATGATAACGATGATAATAATAATAGGAATAATAATGATAATAAAATTATGATAATGTTCACAATAATGACAATGATAATAGTGATTATAATGATAATTATAATAATGATAACAATAACAATAATAATAATGATAACGATAACAATAACAATAATAATAATGATAACAATAACAATAGTAAACAAATATGATAATAATATTGATAATAATAATAATAACAAAAAACACAGCAATATTAATGATAAGGATTATAATGATAAAAGTAATGATAATAATAACGATAATATTAAAGATAACAACAATAAGAATAAGAGCGAAAATAATAATAATGATAATAATAATAATAATAATAATAATAATAATAATAATAATAATAATAATAATAATAATGATAATGATAATAAAAATAATTATCATTATTATTATTGCTATTATTATCATTATTATTATTATCATCATCATAAAACCAATAATGATAATAATAATCAAATAAAATAATGCTAATAGCAATAAGAATAAGAACATAAATTATGGTAATAATAATAATAGGTATCATAACAATAAAAAAAAAAAAATAAAGAAGTGGTAATAAAATTAATAAACATGATGATACTAATAGTAATAATAATAACAATAATAATGATAATAATAATAAAAGTATTTTTCATAAAAATGTAACTCGGTTCAGCCTTTCTCCGCTTGTCTCCCTGTTACTCTTTTATTCCCATCCTTCCCCTTCCCTCTTTTCCCTTAGTCTCTCGTAAAGTTCCCCAGACACATAATACTCTAATCTTATGTGATCCGACAAAAGCTTTAACGTGGAAATCATATGGTTTTATTGCTGCCGAAATTGCCTTTGTGCTAACAACGTTCTGACAAGTGACTGTTGTTTCATTACATTTCCCGTCTACCAAAGTTTGTTCTTTTCTATTTTATGTCGTTTTATTTTAGAGGGAGGGAAGGGTTTTTGTTTCATTTTACTTTTAGCTGTTTATTTTTATTATTATTTCTCCGCGGGATATAAAAGCAACGAGAATGTGATAGTATATATAAGATTAGAAAAAAAAAAGTTACTTCTGTTTCTTTTTTTTTTCTTTTTTTTTTTGCGGAATCTCTTGACATGAACGAAGAGTACATACTTATTTTCCACTCAGATGGACATTGTGTGCAATATATAATAGATACATATACCCATGTTATTATTAAGCAATCTAATCTTTATTATTGCTATTATGAGGCAATTTCGTTACAAAATCCAATGCTAAATGTCAGTAAGTAGTTCCAAGTAACTCAGTAAAGCACAGGCGCAGTTTCTGTTGGTTGAGCATTATCATTAAACCAATGTTTTGTTTAACCTCCCCTCAGGCCGGCCTACAAATGGCTACTTTCTGCTTCAATGTTTTCATTCACCACGTAACTGTTACCACATTCCTCTCGCAGCCGGGGGGCTTGATATCCATCGCAGAAAAAAATATTAAACAAACAAATGCAAAAACGTATCTAAACAAAAAATAAACACCAAAAAACAAACAGCGCATTCCCTCGAGATCGTAAATTGGCCGGACACCTAAAAAGGCTGATCCTTATGTCGAGAACATGGCTGACATGCTAACGATATATTCATGTATTCTGTCCGAAATCGGTTTGGAGATACCGTATAACAGTTTGCTCGGACGTGATGTACGGCCGAAACCCGGTGTCATGATGGCCTGCATTCCTATTCGTTGTTACACGAACCGGAACTATGACCCGGAACCGAGACTTATTTGTGTAGTGACGGTACTATTTGAGAGTTATATAACAGTGAACATTTTGCTATAGCAAACTATTAAATGTTTAGAATTAGAAACGGTTCTAATTAAATATTTTCAGTTTTTTTTTTTCTCAGTATCTATTCCGATTTTATAACGAAATTTATGCCTTCCTTTTCTCTTTTCTGTCCTTTTTCATAGACCAACTAAATCTTGGATAAATGATTTTATCACGTCTTTGGTATTTCAACTGAACTCTCCCAAGAACTCTACAGTATATTATTTTTATCTTATGAAATAACTTCATCTTATCTTGCTCCCCGACGACAAACTCAGTGTCATTATTAATATCACTTGACGTATCATTTCCTCTGCATGTGAGTGTGTATGAATGTGCATGCCTTTAAAAATACACACGCGCTCACATCCCCCAAAATAGCTTTAAAGAGACTTTATTCCGCGTGACCAATGTGACAGTAAAATACTGAAGGCGAGCCATTCACACTCACACACTTCCATTACCCAGAATTTCCTTTGTGTTAATCAGAAACGACCGTAGAGGGAAACAGGTACGTCTTCCCAAGAAAACTGCCCGTTCCCCTTTAGAGATGCCTGTTACTAAGTAGCAATTGTTAGTGGCTGTTTTCCATGCATTTTTCCACACCGAAGTTTTGGAACTGTTGGAAAAGCGAAAACTTTCAGTGGTTAGATATCACCAGTTGGGAAGGCGAGGTGTTCCATGGTAAAGGAAGACAGGTGGTTCGGTTACCTTCTGGTTACATAATTACCTGTGAACATAGTGAGTAATTAAGTTGTGGTGCGTCTCTCGTATTTCAAAGTCGGTTAATGAAGGAGACTAAGGTGTATGAAACTATCAATAACCACGGACAGCTCCGTGACAGTAGGGGGAACAAAAAATATATAATTTAACCTGCCCTCCTTCTTTTTCCCTGCCCTTGCCCCCCTCCCGCCCCTGTTCCTACCAGCCCACACGCACGAAAAAAAAAAAAAATCATTGTACAAAACCACTCGATCACTTCCGGTCGATCGCTTGCAAATAAGCGGATCCAGTTTCCAGTGAAATCAAGTGAAGGAAAAGGAGAGACGAAACTGAAACTGAAAAAGGAAATGGAAGGAAATAAGAAGATAAATTAAATATTACCCCCCCCCCCCCCCTCACAAGAAAAAGGTCAAGTTAGAGAACAAAAAAGAAGAAAAAGAAGGAAAAATCG
>NC_061821.1:23114120-23116620 GCF_019202785.1 Penaeus chinensis | reverse complement strand
ACTCACACACACACACTTACACACACACACACACACACACACACACACACACACACACACACACACACACACACACACACACACACACACACACGTATCAGGCAAAGGAAGAGCACAGACGAGAGGCTCAGAAAAGGAAAGATAAACATACAAACAAGAAACATGAATGGAGGAAAGGAAAAGGGAAGAGGAGGAGCAGGCGACGAAAGAGGAGGCAAAGGAAGGAGAGGAGAAGATGAAGGAAGGGGGAAGTGGAGGAGGCGAATAAAGAGGAGGAGGAAGAGGAGAAGGCGAAGGGAGATGAGTAGGAGGCGAAGGAAGAGGAAGAAGAGGAGGAGGAGGCGAATGAAGAAGATAAATATTTAATAGACCATATAAAGAATTTAGAAGAGGAAGAGAAGAATGAAAAAGAATAGGAATGAGGAATGAGGAACAAGAAAAAAATAAGGAGAGAGAGAGAGAGAAAGGAAAGAGAGAGAGAGGAAGAGAATTAAGAAGAGTAGATGGAAAAAATAAGAGGAAGTTGAGAAGAAGGGAGAAAGAGAGCAAAAAGAGGAAGAAGGAAGAAAGGAAGAGGAATGGAAGTAAGGAAAAGAAATCACATCAGATTACGACCAGCCATCCATCACGGTGCAGGGATGGGTCATGTCACCCTTGTTATGCGATGGGAGATTGATCCTTAGAATCACCGCTTCCAAGGGCGAGTTTAGAGGCCATTACTCCACCTTTTTTTTTTTTTTTTTTTTTTTTTTTTTTTTTTTTTTTTTTTTTGGCGAAAAGAGGTTAAACTAATTACATGTTATTATCAGCCTCTGAGATGGCTCTCTTTGGGAAACCTATTGGCGTTTGGATAAAGTGGTTTAGCTAAGAGGAGAGACAGAACTTTCTTATATTATCTTTTTAGTATTCGATTGCTCTGTTTTTTGTTTCTAGTTTATTTTATCTTTATTTGTTTTCACACGTTCATCTCCCTATCTATTTCTCTGTCTATCGCACTGTCTTTCCTTACTCCTTTCTTCACTCTATATGCATGTATGTATATACAGATATCTCTCTTTCTTTACTATCTTATCTCTCTTTCTCTCTCTCTCTCTCTCTCTCTCTCTTTCTCTCTCTCTCTCTCTCTCTCTCTCTCTCTCTCTCTCTCTCTCTCTCTCTCTCTCTCTCTCTCTCTCTCTCTCTCTCTCCCTCCCCCCCTCTCCCTCTTTCTCTCTCTTTCCCTCTCCCTCCCTCTCTCCCTCCCTCATCCCTCTTTCTCTCCTTCCTTCACCCCTCCCTCCCTCCCTCCCTCTTCCCTCCCTCTCTCTCCCCTTCTACCCCCTCCCCTCCCTCTATCCCCCCTTCTACCCACCCACTCCCCTCCCTCTCTCTCACAGGGCCACCCAAGGCATCACGAATTTTCAGATCACATAGCGAAGCAGAAGTGTTTCACCGCATAATTGTAACAATTAGTTGAATTCATTAGTGAGGGGGGAAAGAAATAAGTAAATTATGAACTTCGCTAATTATAAGGAGAGAGAGGTTTTTTTTTAATCTTTTCCTTTTCTTTCCTTCATTTTCGTTACGTTTGTTGTGTTAAGTTCTAAGTATTTATTGTTAGTGTCACTGTTTTCGTTTATTTTTATTAGTTAATCCTTTGTTCTTTTGTGAGTTATGTTTTTATTGACAGTTTTTTATATTATATCTTAATCATAAACTCCTAATATCTTTTTCTATCATTTTTGTCATTACTGTGTCCTTTCTTATCTTTCGGGTTCTTCGCCCAATTCATCTAAATTCTTTCCTCCTTCCTCTTCGTCTCCTTCATTTCCATCTTCCTCCTTTTTCTTCCCTTTCACCCCCGTCGCTTATTTCTTCTTCCATCTTACTTCCGCTTCTCCAGTTTCTTTTTCCTCTTCGTCTTCTATCTCATGCCTCTCCTCCTTTCTCTTTATCAACTCCCTTTTTTCGCTACATTCTTCCCGTCTAATTTCTCATCAACATCTTCATCTTTCTTTTCCTTCTTCTAATTTCTAATCAACATCTTCATCTTTCTTTTCCTTCTTCTAATTTCTAATCAACATCTTCATCTTTCTTTTCCTTCTTCTAATTTCTAATCAACATCTTCATCTTTCTTTTCCTTCTTCTAATTTATAATCAACATCTTCATCTTTCTTTTCCTTCTTCTAATTTCTAATCAACATCTTCACCTTCCCTTTTCTCTTTTTCTTCTTTCTCCTCCTCCTCCTCCTCCTCTTTCGCTTTCTCTTCCTCTTCGTCATCCTCCACTTGTTCATCCTCACCCTTCTTTTCTATGTTCTCTTCCTCTTCTTTTTCTTTCTCCTTCTCCTCTCCGCCCTCTCTTCATCTTCTTCCTTCTCTTCCGCCTTCTCCTCCTCCTCTTCTTCTATGCCTTATCTTCCTCTTCTTCTCCCAATCCCTCCTCTTCTTCCTTCTTCTCTTACTCTTCTTCTCTTACTCTTCTTCTTTCTCCTCCTCCTCCTCCTCCTCCTCCTCCTCC
>NC_061821.1:23069120-23081620 GCF_019202785.1 Penaeus chinensis | reverse complement strand
CTCCTCCTCTCCCCCCCTTTTTCCCTCCCCTCCCCCTCTCTCCCTCTCCCTTTCTCTCTCTCCCTCTCCCCTTTCTCTCTCTCCCTCTCTCCCTTCTCTCTCTCCTCTCCCCCTTTTTCTCTCCCCTCTCCCACTCTCCCTTCTCCTTCCTTCCCACTCTCTCTCTCCCCCTCCACTCTCTCTCCCTCTCCCTCTCTCTCTCCCTTTCTCTTTCTCTCTTCTCTCTCCTCTCTTCCCCTCTCTTCTCTCGTCCCTCCATCCTCCCCTCTTCCCCACCCCACATCACTCACCTCACTCTCATCCACTCACTCACATCACTCACTCCTCACCTCTCTCTCTCACTCTCACTTAAAATCTCACTCATCTCTCCACTTTCCCAATTCTTTATCTCTCTCTCACTTCCCTCATTCTTTATATCCTCTCACTCTCACTTTCCCCCCATTCTTTATATCTCTCTCACTCTCAAAAACTCCTCACTTTCCCCTCACTTCTTTAAACTCACTCTCACTCACTCACTCACTCTCTCAATTTTTCCCTCTTCTTTATCTCTCTTCCCCCTCTCGTCCCTCTTTTCCCCTCTCTCTTTTTCTCCTCCTCTCCCCCTCATCTCTCTCCCTCCTCTCTACTCTCCACTCTTCCCCCCTTCTCTCTCTCTAACCCCCGTTTTTTCTTTCCCCTTTTTCCTCCTCTCCTCTCTCTCTCTCTCCTCTCTCTCTCCTCTCTCTCCTCTCTCTCTCTCCCCTCTTTTCTCTCTCTCTCTCTCCCCCTCCTCTCTCCCCTCTCACTCTCTCCCCTCTACTCTCTCTCTCTCCCCCTTTTTCATCCTCTCTCTCTCCCTCCTCTCCCCTCACCCCCTCTCTCTCTCTTTCCCCCTCTCTAACACCCCCTCTCACCTTTCTCTCATTCTCTTATCCCCCACCTCTTTCCATTTTTTAACCGTTTGGCCGAATCTCCGTTGTGCTTTGATCTTAATTGGTTCTTTGGGAAATCTTTTTTGTCCCGGGGGGGTGTTGTGCAAAAAACACATCTGGCGATTGTTCACAGAGGCGGGAGTGGCGCGGAATTTAGAACCCTTCAAAATGATTTCTATGATTCCATAACTATAATTATAACTATATGTATACATATTTAAAATACATATATATATATATATATCTATATATATATAATACAACAACACAGACCAGACACATAATATGTGAAGTATCGTGTGTTTTGTGTGGGGGTGCAATATATATATATAAATATATATATATAATAAATTTATAAAAAAAAAAATATAAACACAAGAAATTAATTCGACATAATTTAAGAAGAATTTGGAACAAAGTTTTTGGGGAAAAGAGAAAAGAGTGGAAAATAAGAGAAAAGAAGAGGCGAAAGAGAGAGGAGAGAGAGAGAGAGAGAGAGAGAGAGAGAGAGAGAAAGAGAGATAGAGAGAGAGAAGAGAGAGAGAGAGAAAGAGAGAGAGAGAGAGAGAGAGAGAGAGAGAGAAGAGAGAGAGAGAGAGAGAGAGAGAGAGATAGAGAGAGAGAGAGAGAAATAACAGACAGAGAGAAAGAGAACAATAACACCAAGACCAATAAAACAACAAAGACGACGAAAGGGAGAGAAAGAAAAAAAAAGAAACGAAGTACCCAAAAGACACAAGAACTAATGGCCTAAGCGGGGACCTCTTAAGTACCATTCTGATAAGATATGCAGAGCTGAAGGCTTGGATTGCAGGCAGACAAGGAGGACCTAATCTTTGCAACCCTTGGTGCGAATGAGAGAGGGATGATGGGGGAGGGGGAGGATGAGGAAGAAGAGGAAGAGGAAGAAGAGGGGAGAAAGGGGGAGAGAGGGAGGGAAAGAGTGGGAAAGAGGGATGAGGAAGATGATGAAGAGGGGAGAAAGGGGGAGAGAGGGAGGGGAAGAGTGGGAAAGAGGAAGAGGAAGAAGAGGGGAGAGAGGGAGGGGAAGAGTGGGAAAGAGGGATGAGGAAGAGGAAGAAGAGGGGAAAGAGGGAGAGAGGAAGGGAAAGCGTAGGAAAGAGGGAAGTGGAAGAGGAAGAAGAGGGGAGAAAAGAGAGAGAAAAAAGGGAAAGAAGCAAGTGAAAGGGAGAGAAGGGAAGTAGAAACGGGGAATATCGTAAGGGGAGAAATAGATAGAGGAAGGGGAAGTAGAGTGGAGAAAGAGGGGAAGAGTCTGAACATACGAAAGAAAGTTGTAAAAAAAAAAAAAAAAAAATCGAATCAACAATCTCACAAGTCAAACCATGACCGAGAAAATAACAAAAACTAAAAATTAACAACAACAACAACAACAAAATTAATAAGAAAAGTCTTAAAAAAAAAACAGTGTAACACCAGCCGCGAAGTTAATGACTGAAGCTGGTTTCACCGACCGGTTCAATTGAATCTGCTTGAGTCGTTCACGCATGATAACATTCAAGAGTTCAAAGTGTCCTGTGATTGGTCGACAGAACGTGCTTAGGGGATACGCACTTAAGAGGGAATACACACTTAAGAGAGGATGGAAATCACGGTAGCTTTAATGAGTTTTAAACAGGATTAATTAGATAATTAGAGTCGACTCGTTTTCGTGGAAGGAAAGGAAGAAGCGGGAATATGAAAATAGATTAATTACCAACTCGAGTATGACGTCACTGGCGGTTCTCCCTTCCCCCTGTTCGGCCTCGACGTAAACAAACTGATAAATGTAAAACGCTTGAATGTACACACAAAAACATACACGCACGCACTCCAAAACAAACACCCAAAAATATAAATAATAAGACGCACAAAAAGGAATACAAAAAACGGATATAGATGAATATCAAAACACAAACAAATCAACGCGTACACATATACACACAAACAAACAGCGCACACAGTAACGACTCTCCCTACGCTTTCCTCCGACCCCCAGCCCTAGCTTCATCCCCTGCCTCACCCCTTTCTCCTTTTCCTATTCTCTTTCTCTCCCCATTTACTCCTTCACCCCCTTCCCACCTTTTTCCTCATCCCTCTTTCCCCGTCTCCTTTCCCTGTCCTCTTCCTTTTATTTCCCTTCCCTTCCCTCCTCCTCTCGACCCTCCTCTTTTTCCTCCCTTCCCCGCGTCCTTCTTTACCTCTTTCCTCCCTAATCCTTCCTTTTACCCTCTCCTGCTCCCTCCGTTCTTCTCTCCCTCTCCCTTACTCTTCTTTCCCTCCTCTCTCTCCCTTACCCTCCTCTTCCCCCTCTCTCTCCCTTATCCTTATTTTTCCCTTCCCTCCCGCTCTTACCCTTCCTTTACCCCTTCCTTTACCCCTTCCCTCTCCCTCCTTTGCCCCCTCTCCTCCCACAACGCACCCTACCCACCCTTAATTAAGACTTAAAAGCCGTAATACGACCGCCGACACTCAGATTTTTCACTCTTCTTTCCCCCCCTACCCCCTACCCCCTTTTCGTCAGCCACCCCAGGGTACCCTTCGACACCTAACACCCTTGACATGTGGTGAAAGGAGGTTGGAGAGAATGAGTGAGTGAGAAAGAGGGCCTGAGAGAGAGTTAGAGATAGAGAAGAGAGAGAAGAAGAGAGAGAGAGAGAGAGAGAGAGAAGAGAGAGAGAGAGAGAGAGAGAGAGGAGAGAAGAGTGAAAAGAGAGAGAGAGAAAGAGAGAGAGAGAGAAGAGAGAGAGAGAGAGAGAGAGAAGAGAGAGAAGAGAGAGAGAGAGAGAAGAGAGAGAGAGAGAGAGAGTGAGTGAGAGATAGAGGGAGAGGGACGGTAGGGAGAGAAGAAGAGAAGAGAGAGAGAGAGGAGAGAGAAGAGAGGAGAGAGAGAGAGAGAGAGCGAGAGAGAGAGAGAGGGAGAGAGTAGAAAGAGAGAGACCGAAGGAGAGAGACCGAAAGAGAGAGAGAGAGCAGAGAGAGAGAGAGAGAGAGGAGAGAGAGAGGAAGGAGAGAAGAGAGAGAGAGAGAGAGAGAGAGAGAGAGGGAGAGAGAGAGAGATGGGGGGGAGAGAAAGAGAGAGCGGAGGCGACGACGGCGAATGTTGCCGGTGGAGGTCATGATGATGATGATGAAGATGAAAGATGATTGATGATGATGATGCTGATGAATGAGGATGATGATGAATCTAGGTGATGGTAAGGTGATGGAGACAAGGTGCTGGTGATGATAACGATAAGCCTGAGAAAGAGAAAGAAAAGGTTGAAACAATTCCACGATTTATATCGCCCGACGACATAAGTAAATCGTGAGAACAGAATAAGAGAGAGACAAAAAAAATTGTTTACCCTCGCTGCGACATAGAAAACGGAAACACCTTTTCAACAGATAGGATCAAGAGCAAGAAAGTGAAAGATGGAAGTAGGAAACACATAATAAAAAAGTGATACAAAATAGCTTTTTTTTCTTTCTCAAACGAATGAAAACGACAAAGGTACGGACAACGGTCCTTATACGGTAGGTGCGGGGACGGGAACGGAACGGAGAGCCCGGGAACGCCTTTTTTTTCTTTTCATTTTATTTGTTATTTGTTTTTATTCTTTTTCCTTTCTATCCAACCTTTCTCTTTATCCCCCCCTTTCCTTCCTTAACTTTATTTTTTTCTTTTTTCCTTTTCTTTTTTCCTTCTCACCTCACATTCTCCTCATTCTCCCTCTCCCTCTCTCGGTCTTTTTCTTCGTCTACGTTTTTTTTGTTTTTTTTGTTTTTTTTTCTTTTCTCTTTTTCTTTCTTTTCTTTTTTATCCCTTTTCTTTTTTTTTTTTTTTCTCTCCTCCTACAAACTAATCTCTCTCCACATTTTTTTCCCCCTCTTCCTTTCCTCCTCATTCCTACACAGTACAAAAACATCATACAACAAATCCACCCTCTTCTGCTCGTCACCGTCCTCCCTCTCTTAATTTTTCTCGTCCCCGTTCCCCATCCCCCCGTACCGATATTCCCCCATTCTCCCCCCCCTATCAGATCCCTATTCAATCCTCCCTCCTCTCCCCTTATTCCTCCCTTTTCCTTCCTTCCCCCTCACCACACCTTTTTTTCACCACCCCCCTTCTCTTCTTCGTCTCTCCTTTCATACTCTCCTTCCGCTTTCACATCACATTCGACATCAAATCTCCCACTACCTCTCCCACCACCCCCTTTCTTTTCTTCTCCTCCTCACCATCGTCACACACTCCACATAATCCACTTCACACTCGTTCCTATCCTCCCCACCCTTCCCACTCCGTCCTCCTCACTCCTTTCCTTATTCTCCCTCAGTTTCATCTCCTCCACCCTACCCATTCCCCACCTCTCCCCTACCCTCCCCCTTTCCCCTCCTCCCCTCCCTTCCCCTCCCCTCCTCTCCCTTCCCCTCCCCTCCTCTCCACCATACAACCCCCACCCGTACGTAACCTTCCCCCCCCCTTCTCCATTCACCCAAGGAAACATATGGTCACTGTATATACACACACAGCATGCTCTAAAAGGGGTTAGGACACTCAAGAGAAAAAGGATAACATACCAATAACGGTTACGGGGTAGAGGGGTGAAAAACGAATGATTAAAAGAGGGAGGAGGGAGAGGAAAGGGGAAAGGGGATGGGGAAGGGGAGGGGAAGTGGGGTAAGGGGAAGGGGAAAGGGAAGTGGGGGAAGGGATCCGGGGAAAGGGAAGGTGAAAGGAAGAGAGGGCAGAATGAGAAAGGGGAGGACGGGGAGGGGAAGGAGGAAGTGGTGGGGAAGAAGGGAAGCGTGGGGTGAAAAGAAGGAAGTGAAGGTGGAAAAGGATGGGTTAATTCGAGAGTAGGAGATGGAAGGAGGGAAGGAGGGGAGGGGGGAGGGGAAAGGGGAAAGGGAGGTAGGGAGGTAGGGGGGAGGAGGAGAGAGAGAGAGACAGAAAGAGAGAGAAAGAGAGATAGAGAGAGAGAGAGAGAGAGAAGAGAGAGAGAGAGGAGAGAGAGAGAGAGAGAGGAGGGAGGGATAAGGGAGAGGGAGAGGGAGTAGTGAGAGGGAGAGGAGAGGGAAAGAGAGAGAGAGAGAGAGAGAGAGAGAGAGAAGAGAGAGAGAGAGAGAGAGAGAAGAGAGAGAGAGAGAAGAGAGTATAAAAAACAACTCTAACCTGATAAGCTGCATGGATCTCTTAACGGGTCGGAAAAATAATTAATCTTGTGGTTGAGATGATACGGAATGACGAACGACCATACTAAGCCAATGGAAAGCTAATCAAAATGTTAAATTCTATCCATATAAAATATACTAAAACATAAAACATATAATGTAAATAGAGAAGAGATAGAATAGAGAGAGAGAGAGAGGGGAGAGAGAGAGAGGGAGATAGATTCGACAGATAGATAATGAGAGAGAGAGAGAGAGAGAGAGAGAGAGAGAGAGAGAGAGAGAGAGAGAGTGAGGAGAGAGAGAGAGAGAGAAAGAGAGGAGAGAGAGTTGACAAGCTACCCCATCTCTGTCACGTCGCCACAACACCCACGCAGGTGGAAACCGTATACAATAACACTCCTTTATTTTCACAACTTTTTTTTCTCATTGTAATTTTTTTCTGAATTGGGTTTCTTCGTCTTTCCTTTTTACATCCCTTGAGAAGAGATTGAAAGACACAGTCCATTTTTTTTTTTTTTTTTTTTTTTTTTTTTTTTTTAGTCCGCTGTGACCGGGAAGCCGTTGAACGTATAATGTGATTTAACCTATGACATAATACAAACCTCTCGAGATTTTACACCTGCTGGTTATCTCTCAACTCTCTCTCTCTCCTCGCTCCATCGCTCAGGTCTCATCCTCTCTCTTCTCTTCTCTCAGGCTCCCGTCTCCCTCACCCACTCACTCTCTCCAAATCTTCTCTCCCCGTCGTCACCACTGGCTCCTCTCCACTCCTCTCTCCACTTCCGTCCCTAATACAAATCGATCTCTCATCAAGTTCTCAACTCATCTCCTTCTAGCCTCCCTCTCACTCACCTCGCCCGCTCCTATCCTATCCTCACTCATCGATCTCCATTTCCTCTCGTCTCCTCCTCCACTGTCTGCACTCCCCTCCTCCCTAAGTCTCTTTCCTCTCCTCTCCTCCCCTCCCTCCCATAGTCATCTCTTCCTCTCCTTCTCTCTCCCTCTCTCCTTTCCATCATCGTCCTCCCGCTCCCCTCCCTCACCCCTCGTCTCCCCCCCTCCCCCTCATCTCTCCGGCTCATCCCTCTCTCCCCTCTCCTCCCTCTCTCCCTCTCCCTCTCGTTCTACTCATCGCTCTCTCCTATCTCCCCCTCGAAATCTCGCTCCCCCGTCCTCTCTCTCTTCCTCATACTCTCTCTCTCCTCCTACTCTCTACTCTCTCCTATCTCCCTTCTCGTCACTCTCTCTGCTCTCTCTCTCCTCTCTCTTCTCTCCAGTCACCCCTCCTGATCTTCCACTCTCCACTTACTCCTTCCACCCTCTTCTTCTCATATCCCTCTCTCCCTCCTTCTTTTCTATCCACGTTCCTTTATCTTCCTCTTTTATCCCTTTTTTTTATATCATGTCTATTTACAGGCCGCAATAAACACATTCTCTCCACCCTCAACACACACACACACCACACACACACACACACACACACACACACACACACACACACACACACACAACACACAACACACACACACACACACACACACACACACAACACACACACACACACACACACACACACACACACACACACACACACACACTCACTCACTCACTCACCACCTGTTATATATCAGTTTACGGGATTTATAATTATGTTGTAAGGTTAAACCCGATCGCTGTATCTCTTTTTCGTGTTTTTTTTTTTTTTCTTTTTCTTTTCTTTTATCTCTTCCTATACTCTTATTTTTATGCTGTTTTTACTGGTTGTTTTCTTTTTTAACTGTTTCTTTTTACTTTCTTTTTTTTTTTTTTTTTTTTTTTTTTTTTAATAAGGCGGAATGTAAACACGGGGGAAAGTTTGTTTTAAGATATTTGTTTTTCTTTTATATCTTCCCTTTTTTCACACTAATTGTTACCGGAATTTAGAGTTTGTTGGGTCGAAAATAAAATATTTTGAATTCTGGGTTACGATGACGTCATGAGCAATAAAAAGAATATATGGTAAAAATAACAATAATAATAATAATAACAACGACAATAACAAAACTAAGCAAACATTGAAAAAAGGGATCTGAAAAACAAATCAACGTATATAAACATAGAGAAAAAATGTCGCCCTTCCTTAATGAAAGTAACTTTGCAACTCGCCTCGAGAGAATCAGTTGCAGTTCAATCAGGTTCGTCAATCAGTGTTCATCTTGCTCATCTACTAAAAACCGAGAACGAACGACCGACACACACGCGCGCACGAACGCACCCACCCACCCACCCACCCACACACACACACACACACAAACACACACACACACGCACACACATACACACACAGACATATATTACACACACACACACACACACACACACACACACACACACACACAGAGAGAGAGAGAGAGAGAGAGAGAGAGAGAGAGAGAGAGAGAGAGAGAGAGAGAGAGAGAGAGAGAGAGACAGAAAGAGAGAGAGAGAGAGAATGAGTAAAGGAAACAGGGAGGCAGAGGGGGGGGGGGGGGAAGGGACTGTAAATGACATCACCGCAAGACTGATGGAGACAGACTGCAGTGACGAGTGACGAGAAGAGATAATTAAGCAGCTCTCCCCTCTGTCTTTCATTCTCTCCCCCTCTCCCTTCTCTCTTACCCTTCCCCTCTCCCCTCCATGGCACCCTCCTTTCTCTTCTCCTCTCCCCCCTCTCCTACCCCCAAACCCTCCCTTCTCCTCTCCCCTCCTCCTTAGCGCTGCCCCCATGCTACCATGATGGAAGACGCGCAAATTAAACACTCTAGGCTACCAGGCTTACCACACTGCCGGTCCTCAGTACATACACACTTCCCATGTTCTTATAAGGTAGTCTTAACACGTTCTCTGGACCAAAGCCTGTTGTAATACGAGTTGACAAGGGGGATTCAACGCTGTATTAACAAGATTACTACCCTGTTATCACGGCTTATCGCTCATGATATGAGTATTCGTTGATTGAGTCATTCATTTATAATTGTACGGTGTCTCTCACTGGTCGAATTCTATGTCCCATGCGAGTACAACATACTCGTACCACTTTCTTTTAATAATCATCAACACCTTTCATGCAAAATTCACAATGTTAAACTGTCCGTAGTTCGAAGAAAGGGCCAACATGACTTTGTCTTTGCCTTCCGTTACCCATGGAAACAATAAACTCGAAAAATCACCGAAAACAAAGCACAAAATTCGTCGCATTCAGGGTATAATTACTAACGAGAATTCCTTTGCTTGTTGCTGTTCCATGTTGGGGAGATTTATCACCTTTTTCCTCTTTTATTCTCTTATTTATTAATTTGTTTCCCGAGATATATCACGTTTGCGTTGCGGTCATCATTGTTGTTGCTTTTCACTTGTTTATTTATTGCTCACTCGTTGCGAGAAACTATACAGCTGTAGTCACACGTTATCGCTTCTAATGTGGGGAAAGAGGGGACAAGAGCACTTTTTTTCTAATTTGCTTTGATTTTGGTGAAAGAAAGAAAGAAAGAAAGAAAGAAAGAAAGACTAAAATATCCGTTTGAAACTGAGGCTCTGCACTAGAAGAAGAAACAACGGAAAGATGAAGACAAACATAAGAACAAACAAACAAACAAAGGCATTCCGGGCATTTTAGCCCTAATGGAAGGTAGCTTTGAGCATTTCGCCGAGAGCCCCACGCCAACGTTAGTTCAGTTTGAATTAAAGAAGTTATTGTTACTTTCTGTATTTAGATAAGGAATGCACCTCCTCAGTCGATTAGTTTTATTTTTAAAAAATAATAATAATAAAAAAAAAGGATAGCAATAGAGAGGAAGTCTTTTAAAATTTTAAAGTCATTAAGGTTATGTGAACTTTCACGTTAACATGGAAACCTTGTTCAATTAACGTTGAATTCTGAGTTTATAAAGAAATAGTATTTTCTTTCCAATTGTCTTATTAAACCTTACCTCTGCATTTTCCCCTATACCCAATCTCTCTCTGTATTTCTATATCTGCCTTTTCCCTAATATATTTTCTACCCTTGCCCCTCTCTTCCTTTTCCAAATCCTTCTCTCTTTGTCAATCTCTCTCTTCCATTTCCTCTATACCCCAATGCCTTCTCTTTTTCCCTATACCTTTTCTATCTTTGCCTCTCTCTTCCTTTCCCCTATACCCCAACCTTTCTCTATTTGTCAATCAGCCTCTTCCTTTTCCTTTATACTTCGTGTCCATTTGTCAGTCTCTCTCCTCCTCTATCTCAACCCCCATCTTTCTCTGTGTCATTCTTTCTCTTTTTTCCCTATATTCCAACCCCTTCACTCTTCACCTCTGTCTATCTTTCTCTTCCTTTCCCCTTATACCCTTTCTCTATCTGTCTCTCTCTCTCTCTTTATTTTCCCCGACACTCCTCTTTGTTTCTCTCCGCCTTCTCCCTATACTCCAACTCCCTCTTTTCTCCGTGTCTTTCTTTCTCTTCCTTTTCTCCTATATCCCAACACCCTTCTCTCTATCTCTTTCCTTCTTTTCTTTTTTTCCTGATCTGGACGCCACTTTTTCCGCCGGAGACACAACCTGATGGATTTCACAGTGACAGCCTCCCCTTCTGGTTTTCTTACTGGCTGTTCAAATTTCGCTTCTTCTGCTTTGTAATAATACGTTTTGTTGGTCTTGTTTGTACTCCGTTCTTTCGTCATATTAGTGTCTATGTGTCCATGTATTCGTCTGTGTCTATGATCATCAGTTAGTTAATAATTATGTTTAATAATTATATATCATTATTATCAATGATTTCTATATTTTCTTTAGCATTATTAGAATTATCGACGTTCATCAGAACTATCATTATCCTCCTTCCATAAGTGTTACTGTCATTAGCATTAGAATTACTTTCATTGGTAGCATTATTATGGCTATTATATCATGTATTAATAATAACCTTGATATTATTCACAATATTATGGTCATTATCATAATTACCATCACTACTATCACCATCATCACCACTGCTATAAGCATCATCCATAGTAAAACAACTGTGTTTAGTTATCTTACCAAAACATAATTCTTACTGCAGAGATCGTCTTTATTATGATCTGTATAATCACTCACTCTCATCATCAGAAGTCTAGTACACAAACGCAAATAACTACGATCTCCCTGCAAGCATCTGTGAAAACCATGTATCAACTTTCGAAAAGAGAATAAATCTTGCACAAGCGAGAAAATAGTGACTGTATAACTCATGTGCAACACAGTGCAAGACTTATTTACGACACTACCTTATCGTCCGTGAGAGATGCCACGAAGAGAGAAGGGGATAAAATTTACGATCCCAGAAGAGAGTACCCTTTCAAGTCTTACCAGCAAGTCGAACTTTTCTTCTTCTTTCTTTTATATACCTATTTATTATTTTTCTTTTTTCTATGTAAAGTTACTGACTCGTTACACCGTAGAAAGCGTTAGTTACGACGCCAACTTATCGTCAGTGAGCGGCGCCATGTCGAGAGAAAACGGAAAATTTACGATCGCTTGAAGACAACGTTGGGTCAAACTAAACTACCTCGACAATCTTATTAACATGTCTGAATTCTCTCCTCTCTCTCTCTCTCTCTCTCTCTCTCTCTCTCTCTCTCTCTCCTCTCTCTCTCTCTCTCTCTCTCTCTCTCTCTCTCTCCTTCTCTCTCTATCTCTCCTTCTCTCTCTATCTCTCCTTCTCTCTCTCTCTCTCCTTCTCTCTCTATCTCTCCTTCTCTCTCTATCTCTCCTTCTCTCTCTCTCTCTCCTTCTATCTCTCTCTCTCCTTCTCTCTCTCTCTCTCCTTCTCTCTCTCTCTCTCCTTCTCTCTCTCTCTCCTCTCTCCTCCTCTCTCTCTCTCTCTCTCTCTCTCTCTCTCTCTCTCTCCTCTCTCTCTCTCTCTCTCTCTCTCTCTCTCTCTCTCCTCCCTCCCTCCCTCCCTCCCCTCCCTCCCTCCCTCTCTCTCTCTCTCTCTCTCTTTCTCTCTCTCTCTCTCTCCCTCTCCCTCTCCCTCTCCCTCTCCCTCTCCCTCTCCCTCTCCCTCTCCCTCTCCCTCTCCCTCTCCCTCTCCCTCTTCCTCTTCATCTACCTCTACCTCTACCTCTACCTCTACCTCTACCTCTCTCTCTCCCTCTCCCTCTCCCTCTCCCTCTCCCTCTCCCTCTCCCTTCTCCCTTCTCCCCACTCCCCACTCCCCACTCCCCTCTCCCCTCTCTCCTCTCTCCCCTCTCCCTCCCTCTCAAATATCTGTGGCGACAAAATATTCCTGCTGACAGACTGAGAACACCTATTTTGATCTGAAAAGATTTCTATTCTAAATAAAGGTGTGAGTGAGAAGAGGAAAAGAGAGGGAGGGCGGGGGAGGACGGGGTAGTGAGTGAGGAATCTTAAAACGCGGAAGGAAAAAATAGCAGAAATTCTGAAATTTGATCTGGAAGCCTT
>NC_061821.1:23059120-23064120 GCF_019202785.1 Penaeus chinensis | reverse complement strand
ATGAATAATATAAAGTAAAATAAATTAAAAATCCCTCCCTCTTAACACATCCACAAGCTTTTGGTGGGAAAGCACGAGGCGATGTTGCATGACTTCAGATAATTTAAAACCGTGCATGAGCGCATGATATTCAAATCCAGGCGCGGCTTCGGAGAGGGAGTGCCGAAGCTCCGAACACCGGCTTTGATAGATGGCCGATGCGGGTCGGATTATCATGGGAGTTAATGTTTACATAATGGAGGTTGTTCGACCTGCTCGGGAGGCCATTGGCGGGTCGTGGCGCTTCCTGCCTGGGTGATCCTCGCTCGGTCTTTCAACTCTTGAGCCTCACCCTCGCTCTAGTTCATCTCCCTCGCCTCTCTCTCCCTCTCTCCCACCCTTCATTCACCCTCAGAGTTTCAAGGCTGAATTGTGTCTCTCTTAATATCATACTCAAGTTCGTTCCCTCATGCTCGACCTCAAATTCGTTCCTCACTTCTGGTTTCTCACCCTTCATCCTTACCCTCATCCTCATCCTCACCTTTACCCTTATCCTCATCCTTATCTTCACCCTAACCCTCAACCTCACCCTAACTCTCACCCTCAACCCTTAGTTCACCCTTAAACCATACTCATTTTTCACTTTATGGCATCCCTCACCCTCCAGCCCAGCCCTCGGTTCCCTCATCCTTCCCTCTTATCTCATGCTCACTCATAAATCTATATAAGGCGATCTAAATTCGCTCTCATTCATACATTAATTGACATGTAAACACCTTTTTTTCCCCTTTATGCGTGTATTATTATCTTTATCTTCCATTCCTTTTCTTTATTTTTTATTTATTCGGTTTCCTATTTTTATCCGTTGCCTTCGTCTCTTTTATTTTTTTAAAGTTATTCCTATTCCTTCTCGTCTCTCCTCTTCTATATTTCCTATCATTTAATTCATCAGATTTTTCACTCCATTTGTGTCTCCTTCTCCCTCTCTCTTTAATTCTTCCTTTCTTTCGTTCCGTGTTCAGCTTTCCTCCTCTTCTTCTCCTTCGACATCCCTTTCATTTATTCTCTCTCTCTCTCTCTCTCTCTCTCTCTCTCTCTCTCTCTCTCTCTCTCTCTCTCTCTCTCTCTCTCTCTCTCTCTCTCTCTCTCTCTCTCTCTCTTTTCTCTCTCTCTCTCTCTCTCTCTCTCTCTCTCTCTCTCCAACTTTCATCGCATCTTTCCCCATTTATCTTTTGGTATCACTTTCATTTATTCTCTCTCTCTCTCTCTCTCTCTCTCTCTCTCTCTCTCTCTCTCTCTCTCTCTCTCTCTCTCTCTCTCTCTCTCTCTCTCTCTCTCTCTCTCTTCATCTTTCATCGCCTCTTTCTCCATTTATCTTTTGTTATTTCTCCTATCCACCTTTCAACCCTCGTTTCCTTCCCATCCATCAACCTGTTCATCCTCTCATTCATCAATTCTCCCTCTATCTTTCCTCAATTCATCTTCCATCCCTATTTAACCGTCCATTCTTCCTCTCTCCTTTATCCATCCATCCTTCCTCTGTTTCTTTCTTTCTTTCTTTCTTTTCAATTCGTGAATTCTTCCTCTCTTTTCCCTATTCCCCTTCCATCCCTATTTATTATTTTTTTTGTTCTCTCCTTTATACACCCATCCTTTATTTATTTACTTACCTTCCGTTTCCATGCTTACCCATTCGTCCATCCTTCCTCTCTCCTTCTTTACCCATCTATCCTTCCTTCCTTACTTACTTCCGCTGGCTTTCTTTATCCACCCATCCTCTCTATCTTTCCTTATCCATCTTTCTCTCTCTTCCCCTATTTCTCCCTTTTCTCCATTTCTCTTTCCTTATTCCTCATTTCTTTCTCTTTCCTTATCCATCTTTCTTTCTCTTTCCTTACCCACCTATCCTCTTCCTTTTTCCTTATCCCTCTCTTCTCACAATTTACTTATCTCAACTTTCTTTCCCTTTTTCCTTATCCACTTCTCTCTCTTTTGCCTTACCCACTCATACCTTGCAAGTTCTTCCTAATCCCTCTCTCCTCTCTCTTTCCTAATCCCTCTCTTCTCTCTCTTTCTTCATCCCTCTTTCCTTTCCCTCTTTCCTTATTCCTCTTTCGTTCCCCTTCCCCTTCCTCCGTTGCAGAGATCCGAAGCGCTCTTAACACTGGTTCTCGCGCCCCTGGTGTCCGCTCGACGTAATAAATTCATTTGCCTTGTTAGGGGGGTCTCTTTTGCACTCACCGTCTCCCTCTCTTCTCTTGGGGTTTTCCTCTTGTTGTTGGTCTGTTTGTTATTTTTGTTGTTCAATATTCTCGGGGAGGGGGGGGGGGAGAGTCTGCATTTTATTTTTATTTTATATTGGTTTTCATTTGTTTTCTTTTTTGTTTTCTTTATTTTCCTGTTTTATCCACTTCATTTTACTTCACTTCTCATCTATTCTCTTTTCCTTTCCTCTCTTCTCTAATCTTCCCCATTTCTTCTTTTCTCTTCTTCCTCTTTCTCTTCCCTCTCCTCTCCTCTCGTCTCATCTCATGCCCTCTCATCTCATATCATCTCTCTTCTCCTCTCTTCTCTATTCTTCTCTTCTCCTTTCCTCTTCATTCTCCCCTTTCTCTCCCTTCCTCTCCTCTCTCTCTGACATACACACACAAGTTTTGACTTAGTCCTAGCGAATATTCTATTAGTTTTCTTTTTTGCATTACGTAAGTCCATCCCCTAAACAAGAGAGATTCTACAAGCTTCACCCCCTCAAAATAAATAAATAAATAAACAAATAAATAAACAACATACATTGACACACGGACGAAAAGAAACAAATACATTCACACAGTAGTTTGAACACAACAGCGAGAGAGAACAAGCAAAATTACAAACAAACACATACATTCACAAACGCGAACAAAAACAAACAAATTCACACAGTACGCTAGTCCGCCCCCACAACAGTAAAATAAAAAAATCTCCCAAGCTTCCGTAAATAAGGAAAACATAGTCAAACAAGAAAATAAGAACAACAAAAAAAAAAACTTACTAACCCCCGCAAACATAAATACAACGAAAAATCAACAAAACATACATTAACGTAAACAACCAAATACGCACAGTACTTTACGTTAGTGCCCCCTTCACAACAGCAAGAAAACGAGCAGACTTGACGTAAGACCTTGCAAGTTCTTCCAAACAAACGCCTCCTGTCTTACTACTTAACACGAGAGGCGCCTCAAGACATATGCCCTGATAAGGCCGTGTCTATGGGGTATTGTGGGCATGATAGGGGCATCCTTCTCCCTTTTGAGTTCTCCACGAGTTTCTTCCGCTTCTTTTATTTTTAATTTTTGCTTATTCTTATTCTTATTCGTTTTCTTCTTATTATATTCTTATTCTACTTTATTATTTATTTCTACTTTAAATTTTGCTTAAATATTTCTTAGAGAGAGATAGAAAGAGAGAGAGAGAGAGAGAGAGAGAGAGAGAGAGAGAGAGAGAGAGAGAGAGAGAGAGAGAGAGAGAGAGAGAGAGAGAGAGAGAGAGAGAGAAGGGGGAAGGAGATAGAGAAAGAGAGAGAGAGAGAGAGAGAGAGAGAGAGAGAGAGAGAGAGAGAGAGAGAGAGAGAGAGAGAGAGAGAGAGAGAGAGAGAGAGAGAGAGAGAGAGAGAGAGAGAAAGAAGAGAAGAAAGAAAGAAAGAAAGAGAAAAAGAGAGAGAGAGAGAGAGAGAGAATGAGAGAGAGAGAGAGAGAGAGAGAGAGAGAGAGAGAGAGAGAGAGAGAGAGAGAGAGAGAGAGAGAGAGAGAGAGAGAGTTTGAATGAGTGAGTGAACGAGTGAGTGAACGAGTGAGTGAGCGAGTGAGTGAGTGAGTGAGTGAGTGAGTGAGAGAGAGGGAGAGAGGGAGAGAGAGAGAGAGAGAGAGAGAGAGAGAGAGAGAGAGAGAGAGAGAGAGAGAGAGAGAGAGAGAGAGAGAGAGAGAGAGAGAGAGAGAGAGAGAGAGAGAGAGAGAGAGAGAGAGAGAGAGAGAGAGAGAGGGAGAGAGAGAGAGAGAGAGAGAGAGAGAGAGAGAGAGAGAGAGAGAGAGAGAGAGGAGAGAGGAGAGAGGAGAGAGGAGAGAGGAGAGAGGAGAGAGGAGAGAGATGAGAGATGAGAGTAAGAGTGAGACTGAGACTAAGCCTGAAAGTGAGAGTGAGAGTGAGAATGAGAATGAGAATGAGAGCGAGAAAGTGAGCGTAAGTGTTTACATAAACGTATGTCATATTATCATAAAAAAAAACACAAGTTAACCTAAAAGATGCACTCCTCAATTCAGAACCTACTGTCTAGTGTCATATTAAAACAAAAATCCGCGGTACCGGTGGCACTGAAAATTTAGTAGTTGGAGAAGTGAACACAGTGCCAAGCCTTTCTACAATGTGTCTACAGTTTTACGAGCTGCGTATTTTACACTTTGTCATTCATTCTTCTACGCTAGAGGTCTTGTGAAACGGTGTGTTAAATTTCGTCTTCTCTATTGCTTTTTTTTTTTATCGTCATCATTATTGCTATTATTATCACCATCTTTATTACCTTCGTAAATATCGTTATTACCATTACAATCATAAGTAATACTATCTTCATTATCAATCATTATTATTATCACCATTATTAACATCATTAATGATAGAAGCAATGAATCAACCAGGATTCAATTTTGCCATCCTTTAAATCTTCTTTTCTTTCAGTTTTTTTTTTCAGTTTTTCTTTCTTTCATTTTTATTAACCCAACTGCAGCCAATCTAGCGCAAAGTCTCCGCGAGGTTAAAATAGATCTCAAGATGCGTTTCCTCCTACGAAAGCACAACATCCATATCTAAATCATCTTAATTCTATCAAAAAGGACACCCTACATTATCAAAAATAATAAAAACACAAAACAAAACAAAGAAAATATAAGTAACTAAATGAAACAAAATAAGAAAAGTTAATTGCCCGCTCTCTCTCAAAGATGGCCTCTCGAAGGTCAACTACGTGTTCTTGCCAGTTGCGAAGACAA
>NC_061821.1:23052940-23055440 GCF_019202785.1 Penaeus chinensis | reverse complement strand
CGTGTCTGCGTTCGCCGCGAGCACCTCCTCCCGGCACACTTCGATTCTCGCTTTGGTCTCGCGGCAGTACGCGTTGCCACACGCGCACTGAAGGGGGGAGCGGGAAAGAGAAGAGGGAGGGAGGGGGGAGGGAGTTGGGGGAAGGGGGTAGAGAGATGAGGGGTAGGGTATAGGGGGAATGGGGAAAGGGGTAGGAGGTAGGATGATAGAGGTAAGGGGAAGAAGCAGAGGGAGGGCAAGGGTTAGGGAAGGGAGTGAAGGGAGAGAAGAGGAAGGGGGAAATGAGAAGGAAGAGGAGGAGGAGTTGAAAGAGGGAAGAAGAGGAGCAGGCAACGAAGGAGAGGAAAATAGAACCAGACAACAATTAGTAACACATAACATTCCACAAAATACATGAAATCAAAACAACAAAAAGAATTTAAAAAACTACAGGCCCTAATACATACAAAACCCACATGTAACATCATTCCAAACCAATTCCCCAAAACCACTCCACTTACATCCATAAGATCATGCCCTTCTTCCGTGGAGGTCAAAGCAATGAGGGCATTCTTGCAGTACTCATCACAGTAGTCAATCCTCCCGCTCATCAAATCAGCGCAGCCCAGCATGTAATTCTGGAGGGCCATTCCGCAGCCACTCCTTAGCGCACACCTGATTTTCGCCTCAGCGCAGGTCCTCATCGAAGCTGCTGACGCTCTTGAACTGCTGTCGGGCTTACTGCTGCGGTTGACGCTGGTGGTGTCTTCGGAGGCGTTGAGGTAGGACGGGTGGGCAGTGCCGGGGCCTTCGGGGTGCCCCTCGGTGCCCGGCCCTGCGCCTCCCACGCCGATTAGCGTTGCGAAGAGCGTCGTCCATGCCACGCGCCACATGCCAGTCCTGGAGGAGAGGGAGAGTTTCAGCGGAAAGTTTAAAAAACGTTAATTGTATTTTTTTCGTGTGTATGAGGCAGAATAAAGGGGCTAGTGGTGGTGGTGGTGGTGGTGGTGGTGGTGGTGGTGGTGGTGGTGGTGGTGGTGGTGGTGGTGGTGATGTTTTTTACAGATTTATTTGTTAATTTTAACGTGTGAGTGACAAGTACAGAATAAAGCTAATGACGCGGGAGAGATAAAAGGAAGCTAAACAATAATATCTGGAAAAAAAAAATATACTGTATATATATATATATATCTACGTTTCATTTAAATATTGATACGGTCTATATTCAAGTGTAAAATATGCAAATGATGATGATGAAAAAAGGAAGTCATATAAAATAACTGAAAAAGAAATTTGAAATTCTTATTTACAGATTCTTTACTATTTCTTACGATGATATGAAAGGAATCAAAAAATGATATCTGAAAAAAAAAACAAAATTTTGGAAAGGTTAATTTACACATTTCGTCGGTTCGAAAAAGTTTGTTTACTGATTTTTACGGTTTATTTTATATAAGAGGAAGATAAATAATAATATCCGAAAAAAAAAAAATTTACTGATATTATGTTTACATTCGAGGAAGAGAAAATGCAGAATAACGGCGGTTACGATATAGTAGAGAAATGCGAGGATGTTAAATTATAATTACAAATAATAGATGACGATGACGATAATATTAATAACAATGATAATAAACAAATACAAACAAACAAAACACAAAGACACCCTCATGAAAAAATAACATAAAAAATAAAAATCTACGCACACAAAAAACCAAGACACCCCCCCAAAAATGAAAAAAAAAAAAAAAAAAAACGAAATTCTACGCACCAACCCGCAACCTCCGTTAAAACCAAGTATATCGGAAGACAAGGCTACAGCGAGCCTCTCACGGCAAAGGCGTGAACGCAACTAAGAGGTCAAGCGGTGAGTGAGTGTGTCGGCGAAAACGTGTGATTTGAGCTCCATCTCTCCTTATTTATGAAACATCCAGCGCTTTAACACGTGGAATAAAGCGTTTGTTGTATTAGCGAACGAGGGGGGGGGGGGGGAAGTATGTGTATTTTGAGCGTATATATATGTGTGTGGAAAATGGGGACAACACCTTTGTAAAATATTGGTGATTCTTGTTGATTTTCTCGTATCGAATGATGAAAAAACGAAGGGGATAATTTTTTTTCTCTCTCTCTCTTCCTTTCTCAAATCTTAAAACAAAAAAATAACTTATAATCATATCGTATTTTTATCCCGTGCATCGTATATGGATGAAACCGTTGTCGAATAATTTGAAAATATCCATTATTTATGCTCATATTTTGAACATGTCAGATAAATATTACATCGACTCGCATCCTGGTTATTTTCATACATTTACCAATAAGATAATTTATCAAAACAAAAAAATAAAGGAAAATCAGTTTAAAGAAAGGATAAAACTTTTGGATATTTTTTTCGTAGCGATGAAAATGATAGTATAATTTATGATTATGATAACCATTCCATTTTTGAAATCTGAAAATGGCAAATGATAAGAATAAATGATAAAATCATCATTACTATAATAATAGTAGTAGTAGAAAC
>NC_061821.1:23025440-23035440 GCF_019202785.1 Penaeus chinensis | reverse complement strand
AATCCTTAAAATAGTGTTCTTTACTGTAAGGAAAAAACAACTGAATTCACCTCTAAACAACCGCTCATTAAGGGTGATTATCGAAAGGAATTTATTTTGTTTTCGATTCACTGTTTTTTGTTTCGCTGTGAGTCAGTTTGGACGCGTGATCAAACAGTATAAGCGTTTTTTTCCCAAGATTAACAACAATTTCTCTTTATGCAGTTAATGTAAGATCGTGATTATAATAACCATAGTTCAGTACAGACAATGAAAATGCTCAAAATTATTCTCTAAAAACGTACGGAATACTTTCAAAGACACAGTGCATAATGCAAAAGTCTACAGACACGTATTGAATTTTACTGCCATAACTACAAGTACTCACGCCAAAATAATGAAGTACGCAGACACAAGCCTTGTTAATCTAGCCCATGTGAGAGCTAGTGTTGCACAAGTGTTGCTATCTCCTTGCTATACACCCTCGCCTCATTCTTGTAGCAACTCACAACCACACGAAAACTGAAACAACTATTTCACTTGGGAATTTTCGCACACCCCGTGGATTATTTCATTGCCAAATCGTCACGTAACTTAGAACAGTTTTAGCGAGGTCGATATTATCGGATTTCTCGCTTTTGGAACGGCACTGATCAGTCACAAACACAGGTTGAGAAGAAGCGTACATTCAACCTCCTCTGCCAGTCTACTACTGAGATTAAGATGTGAGATTGTAAGCAACCCTCATTCTCGACAGCGAAATTGACAATGGATAATGTTTATTCATTTTTTTATCCATTACGCCCGTATCCCCACTCCTCTTCTCTTTAGATAATACGACACTACATTTCTGCATAGCATATGAACGCTCCGTCAATCGATTTTCATCTCACGTTACGAATAAAGGGAGAAAAAATGTATTTAGAATAAAACAATGAGTAACTCGAGTCTCTCCTCTTACAGATTCTTGCTCCGCCCCTTGCCCGGTCGCGATGCCAGATACCACAAGAAATCACGAAGGCGCGCATTCGTTTTGGAAAGTCGGGACGTCATAAATAATAGCATTCATCATTTACTAGCACTATACGGGTGTTGGAATACGCCGGTCATCTTCAGTGTAATCATGTTGTTGCATTATACAGAACGATGTCAAAAACTAAAACCTCAACGATAACTTCAGTTCCCCGCAGGGCAAAAAGATTAAAAAAAAAAAGAGGCAGAAAAAAGGAACGTTTCGTACACAATAAACTTTATTTTGATATTGTTCCGCTGCACCTCCGTCGAAATAAAACATTGTACACTGGGAAACAAGATCGCAATAACTCACACGCACGCACTCGAAACTTCCTCGGAATAATGCTGTCTCACAAAGTGTTATAAATACGATAATTGTTGAGAATCGGGCAATATATGGTAACCTCGATGACCTGGCTTCGACAAAGGTTCATGACAGATACAACTTCATCACAGCCAAGGGACCGACTCTGTTTGCTTGTTGGGTTTATGATGCCCCGCCAGAAAATGAACCTATATCTCTACGTTTTTCCTAAAACAAAATCAGCTCTGGTAACGAATCGTGACTACATCGCGTGCTCTGTTTGCGAATGAGCTTGGATATGCATGTTTCGCCGTAAAAATGGAAAAGAAAGTTTTGAAGTTTTCTTTTTTTTTTTGATCACGAAAAGGTCGAACGTCCACAGCCAGTAAAACAAGCAATAAAACATGTATCTCAGGCAAGGGGCCCGTGCCAGCACCCATTAAAGCGAGATGCCCAGGTATGTTGCTTGTATATATTGCATATGCGCTATCAATTCGCCGATGCAGGTGCAAATCCGGTGGTCATTCCCCTTGAAGTAATTATGTAAACTTTGCCGAGTTGATTTTCATACAATGTCGATCCACAATTTAAAGATAAAACCACACTGACAAGAGTTAAATAAAGCAATTGCATAATGCAAATTGCACTGGTATATTGCAAGAGTACGGTGCATTGTCAGGGTTCAAAGATATGCACATTTCTGCTTCAATTAAGATGAATATTTGGCGTGTTGCACAGCGGGGTAGACAAGTGTTAATGTTAGCTGCATCATACTTGACTCTCGGGGTAAAACGAGAGTACAAGAAAGTTGCATAAGTAGATGAGTTTTCACGACCCAGATTCGCCTTTTTTGTATACCTTTTCAGCAAGTGTTTCTGAAAGTGGTTTAGCCGGTAGGTATTTTGCATTTCGTTATCTGTTCGTGTTCAGAACATGGCTTTTCGCGGTCCAGAAATTGCTTTATTGCCTGAGTTTTTGGAGTGAAATACATTTAATGTATGCATATGCTGCACATGTTGACTACACACATACATGGACAGCTGTATATACGTATGTGTGTGTGTCCGGTTCGGTTATTTATCCATCTGATGAGGAACTCTTAATGTGTTCGAAACGTTACGATTTATTTCCATTTTTTTATTGTGGTTGTTTCGTATTCGAGTTTGTCTGTATGTGTGTGTGTGTGTGTGTGTGTGTGTGTGTGTGTGTGTGTGTGTGTGTGTGTGTGTGTGTGTGTGTGTGTGATTAAAATATACAAATAAACGAAAAAACAAATAAATGAAAAAGATTCCTCTTTCCTTTTCTTTCCTTTCCCCCATTTCGCAACATCAGCCAAATTTCTCAATTCTCCAATTATTTGTGCGCCCATTGTAAAAGTGGTAATAAAGATATTGCTAATGATGTTGCACGGCATGAGTAGAAAGAATTTGTAAGAATGTAAATCTGCCTTTTCATACAAATTATTATTATTATTTTTTTCTACCGGAGACTAGTCAGGACTTTTTGTTTATTAAGCTGTAAATTTCGCATGACTTTTGGAATATGTGTGTTTGTGTGTGTGTGTGTTTGTCGGTGTGTATTCATACATATGTATAATATGCATGAATTAATAGATAAATAAATAAAACGTATATATACATATATAAATATATATATGTATGTTTTCAAACATTTTTATTTTCATAAAACTTTTGAAATCTCCCTCTCTCTCTCTCTCTCTCTCTCTCTCTCTCTCTCTCTATATATATATATATATATATATATATATATATATATATATATATATACACACACACACACATAAACATCAGATTTAGACAGTCAGGCCACACCGATATACGTCTGACACCCACACCAAACACTCTTTGGTCTCACAACAAACATACGATTTGGAACTCAATACGTAACATCTCTTACTCTCTCTGTTTTTTTTCCCCCGGGTCTGATATGTAAAGTGACAATGCCAGATAAACACTATAAGAGAGGAGCATTATTTATATCATATTGGGTTTTGTTTTGCTATTAAGATATGATTTTTGATGTTTCAAGTTCCTTTGATAGCAGGTTTACAAATTCTCATTCAAAGAATTTAAATTTTATCTTTCTAATTCTAGCCTATATGAATAATTGCAAATTAAGGGAAACTCTACATAGAAGGTGGCACTGTTCCGTTAGAAGGCGTCAGATAACTATTCGCTTAAAAAAAAGGTATGCAGAGAGTGCCATCAATGTCGTCTATATGGGATCCAGATAACCTAAAGTCACGAGTTTAAAATATGAACCTCTTTTTCCTTCACACGTGTATCCCCTGCTACAGTCAGCGAATACAAACCGCGAAAAAAAAATCATTTATACATCATTCTGAATTATAAAGATTATCTAATATGTCTTTCAATAAAACGAAGAGATTTTGCCGTATAGTTACCCCGATCAAGCGCCATAACTCTCCGCTCCATCCACTATATCAGGTTTTCGTTCCAATGTTTTCTTTAGACACATAGAGAGGCTTTTCTTAAGAACAATCTCGCATCGTCTCGCTGGCTGCTTTTCCATTGCCCTTTCTGTGAACGGGCGGCTGTAACGAGCCTCCAGGGGCGTGACGTATCAGGGTGGGGGCTGGTGGTCTGCTTCACGTCATGGTCATTGGCGCCTTTTCGTTCGTTTTCCATGGGTATTTTCGCTTCGAAATCTGAGCGTCTTAATGGTTCTTGCGGATAAGGTCGAGTGCTTGGTGAATGATGCACTATAAGACACTATATTCTAACATATAACGTATCAACTTCATATTCATCTTCATCTCCCTCTTCGTCTTCGTCTTTCATTTTCATCTGTATCTTCGTCATCGTTGTTGTCGTTGTCTTCGTCATCGACATCGTCACCATCATTATTATTATCATTGTCGTCATCATCATCATCATTATTATCATTATCCTTATCATCATCATCATCATTATCATCATTATCATCATCATCATTATCATCGTCATCAACAGCAGCATTACTAGTCACCACCATCATTGTTTAAGTAACAGGATAACAAATTGTTATAGAAATAATGACAGTGATGATGGTAATGATAATAATAGTAATAATAATAATAACAATATTAGTAGTAATAATAATAAGAATAATACTAATAATAATAATCAGAAGAAGAAGAAGAGGAAGAAGATGGATAATGATAATAATAATTAAAATGATACTATTTGTATAATCATTGTTGGTGATTCTCAACGCACCATTTTATCTACGATATACTTTACCCAAAATTATGCACACTCAAATCGCTGCAAATGTGAGTGTGTCCATCCCTGCACACGCGTATCGCCCGCATGCGGATTTGTATAATTTTGGGTAAAATATATATTAGATATGATGATGCGTTGATAATCACCAACAATAATTATCTAAACAACTGCTCCCCTGGAGAAGGATCATTAGTCAGTTACCCTAATAATTAGATCCAGTCAACTATATGATGTCAACATGGCGCCAAGTAGTTCGTCAAACATCGCATCGGTGATGGCACGAATATGATGAATGTTATATATGTATATATATATATATATATATATATATATACATGTGTGTGTGTGGGTGTGGGTGTGTCGGTGTGTGTGGGTGTAGGTGTGTGGGTGTGGGTGTGGACGTGTGTGTGGGTGTGGGCGTGTGTGTGGGTCTGGGCGTGTGTGTGGGTGTGGGCGTGTGTGTGTGGGTGTGTGTGTGTGTGTGGATGTGCACTGATAAAGTAAATCATCATAATCATTATCATATTACCGATAGTTCATCTTGCTGAACAGCTGTGGAATGTTCATAAAGGAAAACGTATTCATAAAGAAGGGATGATGCGGTATGTTTTGCCAATATATAAACACATATAAATGTGTATTTGTGTGTATGTAAGGTGGAAGTATACATGTGTATCTATATTTATGTATAAGTAAATATATATACATATATATATATTCACATATATGTACATACACATATACCCATATATATATATATATATATATATATATATATATATATATATATATATATATATATAAATATATATACATATATAGATTCATATGTATGTACATACACATATACCCATATATATATATATATATATATATATATATATATATATATGCGTGCGTGCGTGTGGGTGTGTGTATGTGTGTGTGTGTGTATGTGTGTGTGTGTGTGTGTGTGTGTGTGTGTGTGTATTTTTTTTTTTTTTTTTTTTTTTTGTATATGATTATATGCGTATGTATGTGCAAAATTGTGCATGTATATTTATACATACGTTTGTACGTATATACGTATTCATGTATTGATAAACTGTTTACTACTTCTCTATGAGTTTTATAAAAATGAAACTATTATTTAAGTATATCGGTATCTGAATCTGCACACCGACAAATAAACCGCAATTTCATGCACTCTTTCAATATAATAATAAGTATATGAATACTCACAGTTTCATTGTCTCAGTCGCTAAGAAATCTTAGCCTATCACCAACACTGCATCAAGAGAGAGCAAATGCCGTTGTCTTTTTTGTTTGTTTGTTTGTCTTTTTACCAATAAATCACCGTCACACGCATTAAATCCTTTTGCAGTGTTAATATCACACCTTAAAAGAGAGGTCCATAACCCATACACGTGCAGTATAGTCTTGCCTATGCTCCACGTGATAAGCAGCTCTGAGCTTTCACATTTGAGCCTTCTCACCTCAGCAGCTACTGGACCAGCTCGAATAATAATTGTGATTCAACTCCTTAACGTGCGTGTCGAGAGGTCCTTTATAGTGTGCGTGGAGCCCTCTGTTGCCAGGTTTTTGTATTAGGTTATTCATTCGCCTCTGCATTCATAATAAGTGGTGGTTAGCCTGAATTATGGTGATGAGTTCGAGTGATGTAGAGGCAGTATATTTGTGACTTATGTTTCTAGATTGTTGTTGTTTATATTTGGTTAATGGAAGAATCATGAGCGTTACGCTATTCCTATATTCCAAACTTTACCACCTACGTCGCTCTCGACACACCAATGGAAAGCAAAGGCGTTATCCCTCGTCAATAAGGCCGAAGCCTCCACTGGATTCCTCTTGAAGTATAACCCTTACGGCACCACGCGGATAGGACTATGATGCGGGTCGACGAGAGAAACCAATATGAAATCAGTTTTTGAAAGAGATATTGAATGTCGTAGGAATGCTGGTCCTTTGTGAGGCGAGGAGGCGACGCCGGCGATGGATGGCCCGCCAACGACTGCACAGAAATTATCACGTCGAGGGAGGGACGCGCGGGCGGTCGGGGGAGGCCGCCCACACCTCGCGCTGATAGACGCCTACTTGCATACGTGCGTATATGTTGACATAAGGAAAAAAACATATACACACACACATAAATACATACATACATAAACACACACAGATTAAATGTATTTATATATTTATATATATATATATTTATATACATATATGTATATATATGTATATACATATATATGAATATATATATATATATATATATATGCACGTGTGTGTGTGTGTGTGTGTGTGTGTGTGTGTGTGTGCATATATGTGTATATATATATACATATATATAAATATGTATATATAAATATATATGAATATATATATATATACATATATCATATAGACCTGAGGATGGAATCCAGGTGGGTTGCGAAACTGTTGTCTCACTTTCAATAAAATTAGTTTTTACATTGTGGGTTTTTCTATCATATATATATATATATACACATATATATATATGCACACACACAATGTCTATTTATCTATCTACCTATTTATCTATCTATCTATCTATCTATGTATGTATATATACATATATGCACGCACACACACAATGTCTATTTATCTACCTATTTATCTATCTATCTATCTATCTTTATGTGTATATATATGTGTGTGTGTGTGTGTGTGTGTGTGTGTTGTGTATGTGTATATACATATATCTCATATTTATTATATGTATATATATTATATATATGCACAAATATGTATATATATACAATATCTATCTACCTATCTATTTATCTATCTATCTATCTATATGTGTGTGTTTTTATGTGTGTGTGTTTATATATATATATATATATATATATATATATATATATATATGCACACACACACACACACACACACACAAAATATGTGTGTGCGTGCATATTTATATATATATAAATATATGTATGTATGTACATACATACATACATACATACATACATACATACATACATACATACATACATACATACACATACATACATACATACACACACATACACACACACACACACATGTGTATATATATATATATATATATATATATATATATGTATCTATGTGTGTGTGTGTGTTTATTTGTTTATTTATTTATTTATCTATTTATACTTACATATGTTTTTAGATAGACAGAGACAGTCACAACAATGAAGGGGAAAACAGGACAAGAACTGGATTACATATTACGTCTTAGCATGAAGCAATTCAGCAGATTACAAGGCTCCGAAATCCTGTCTCCAGTTGACCGTTAATCCCTAAACCTTTTACTGCATTCTGTGTATCATGTGAAGCTTAATCCTGTCGTCAAACTTGATCCTCCTAGGCTATTCCTTTAATTATTCGCTTTAAGACTGTCATTCATTAAAATTCTTAAACATATTCCTCTCTCTCTCGTCATTTTATCACTGAGCGAAATCAGAATCTTTAGAGTTGTATACCGTAATATTATATGCTTCACGTAGTTAGTCTCCTTAGCTAAAAAAGTATAAATAAATATGTTTAATGCATATAGTATATATATGTATAAATAAATAGATAGATGGGTAAAAAGAGAGATAGATGATTGATAGGTGAAAGTATAGATAGATAGACATACAGTTCAAGAGACAGGTAGATTGAAGGATATAGTCTATACAGCACACTTTGTATACACAGCAATACAGATAAAAAGACGGATATATGAGCAGAAAGACGATATTTTAGACCGATATAGTTTTTTATGCGGCGATGTAAGGAGTTACTGAGACAATGGGCATCGGGTGAACTTGAATAATATGCAATAATGAGATTATGCTTGTTCACACTGCACAATGGACTGAGCCTCTGCGTAGCCTGGTTACTACGAACAGCTGCCTCTGCGATTGATCACAAAAGACCGTACAGGGGATATCTTTATCTTGTGACCCTGCATTGCTCTCATAGTGCTAAATGTCATCCTGTCCACTTTCTTCAATGGTATTGTGCCCCATGCTCTATACTTAATCTTGATTATATCTAAGGAGGACAAGTGAGAAAGAGAGAGGGGGAGCGAGAGGTACTAGAGAGAGAGAGAAAAAAAAGAGATTTATGACTGCAGTGCAATCTCTCATTTTCTTTAAAGCAAGAAGCGAGTGCGACATATCTCACTCATATTCCTTTTATTCTTTGTTTTATTGTTTCCCTCTTTTTTGTAACAGGAAGACCACCAAATATTAACCGCCAAATGACATGGAAGAACCTCCATGAGTCACACCACGCCCCCTAATCTTAGCCCCGCCAAACAGCTCATTAAAGCGCCAGGGAATATTCACGCTGGCAAATAACTGTCGGTAATTAGCAGTTAGGAAGATCCAAGGCCAGAGATTGAATACAGTATCGCCAATTTGCGGCAAGATGAACAACCTTCAATCACTAGTATAGCGAGAGGTGTTCCCGCCTCGTACGTAAGGGTTAACGATGTGATAGTTGTTGGTAACAGTGGTGTGTAATCTCTCGATCGTAAGCTAAATCTGGCTACAGTGCTGTGACGTCATCGGGGGGGGGGGGGGTGCTAGATGGGTAACGAATTATGGTAAAATTGTTATAAAACAGATAAACAAATATATGTAATGGGATTGGATCCATATTTTGCAGGGAGCTTATAAATAGACGTAAAATGCATTGAAAAAAAAAGACGGAATATAGAAAAATATCTGATAACGAAGAAATAGTATATTTTCAGTAGAACTTTCATCCGACTCTCTGTTATTTCGAATCCAGTTATATATATATATATATATATATATTTTTTTTTTTTTTAGAAACATACGACAGACGCAACTAATGATGGTAATTACTGTGGTAATTGTCATAATGATGGTAGTGACAGTAACTGCAATAATAATAATTATTATTATTGTAATAACAACGATAATTATAATAATAATAAAGATAATAGATAATAGCAGTAATGATCAAGATAATGACAGAGCTATAATCATTACAATGATAATGATAAAAAAATAACTATGATAATGATAATGAGAGAAATTTTAATTAAACAATAATGATAATGATAATAATTATAATAATAAAATGATGCTAATGATAGATACAGTAATAACGATAATGATCTTAATAATAATACTGATAATTGTGACAATAGTGATAATAAAAATAATGATAATATTTATAATAATGATATTGATAATGATAGTTACAGTAATATCAATGATAATAATAACTACAGTAATAATAATAATGTTAAAAATGATTATAATAACAATAATAATGACAATAAGGATAAATGCTTATAATAATAATAATAATGACAATAATAATAATGGTAATAATAACAAATATGATGATAATAATGGTTAATGGTTAAAACAATTAAATGCGCTAGTCACCAAGGTCATCTAGCACTATGGCAAAATATAGTGGC
>NC_061821.1:23002940-23017940 GCF_019202785.1 Penaeus chinensis | reverse complement strand
GTGGATACTATTACCATACTATTACCAATATCATTATTTCTTATCATTATGACAGTTTTTTTTGTTTTTGTTTTTATTAAAGCTGTTATTGTCATCATTTTTATCTCCTCTGCCGATTTCTTTGAGGGGTATTATGATATGAAGGTGTCTATTCCTGACGTCCGTGCGAGGGAGAGATTTGTTTAGTAGGGAGTGCTTTCACATTAATTCCAAATCATCAATACCCTGTCTCTTTTCGGGAATGGGCCGATGTTTTTCTAGGCAACCAGCCGTCGCAAACACTGACATCGCGATATATGTGTCTTCTATAGACCTTGGTTTATAGAAGTTCCCACCAAGGTCTAAAAAAAACCGGTTCCAACAGTCACGGTCGTTATGACGGCAGTGATCCAGACTGTTGCAACCCTGAAAGGGAGGAAACTGGACAGAGCCAAACCCCCTGCTCCAATCCTGGCCAAGCCCTCACAGGCACAACCGAAACAGGCTGAATCTGTGCAGACTGAGCTTATTCAGGTAAAGCCAGCAAAGGAAAAAAACACACATACAAAGTCTGAAAAGAGAAAAGCCCAGCCAACAAAAGTCAGAGCTCCCAAAGGCTCTCCACTTCCCAGTGGACCCATAGATGGCCTGACAAACAGCCCAAAAACAGATGAAGATCCCTCAATCAGCGAGGACTTCGCAATGGAGTTATCAGACTCCGACATGTCAGATACCTCCATTGATGGGGAAACTGACTCTGAATTCGAATATAAAGACATCTCAGATGTAACTAACACTAAGTAACATCATGACACACAATCTAAGCATACGACAGTGGAGCATCAATGGCTCCAATACAAGAAATGCCATCCTCCATGCAATAGTGCGATCAAGGAACATTGACTTTGTCATGCTTCAAGAGACATTAAAAGAGGGGACTGTTCGCTTCTCAGGGTATCATGTCTTCATGTTGCCAAGTACAGCTGGCACCAGAGGTTTGATTACCCTGGTCAGAAAAATCCCCTGCTCCGCAATACCCGATGCACCGCACTGTGGAGACGATATTGAACCTCTTGCTGTTCAGATTCAGCTGGCAGGGGCACCGCAAGATGCACGATGTTTACAGCAGGCCATTCTGTAGGAGCTTAGCCAGGTCTGTGCTACACAAGACCGATGGTGATCATAGGGGGTGGGGGGACTTCAGTAGCCACAACCCCATCCTGAATCCCTCCAGGGGACCAGATGCGGTAGGCTATCACATAGCCAGTGTGCTATGAGATCGCTCTTCTCAATACCCAAGAGCCAACGCAAGGGAGGGGTTCTAGACCTCATTCTCTGATTCTCTCTGATAGAGAGAATCAGATGATGTGTCGATGAGACTGTCACAAATGACCACTGTGGCACGGTTACCACCCTCTTAGATGCTGGTCCGGCTCCAATGCCACAGCACAATCCTAGATGGAAAACAGACAAGCCTCTCAGAATGCCTTAGCCCACTGCCTTAGATGCAATGATTCCCCACAGATTGAAAATGTGGATGTGCTTGAAGCCAGACTTATCAGTGCCATAAATCAAGCAGCCTCACAGACCATAGCCAAATCTTGGCCTTGGTCCAGAATTGACAAACACGCGTGCTACTTAAATGACGAGATTAAGGAGGTTAACCACAGAGTGAACCTCCTAGCCCTTCTAAGGGAAGTTGTCATGGATGTCAAGGAGACTGGCAAAAGAATCAGGCAGGAAAAGTGGCTGAAATGGTGTGAGTCCTTTGGCTACCGGACCATCCTCACAGAGCTGTGGCAACGGGTCAGGCAAACTATCAGCGGTGCACACACCACGGCCCTCAATCAGAGGCAGGAGTTATCTGCGAAAACAAACAACACTCTGCCAGCCGAATTCAGGGCAAACCAAAAACGCCTACAACCAGGCAGGCTTGCTCATCTAAGAGAGAGGGCAGCAGAACCCGATAACTCTGAGGGAACTATGAAAATAGAAAAACAGTTCTCGCTCAGCCTCGTGCTCTGATGAGATCTCCTACCCTATCATCTTACACCTAAGACTGGCTGATGAGCTTGCATTCCTGCAACTCATCAACAAGTCCTGGAAAGAGGGCTGACAAAGTTCCCATCCGAAAACCAAAGGAACCAGTGAGGTATCGCCTGATCTCTCTCAGCTGTCTGGGCATGACGGCCGAGAGGATGGTACTAAACTGGCTCCAATGGAAAATGGGTTCACAGGGGGCATGAGCACAGCACACAGCATAGCCACGCTCTTAAGCATAACCAGAACTGTCACATCTGTGATTGTATTTCTAGACCTGGAGAGGGCTTTTGAATTAGCAAGTCCTCTTGCCATTCTGGAGACCCTGATCCAGAAGTGAATCAGAAGAAAGCTCTTGGCCTGGATAGGTGGCTATTTCAGGAACAGAACAGCCGAAGTCAGATTCCAGGGTCACCTATCACAGCACATGCCACTAGAAAATGGAATACCACTAGGTGGGCTCCTCAGTCCAACCCTAATATCCTGTATTCTCAACATACACCTTCTAGTGGGATGCAAGATCATTTCCTATGCAGACGATCTTGCAGTCATCTCCAGTAGACCACACTGCCTAAAAAGAACCGAGCACTGTCTGGACCTTGTATCTGCAGAGTGCTGTAGGACAGGACTAAAGATATCTGCAACCAAATCAAAAGCCATGGCTCTGGGACACAATGTTCAAGGCACAAGTCTGCGTGTCCAAGGAATGGACCTAGAATGGGTTCAGGTCTTCCAATACCTTAGGGTAAGGACTGACTAGACCCTATCCTTCCAAATAGAGGTCCAGTACCTGGTTGGTCGAAATAAAGCAAGGCTGTCCGTCATGATAACAATGACTGGGAGCCTCACAGGCACTGGACATAAAGTACTAAGATCAATCTGTGTTCATGTCGTCCGTCCTATTGTGGACTATGCTTCTATCGCCCTGATTGCCACCAAGTCAAGACTAAGATAAAAAATGGAGACAGTTAAAAATGAAGCTGCCAGGATCGTTCTGGGTGCCCTAATGTGGACGAAGGTCCTCAATCTCCCAATGAAGGCAAAACTTATCCCCCTGGACTCCCGAATTGATCTAATGGCAGTACAGTCCCTTTCAAGGGACATCCTGGCACCCAGGAACACAAGCATAAGACAAAACATACTCAGAAATAGATTATGAAATCTTTGCAAACAACTCCTGGTTGTCACACACAGCTACAGTGTTGATGCGTTACCAGCTCAAAGAGCGATTACTTGCATGGACCCCCCCACCCTGACTTTATTGAAGCCCTGCCGTGGACACAAACCTTAATTGAGTTCTCTGCCATGAGCTTGTCAAGAACTAATACAAATAGTCTGAAGGCAGAAGCCGAGAGGGTTATTACAGCAATCACTCCTCTGGGTAGTTGAACCTACTTCATGAATGGATAGGCAGCAAGGGATATCACAAAATCCATGATGGTAACAGACACCGTCTTATCCTTACAGGCAGAGGCAGTAGCGATAATGGGAGCCCTAGCCCATGCGTCCCTGAGGGAAGGACACATGGTCTTCCATACAGATCCCAGGGTAGTCATTTACTGTTTACAGCACAGTATACCCAATAATATCTACCTCCTGACCACTGTCCTTACCATAACACAGTGGATTCATAAACTGGGTCCTCAGCCATATGGGCATCAGAGGGAATGATCTTCTGACAGACTAACTGACATTGGCAGGGGTATGCCCCCAAATCCCATGATTATTAAAAGCCGATAAATTTTGAGGCACAGGTCCAACACCACAGCACTTGCCATTCCCCTGCAGCTTCACAGAGAGTAAACGAAACCTCCCCCTCGACAAGATGGTACTCAGACGCCACAGGCTATGAGCCACTGTCATTCTCTAAAACAATCAATAGAGGTGCCAAAGTCATTCTTCACAGACTAGGTTACCACTGCGCATAGCAAATCACACAAACAGATGACAATGTAGACAAGCCAATGAATCTTGAGGCACAAGTCCAACGCCACAGCACTTGCCATTCCCCTGCAGCTTCGCAGAGAGGAAATGAGAACCTCAACCTCAGCCAGATGGTACTCAGATGCCAAAGGCTATGAGCCACTGTCACTCTCTGAAACAATCAATAGAGGTACCAAAATCATTCTTCACAGACTAGGTTACTACTGCACATAGCAGATCATACAAACACTTAACTATGCCGACAGGTGTTGCAAGCATTGTGGCGAGCCAAATGCCACCCTGTCACATTATTTGGAGACTTGTGAACACACACTATACTTGAGACAGGGACCCCCCACAAGCTGGTAAAGAAATTATGCCACATGCTTACATTGAGACAGCAGGAGCTGACACGGTAAGCATCGGGTGTCAGAGAATCAATTGAGACAGCCATAAATAGCTGACACAGGCCGGGCCATGTATATGGAAGGCCCTGGCAAGGCTAGATTTCACAAATCTCAAATTAATGAATGAATCTAGCAAGATACTTACACTGCCGAGGCAAACACTGGTGTAACAGCCAGGTTAGTGATGAATCTCCAGCATCTGAGAAAAGTACCAATAACACAATCTTGCAAGAGCAAATATATCAAAGTGAGGAGACCTTACTTATTAACATGGATGACAACTGTCATGATTTTCAATCTTTTTTTATATACTTATTCATTCCAATGGATCCAACAGCATTTTATCGCAACATTACCCCTAGATATGACTTAAAATATGTCCACGGTACCTCTGTATACCAAACATGCTGGATTTGTGTGACAATATGTTAGAAAAAATAAAAGAAAACCCCAAAGAAAAACATTGGGGAAATCAATTGTTAGAGCATTTTTGCACTTGAAATATGGCAGGTTAAGTGGGGCTCCATGCCATAGGTGTTTGGTGTTAGCTAACCATCCTCTCCCGTCCTTTCTTTTCTTTTTTTTTCCTTCAATGAAAAGGTTCTTAAAATTAATCACATCAATTATTATTCTGTTTTAGCTATATTAGCAATTGCTGAATCATTCTAAATGCAATTATGAAAAATACACTATGGTATGCACAATAAACAGGCATTGCAAATAACCGTAAAAACAATTAAGAAAAATTACCAAATTATAAATCCATTTTTTTTCATATTATCTTTTGAAGCAAGGGTGCGAATGATTTGGTTTTAAAGCTCATTCTATATTGGAGAGTACTCATATGCAACTAAACTGCCATCTGCCGATTTTCTTTATTTTGAAATGATAAGAGATATGTAAAGATTTTTTTTTATTTATTTCAATTGCCTTACTTGAAATCATGTACCTAAGATCAGATGACAGTCAAGGGGCAGTGATCAGGTTTGTTTGCGTATTTTCAGCAATGGTATTATCCTACTACACCCAAACAATGTTATGCACATTTCCAGCTTCTGGAGATTATTAGCAGCAGTTCTAATAAGACATAACCATAATATCCTGAGGACTATGGTGTCATTTTGAGTTTGATTTCGTGAGTAATTGTTTGCATAAAGAAAAATACATACTATAGATCTTTGCACAGGAGAAATAAATCACATTTCAAACACACAACAGTATATTCATTTATCCACAAGATATCACCAGGTGAAAGGGGTATGAAATGCACTAAAATAATAACAAATGCATATAAATGGAAATGACCACTATAATCAATGCAAATAATGTTAAAATAGATTTACAATAAAAGAAATTAGAAACCTGGATAGACAAACAATTATACCTGAGAAATAATTGCATTTGATCAATAAGCACAGCATACTCTGCAGTGGTACTGAAAAAGGGAGGTGGATACCACAATCCTAAATGCTCTCTTGGCAAATTTCTCCCAATATTAAGTAAATATGGGAAGAAATGAAGAAATAAATGAATACTACCCTGAACATCTGCTTTCACCTTTTAAATGCTCAAATGAAGAAAATATGAGTAATCAAATGATGCTACAGTGTTTAGGAACAAGTTTAGATATGCCTCAAAAAAGGATCTAAAAAAATACATTTATAAAATATGGTGTTTAGCAGAATACTGAATACTGGGTCGCGGGCTCGCGCCACGCAGCCGGCCGGGGGCCGCCGGGGTAACCATTTCCCGTGCCGCCCCGCTTCTCGGTCGGTTTGTGGCCCTACCCTTCACACAGGCGACCGCTCCCGTCTAGACGTCCGGAATGGTTTCCGAGTACCGCCCCCCCCCCCCCCTCACTGAGGTGAAACAACCTTTGGATGGTTGCTTCAGAGGGATGAAAGGAACCAGCTGGCAAAAGGACAAAACCCCCCTTCCCTCACTGAGGTGAGGGAAGGGGGAAACACTTTGAAAAGACACAGGTCCTTTCCTTCCTCACTGAGGTGAAACAACCGTTGGGTGGTTGCTTCAGAGGAATGTAAGGAACTGCCTGGCAAGAACGCAAAACCTCCCTTCCCTCACTGAGGTAAAACAGCCTTTGGGTGGCTGTTTTAGAGGGAAGGGGGAACTACTTTGAAAAGACACAGGTCCTTTCCTTCCTCACTGAGGTGAAACAACCTTTGGGTGGTTGCTTCTGAGGGATGAAAGGAACCAGCTGGAAAAAGTGCAAAACCTCCCTTCCCTCACTGAGGTGAGGCAGCCTTTGGATGACTGTCTCAGAGGGAAGGAGGAATCCCTTTGAAAAGACACAGGTCCTTTCCTTCCCCACTGAGGTGAAACAACCTTTGGGTGGTTGCTTCAGGGGAACGAAGGGAAGTGCCTGACAAGAACGCAAAACCTCCCTTCCCTCACTGAGGTGAAACAGCCTTTGGGTGGCTGTTTTAGAGGGAAGGGGGAACTACTTTGAAAAGACACAGGTCCTTTCCTTCCTCACTGAGGTGAAATAACCTTTGGGTGGTTGCTTCAGAGGGATGAAAGGAACTGCCTGGTAAAAGTGCAAGACTCCTCTTCCCTCACTGCGGTGAAGCAACCTTTGGGTGGCTGCCTCAGAGGGCTGAGCAAAAGGGCTCCAAACAATGATGTCTCGTAGGTGGAAGGGCATCCCCTCTGGTCTCTCCCCAGGGGTTTACACCTACCCACGCGTTTGCCGTGCGTGGCAGCCTTGTGCGCTGTGGAGACGGGAGTCCTGGAGGTTGAGCGATGCCGTGAACAAGTACGCCCTGCGGCTAGCAACACGCCTCTTTGGTCCTCTATTCCAGCAAGACAGGCGGCCTGATCCCGGCCCGGTCACGGTCAATCGGCTGGTCTCCCCCGGGAGGCTAGGGTCAAGCAGTCATGCCGCCATTGGCACTCACAATGGTCCGTGAGTGCCGTCACAATGGCTATTGGCTGCGTATATCCTCTCATCACTCCTGTTGCTGTTAGACACTGGTTCTGACACTCAGCTTCCCCTTGTTGGACTCCGTGGTGGGTGGGGGCGTGAGAGGATGAAACACTTACCAATTCATGGAAAAAATAATCAAACACCCCCAACAGACTGACAAAAATGTTGACGAACCGCGCAAGGCCCAGACCACGGTAGTCACCATGAAGGCATATGTGCCTTCCGGTGGCAAAAGAAAGCCCCATGCACAGGATGACACTGTCACCCCTGCTGCTAAGGTGGACAAGACCGAAGTCAATGGGTCTGTCCACCGAATAGTCAAAGATCTTGACTCGCGAGCTGGCCTCTCCAGGCCAACAGCTAAGCCAGGGAGGCCCCTGAGTTCACAGACGGCCTCCCCGATTGAGAGGGGAGAGCAGGCTGAACCAGCCGCATCAGCTGCTGCCTCCAGGCCAAGCCTTCACAGGCAGAGCCAAAACAGGCTGAACCTGTGCAGCCAGAGCCAGATCACGCTGACCTTGCCCAGGCAAGGTCAGCAAGGCCAGCCAAGAAAAAGCCTGAGAGAAAAGCCGAACCAACCAAAGCCAAAGCTACCAAAGGCTCTCCACCCCCCAGTGGACCCAAGGATAGCCTGGCAACAGACGAGGAGCCCTCAACCAGCGAGGACCTCGCAATGGAGTTGTCAGACTCCGACGATGTCTCTGATGTAACTATCACTGAGTAACATCATGACACACCATCTAAGCATCCTACAGTGGAACATCAATAGCTTCTCTGCAAAGAACGCTTTTCTCCAAGCAGTAGTGCGATCAAGGAACATTGACATTGTCATGCTCCAGGAGACATTAACAGTGGACACTGTTCGCTTCTCAGGGTACCATGCCTTCACACTGCCACGAACAACTGGCAAGAGAGGCTTGATCACCCTTGTGAGAGCAACAATCCCCTGCTCCGCAATAGCCGATGCATCGCACTGTGGAGACGATGTTGAATCCCTTGCTGTCGAGGTTCACCTGGCCGGGGGGCCCCTCAAACTGTACAATGTGTACAGCCGGCCACGCTGTAGAAGCTTAGACATCAGCCAGGTCTGGGCTTCTGCTGCACACGACCGAGTGATCATAGGGGGAGACTTCAATGCACACCACCCCATCCTGGCTCCCTGCCGGGCACCGGATGCAGCCGGCTATCACATAGCCGACGTGCTAGAGACATTCCCTGAGATCGCTCTCCTCAACACCCAAGAGCCAACGCATGTCAGAGGAGGGGTCCTAGACCTCACCCTGGCCACTGCGACTCTGGTGGGGAGGATTGGCTGGTGTGTCGATGAGACCGTCACAAGTGACCATTACGGCACTATAACTACCCTCATGGATGATGGCCCAGCCGAAATCCTAAGACCGAACCCAAGATGGAAAACAGACAAGGCCAACTGGCAGGCGTTTCAAAACGCATTGGCCCTCTGTCTGAGATGCAACGATCCCCCACAAAGCGAAAATGTGGAAGTGCTCGAAGCTAGCCTGCTAAACGCCATTAATGAAGCAGCCTCACAGACCATACCCAAAACTCGGCCTGGGTCCAGAAGTCACAAAGACGCCTGGTACTTCAATGACGAGATCAGGGAGGTCAACCACAGGGTGAACATGTGCCGAAAACTATTCCGAAGGCAAAGAACCCCTGACAACTTATCCCTCCTAAGGGAAGCTGTCACGGATGCCAAGGAAACTGCCAACAGAGTCAGGCAGGAAAAGTGGCTGGAATGGTGTGAGTCCTTCGACCACCAAACCACCCTTTCAGAGCTGTGGCAACGGGTCAAGCGAGCTACCAGCCGCTCAGCCCCGAGGTGCACCCATCACGACTCCCAAGCAGAGGCTAACAGACTGGCGCACGAGTTCTCTGCGAGAACGAGCAGCAACAGTCTGCCAGCCGAGCTGAGGGCAAGACAAGAGCATCTACAGCCAGACAGACACGCTCCGATCAGAGAAAGGGCAGCCGAACCCGATAACTCAGACGTTATCTTTTCTCTGAGGGAACTAAGGAAAGCCTATAAAACCAGTTCCAACACAGCCCCGGGCTCTGATGGGATCTCGTACCCCATTATCTCCCACCTAGGACTAGCAGGTGAGCGTGCACTCTTGCAACTCATCAACAAGTCCTGGGAAACTTCCACTCTACCCCAGAGTTGGAAGAGCCGGGGAAGTACCGTCTCATCTCTCTGCTCAGCTGCCTGGCCAAGACGGCTGAGAGGATGGTACTAAACCGGCTTCAATGGAAAACGGGACCCCCGCACGAACACCTTCACGGGTTCACAAGGGGCATGGGCACAGCACACAGCATAGCCACGCTCTTAAGCACAATCAGCAAGGGCCCAGCTGTGGTGGTATTCCTTGACCTGGAGAAGGCTTTTGAACTGGCAAGTCCGCTTGCCATTCAGGAAAGCCTGATCCAGAAGGGAATCAGAGGAAAGCTCTTGGCTTGGATAGGTGACTACTTCAGGAACAGGACTGCCAATGTCAAATTCCAGGGTCACCTATCGCAGCACATGCCGCTCGAAAATGGAACGCCACAGGGTGGGGTTCTCAGTCCAGCCCTATTTAACACTTTAATGTCCTGCATCCTCAACATAAACCTCCCAGTGGGGTGCCAGATCATCTCGTATGCAGACGATTTCGCTATCACCTCCACTGGACCACGCAGCCAGAATAAAGCCCAGCGTTGTCTGGACCTCGTGTCAGAGGAGTGTTGTAGGACAGGACTAAAGATCTCTGCAGCCAAATCCAAAGCCATGGCTCTGAGACAGAGAGTTCGAGGCACAAGACTGAAAATCCAGGGAGTGGAATTAGAATGGGTCAAGGATAGACCAGACCCTCTCCTTCCATAAGGAGGTCCAGTACCTGGTTGACCGAACCAAAGCAAGACTGTCAGTCATGAGAGCAATGACTGGGAGACGCATAGGGGCCAGACACAAAGTACTAAGATCATTCTATGTACATGCTGTACGGCCCATTGTGGACTATGCCTCAGTCGCTCTAATTGCTGCAAAGAAAAAGCACACAGACAAATTAGAAACAGTCCAAAATGAAGCTGCCAGGATCATTCTGGGTGCCCCGAGGTGGACGAAGGTCCTCAACCTCCTGATGGAGGCAAACCTTCTCCCCCTGGACTCACGAATCGATCTAACGGCAACACAATTCCTGTCAAAGGTCATCCAGGCTCCCAGGAACACAAGCCTAAGACAAAAATTAGTCAGATGCCTCGAACAAGACAACGAGCTCGTTGCAAACAACTCCTGGTTGTCTCATACAGCCAGGGTGTTGATACGCCATCAGCTCAAAGAACAGCTTCTTGCTAAGGGCATGGACTCCCCCCACCCCAACTTTGCCGAAGCCCCGCCGTGGGCACTGAGCCTGATAGAGTTCAACATAATGAGCCTGTCAATGAAAAAGAGCCTATACCCCATGCCTAGCCTAAAGGCAGAAGCCCACAGGGTCATAGCAGCCATCACTCCTCCGGGTAGTAGAACAAACTACACGGATGGATCGGTCGATCCCTTGAGCCACACTGCAGGCGCCAGCTTTGCAGCTAGGGATGCCACGCGATCCATGAGGGTAACAGACAACGCCTCCTCGCTACAGGCAGAGGCAGTTGCAATCATGGGAGCCCTAGGCCACGCGTCCCTAAGGGAAGGACACGTGGTCATACACACAGACTCCAGGGCAGTCATTGACTGTCTTCAGCACAGCTCACCCATAGACAACATCAACCTACTGACCACGATTCTCACAATGGCACAGAGAATTCTTGCTCAGGGTAGAAGAATTATCATCAACTGGGTCCCAAGCCACATCGGCATCAGAGGGAACGAGCTTGCTGACAGACTAGCCGTCGCTGGCAGGGGTATGCCCCCAAATCCCATGACAATAAAACCGAGCCGAAAATTACTTATGGAGAAGTGTGCCTTGGTCGGTCGTACCTTCCTACGGCAGCTCAACAGAGAGGAAACGAGAACCTCCCCCTCGGCCAGCTGGTACTCAGACGCCACAGGCTATGAACCACTGGCACTCTCTGAAGTAAGCAACAGAGGTACCGAAGTCATTCTTCACAGAATGCGCCTAGCTTACCACTGTGCATGGCAGATTATCCGAACAATCGAACGCGATGAATGGTGCTGCAAGCACTGCGGCGAGCCGAACGCCACATTAGTCCACTACCTAGAAAATTGTGACCATACACAATTCCTGAGACATGGACCGCCCACAACAGCCGCCGTGCTGGTAAAGAGGCTATGCGAAATGCTTACACCATGGCGGCAGGAGCGCTTGCTGGAATCCCGCCGCCACGGTAAGCACCGAGTGTCAGACAACTCAATGAGACAGCCGTAAAAAGCTGACACAGGCCGGGTCATATCTAGAAGGCCCGGGCGAAGCTAGAACTTCCCAAACCAAACCACCACCACTGAATACTGTAACATATTAATTCTAAAAACCTGTGTAATCATAGTATAAATTATATTTTGTCATTATATTTCTCAAAATGAAAGCACTTCAGTTTATAAAACATAAAATGAAGCTTAGATGAATTATAAATGCATTATATATTAATAATGCAAATGTATTGAGAATTAATTTTTATTAAATTTCTGCTTCCATTCCCAGTGACAGTGCACAAAACTAAATACATAAAACTTTTTATTTATACTTTATATTACACATATAAAGACAGTAAATATATTACACTATTCCTGTCAATAATGTATATAATTTCAAAATTACATTTTAATGAGTACCACTAAACTTAAGAGTTATGAATAATCGCATCCAGTTATAGTCTCATAAACACTGCATATAGTCAGGGGCGTCACTTCATGTTATGAGTTGGAGGGGTGACGGGTAAATTTGCCCTGAAAAAATAATTTTTGCCCTGCAAATCACGAAAAAGAAAATGCTTACTAGCTCTTCATAAGTAGCCCCCCCATACCCCACCTTAAGTGACGCCCCTGCATATAGTAAAATACTAATGCATGCACTTTTATTCAGAGTATTTTTCAAACAACAACTCCCAGAGTAAAAACTAAGTACTGTTTATATCAAAATCAAATATTTAAAATAGTTTTGTCACTAGACTGCAAAATTTACTAATAAGTTTATTTCTATGAAAATGAAATGTTGTGCAATTATTACACAATTTAAACAATATATATTATTTCATGATAAATACTGTTAGATCTGGAATATAAATCTGAATAAAACTTACATATCAGATGCAATTATTTTCATCTGTTTACAAAGATCAAATCCATGAAAACATTTTCAAGGACTATTTCTTTCATAATATACAATAATGCTATCAAAACAGTTGTACCAGAAATATCTATCAATATGACTGTAAACAATCAGCTACAACTTACAGTGAACATATGAAAGCTACATATTCAGTCAAGGCCTGGCTGATAACATAGTTTTGATACAAATATACAATATAACATATAAAGCATTAAGTGAGATGAGAAATATGTAAGTAAATAAATGAATAGGTGGGAAAAAGGGACTAATAAATGTTAGAAGGGAAAAACAAGAAAAGAAGAGACAATTGTCCCTATTGCAGTTTTAGTAAAATAACTAAAATTTTCTGAAATAACTACAATGTCTATGCATACAGCTACAGTCATCATGACTGTTACAAAAATGTCCTTAATTATAGAAAAAAAATGAATATATCTACCTTAACAGATAATGTCAATAGTAACAAAATGTCTTTCAGTACTAATCTTTTGCATTATTTTTGTATGCTGTACAATTTTTGCATAATTTGGCATCTGAGATATGGGAAGTATGGTAGGTTTCTGCAAATTAGTAGCTTTGTACTTAGAGGACAATTACCCTAATTTCTACATGACTCATCATCTGTGAAGTAGAATATTTTTTTTTTTTTTTTTTGGTACCCTAAACAAAAACAAAGGAGTAATACACATGTCGCTACTTTTGTTAAAGTAATACAGACAGCTAGGATGGAATTTGGTTATCTTAAGACACTTTGTAATGTACATATATACTATAGGTTTACAATTCATGTCCACAAATTGAGTAAAAACTTAAAAGTGTTCATACTTTGAGACATTTTGAGTTAACCCTCTAGCACTATTTGGTGTAATTCATATCAAAATTATCAAGAATGCCAAAGTTGACTGGCAGCATGATTTGCATGAACAAATCTATAAATATTCATAAATTGTAAGTTTTCTTCTGTGCTACAAACTGTTGCAAAATTGTTTATAAAATAGACTAATCAATAACTGCTAACACAAATTCCTTTTGAAGCCATTTTATGATAAAATCAGTATTGTCTATGCAGCAGGCTAGTTTGTTTGTTTTTCCTCAAAAATATTGTACTTATCAGAAATCTGGAAAGTTAATAATGTGAATATCATAATGTGTTGGTCCACACAGCTGAGGTAGATTGGTATGTATTTGTTGAAAAGATCAGGGAAGAAATAATTGTGTTAATTTACCCATTACAGTCAAATAATAATGGGAAATATTGACCTATACATAGCATATGTATAAACAACCCAATGATGATTATTACAAGCAAGTTTAAAACAAAAAATTATAGTGAATGTATAACATATTTAGATGGTCAATGCAAAAAAAAAGAATAATAATTATTATATTAATAATAATACAACAACAAAAATCACAAATTGAAAAAAAGAAAAGACAAAACTTGATAAAATACTCACAAACCTAGTACATAATATTCAACTGGTAAACTCTACAAACTCCATAAATATCTATGACATGAGAGTAAAGTACCATTATTACATGTACAATCTACATGTCAATCATGTAATTTCTGTAAATCTGTAGATCAGAGCACATTCACAAAAATGTCCAACGAGTCACTTTGTATTTTTTTTATTTTATCATTGTGCATATATTTTAAAAACTATTACTATTCTCTTTTTTTCTTCAAAATATAATCATATAAATGGGTAGGTCCTGACATAAAGTGTTTCTCATATTATTATCAAGATTATAATAAAAGACAGTAGTACAGTAAAGACAGTAATACTCTTCAGACCTGGCCAAGGGGCAGTATCTTGGGAACTTGTGGAGCCAGATCTAAGCTTTACTTGCCTAACTTCTGCAAAACTTTATACAAAAAAAAAAAAAAAAAAAAAAAAAGAGGATGTACAGTATACAAAATATGTATCACAATTCTTGGCCTGTTATAATGTAGACAAGCCTATGAAAGATTTGAAAGGGACATTTCAGTTCTTTGCAAATATAAGTATAGAGTGAAGCAGGCAGGCCTGTGTGATAGGAAATACACAATATGTTAGAGAATTGATACTAGGTTATATAAAATAGACAAAAACTTATTTTTGTGTGATAACCCCTATACCTCTATTATCAGTGCAATAAAACAGAATACTCATTCACATTATCAAATACTAACATCACAAAAAAAATAGATCCACTAGCGATGTCTACGGACTCTGTAATGTTTTGACATCTGACCAGAGACCAATACATAAAAGAAACAGGTTAAGAGTCTTTACATATATTTACACTTTTTAAATATAACTTCAGTGTTAAAGAAAATATGCCTAGTACTGGTGAAGAAATATAATCTGCCTGTTGCTAATAGATTAATGTTTCTCCACTATTTAAGGAGAGAAGAATTATTTTTAAACAAGCACCTTTACTC
>NC_061821.1:22992940-22995440 GCF_019202785.1 Penaeus chinensis | reverse complement strand
CCCCTCTCTCTCTCTCTCTCTCTCTCTCTCTCTCTCTCTCTCTCTCTCTCTCTCTCTCTCTCTCTCTCTCTCTCTCTCTCTCTCTCTCTCTCTCTCTCTCTCTCTCTCTCTCTCTCTCTCCTCTCTCCCTCCCTCCAAAAATTCAAGGACTGTGGAAAGTAAGTGAGTTCAGGTAGACTTATTAATTGACTCAGTGTGTAAAAAAAGATTAATAGCACTAAATCACAGTCGACAGTGCACATAAAATCACCCTAAGCATCATCACATTAGGAGGATAAATAACTGGTGCTGGCAGCTGTATCAGACCTGTTAGGAAGGGGTACAGCCTTCTGAGATATCCACAAGAATCAATGTACATATAGCATGTATAATACTGTACATTGAACTGGCTAAACTATTTCAATCACAAAGATATTCATCATTTTAAAAGGACTCAAACATTGAGGAAAGGTCAGTCAGCCTAAACACTAAATATGATTGTCTTAACCCATTTGTGACGGGGAAAATGAACAAAAATGGGGAAAACGCTGTGCTCATTTTTTATATTTTTTTGTGAAATGTCTCTAGACATAGTTGGCTCTGCTTTACCGTATTTCACCTTTCCTTGAATTGGCAGGAAAATGTATTTTTTACTAGTGGTATGAATATCGATGGTGTTATTTTTATTGTAAACATCATAATTACTATAATGTTATAAACAATAGTAATAGCAAAATAAGATAACGTAAAATATTTTTGTAAATTAAAGAAAAGGGTAAACGGGCGAGACAGGCAGTACTCATGATTGGCTCATTGGTGATTTAGTACAAGTGTAGCCATCTATGTGTTAAAACAAATAAACAAGTAAACTCACAGTGGGCATGGCACGGATACGTGACACGCCCGTCACGAATGGTTTAAAAAATATCTAAATACAAAAATTATGTAAATAAAAAAAATAAATTAATGAATCTGAATGAAAAAATACAAAAAGCAAAGCAGATTCCTATCACATATTTCCTTTGCAACTATTTTTTTTTCTTTTCTATTATCTAACATGTTATTATTTCCAAAAGTAACTGATTTAATATATTGCAAATTTTCAAAATAGATCTCTTTGGTAAACCATTAGTGGATCTAATGGGTGTGATGTAATACACCATCACAACAGTAATACATGGTATACCTAAACTAGTTCATAATTTTGAGCATCTTGTAAATACAGTTTTGCTGAGAGTTGTGTGCACATATGATATCCAGAGAGTTTTCAAGAATATGTATATATATGAATGTTAGCCTTCTTTCCTTAATGAAACTATGAGAACCTAGATCTGCTATTTAAAGCTGACTTTAGGTTTACAGCATTGATCAACATATAAATGCTACAGATTGCTCAAAAATGTTTGGAATATAGAATGCTAAAAAAGCTCCACTGGAGGAGCTAACCTCCAAAAGCACGACTTCAGTGCTTTATACCCCCTCCTGGAACATCCTGGATCTGTCAATAGGCAAGGCATGCACATACTAACACAAACATGCATTACAAGGGCATATTTACTACACTTTTAATGAAATTTTGTCATGCCCAAATGTTTCTCTCCAGAATATTTTGACATCATTATGATAGCTTGACATTAATTCCAAAATAATTTGAACTTACACATCTCCTGTCATTTTTCATAGTGAAAAGGCTTTACATTATGCCACTAATCAACTAGTAGAAAATAATCTATCATTGCAATCTTACCTTAAACACATAGTTTATTTCAATATTATTACAGAACTGTAATTTGCTGGGAGGTAATGGTGGCACTAACAGCCTCTCCTCTGACCAGATGTAATCATCACCCTCAGGAATTGCCGGCCTTTTTATTTCTGCAACTTTGCGGTCTATACTTTTAGTTTTTCCATTTGCATGGAATACCATAATCTGAAAAAAAAGATGAGGGAATTAGAATATACTGATGATTCATAATTGTAAAAATGTACAAAAAATACGAATATACACAAGAAATCACCATAAGTCATCATCCTTTTAACTGCCATTTCATTCCTTCACCATCAAAGTTTGGAAGAAGGTGACAAAAACTTTTGGTGTGGATGTAAACTCAATATGCCTGACCAGACAGTGCAATAGCAACTGCATTCCTAACATTCTCAAGCTTAATTACATGCCACAGGCCATAAATATGTTACCTCTGATCTCACACTATATAACTATGTAATTCTTCACATCATGGAGAGCTGGGGAAACACACCACCCTCATTTCATTCTGTAATATGCACTGTGTGGAAAATGGAGTGAATTATTCCCACCCATGCAACCCCCCCAGCACTCTTACTTCCTCCTTCATAAGCTGCTGTCTTCAAGTTGAATCAATGTGTACAAACATAATTAAGTTACCTCCCTGGATTTCCTTTTCTCATTTCATGTCTCAACTAGTAAAATTATGATGATTACCACTAGGTAAAGATAACTCAAAACAGGGAATTATAATTCAGATGCACTTTCTACTTCCCA
>NC_061821.1:22967940-22982940 GCF_019202785.1 Penaeus chinensis | reverse complement strand
TACCTAACATCACAACAGAAGAAGTAAAGAGAGCGCTTAAAGGCATGAAGAGAGGGAAAACACCAGGCGAAGACGGTATTAGTATAGACCTTATAATAGACGCTGGAGAAATTGCAACAGTAAAACTAACCAATCTTTTTAACAAATGCCTTCTCAATGGAAAAATTCCAAAAGCCTGGAAAAATGCAACAATTATCTTGATTCATAAAAAAGGGGACAGAAGGGATCTAAAAAAACTACCGACCCATAAGTCTCCTTTCAGTTACATACAAACTGTTCACTAAAATCATCACAACTCGCATCTCTGACAGTCTGGATTCTAACCAGCCTAGAGAACAGGCAGGTTTCCGCAGTGGATTCTCAACAACAGACCACATACACACGCTTACCCAAATAAGAGAAAAAATTAACGAGTATAGGAAACCCCTGTGTATGGCATTCATCGATTACGAAAAGGCATTTGACTCTGTACAAATACCAGCAGTACTAGAAGCTATTCGAAGACAGGGAGTAGAGGAGGTATATTGTAAATTATTAGAAGATATATACGAAGATGGGACAGCAACCATCAAGCTCCACACAGAAACCGATAAAATCCCAATTAAGAAAGGTGTTAGACAGGGTGATACCATCTCACCAAAACTGTTTACAGCTTGCCTTGAGGAAATTTTCAAGAAGCTAGAATGGACCGGGAAGGGTATCAAAATCGAAGACGAATACCTGAACAATTTAAGATTTGCAGATGATATTGTTCTCTTCAGTGAATCTGCAAATGAAATGCAGCAACTAATGAATGATCTGAATAGAGAAAGCCTGAAAGTCGGACTTAGGATGAACAAGAAAAAGACTAAGATCATGTTCAACAGTAGAGTTCAATTCGAACAGATAAATGTTCAAGGTGAAGCGATAGAGGTGGTAGACAAGTATATATACCTAGGTCAACTCGTACAGACAAACACATCTAGCGAAGAGGAAATTAAGCGACGCATCAGTCTAGGATGGAGCGCCTTCGGCAAACACAGTAGCATACTAAGAGGCTCCTTGTCATTATGTTTAAGAAGAAAAGTCTTTAACCAATGCATCCTCCCAGTTATGACCTATGGACCAGAAACATGGACTACAACCAAATTACTGGAGAGGAAACTAATAAGTGCCCAGAGAGGGATGGAGAGGTTGATGCTGGGAATTAGTCTAAGAGATCGGATTAGGGCGACGTGGATCAGGGAACAGACAAAAGTAGAAGATATACTTGGGAGCATCAAAAAGAAAAAATGGCAATGGGCAGGTCATATATGTCGGAGACAGGACAACAGATGGACACAGAAAGTAACAGACTGGATTATAGATAACATAAAGAGGCATCAAAAAGAAAAAATGGCAATGGGCAGGTCATATATGTCGGAGACAGGACAACAGATGGACAAAGAAAGTAACAGACTGGATTATAGATAACATAAAGAGGCCAAGGGCCAGACCTAAATTTGGGGGCCAAGACTGGATGCAAAAAACACAAGACAGACTGAGATGGAAAAGATTGGGAGAGGCCTACGTCCTGCAGTGGATAGACCCAGGCTGATGATGATGATGATGATGATGATATATATATATATATATATATATATATATATACATACATATATTTATATATATCAATATATACGTATATATATATATGCGTATATGCGTATATTTTCATATGGGTGTTTCTATATTAATGCATATGTTTGTGCGAGTATGTGCATGTGTATGTACGTTAGGGTGTTTCAATAATTGTCGATTTTCTAAAATTTGCTCGAATCCCGGGGGCAAGTTAAAAAATAGGCGCCTATGAATTTTCTGAGGTTGGAAATGTATTTTTTATTAAAATCAAAGAATATCTCGCATTCTCTATTTTCAATTGAAAGATTTGATAAAATTATGATTTAGACACCGCTTCGAACGCCAAATAACGCCTCGTTTTCTGTTGTCGGTATACCTATTTTATTTTTAAAATACCTCAATATTATACTTTTCTTTAATATTTTTGCATCAAAATTATTTATATTATAAATTAATATTATATAAAGTTCTTTAATTGCCATAAGACTAATTTAGTAGGCTTGACTTCTTTTTACTTTGTGTTCTCTCCCACCGAATCGGGCTTGGGTCGCCGAGAGCATGCTTTGGCTCTCGGACTTCTCACTTCGCTTAAATTATTTAAAGTAACATATTCTATTTAACAAGAGGCTATAAAAGGAAAGGATTCTAGTAATGATTTTATTTGGAACATCATATATTGCATACAATATAATTTTCATTCTACTCCTTTGTTTACAGTGCCATATCTCCGACTGCGCCGTTCTCTAGTTTCTGTTACAACAACAATTCTGTTTATGTCTTCACATTTTTTCATGTCTCCAATCTGTCTTTCACAGTTTTGATTATGGCCAGGTATTAATGAACTTTTGGGTTTCCACGTATCGATTTCATGCATATCATAGACCAAGTATGCAAACTTCATATCTGTGGTCAGATGTTGGGAAGTGAAATCTTTCACACTCAGATTACACAGTTTTTCTGCAGTGAAATTGTGCTTCTCCTTATTTTTTAATAGGGCTGGTGTGTATGGCCATTTTTCACGAATTCCTCTTTTCAAGATCTTTGCAACTTCATCGACGTAATCATGATCAACAGCCAAGGGAAGAAGTGTACCATCTGCATTATACAGCATGGACGAGACGTAGCTGCTAGGAAAGCCAAGTTCACAGCCAATCCTGGCATACCTCCTTGAAGTTTCAATAGCAGTTCTGAAAAGAGTCATTCCATTGCTGTTCACAGCAGAACGCCAGCACATGAGATGAACTTTTGCAAAATCAAAAATACTTCTGATTGTTCTTGGATTTTTTTTTTTCAGTGCTTTCAGACACTTTATGGTGTTGTTCTTTATTCCAATCTTGGATTTATTGGGCAAATCACCATCACAAACTCCTTCCAGCTTGGTCAGTATGGTGTCAATGGTCAGGCAGATGTGTAGGAGGGAACAAAAAAATCCCAGCCACCTGACACCAACTGGCAAAAGACATTTCTGCAATATCTTCACTGTTGCATATAAATGGGACTTCTGCATTGTTGGTCTGCTTCCATTTCAGTCTGTTAAATTCCCGTCTTTGCGCCTGATAATCAACACTTCCGAGTGATCCATTGCTTCCTTGTACTTTTGCATCATACCAATCTATATCTTCCTTGAGGATTTCTCGGGGTTGTTTCTTTGCCTTGAATGACACGATCACAGTTTTCGAGAATTTTGTCTTCAGTGTTACATTTCTGATGGAGTCGTAGTACTCTTTCTTTATTTTCTTTATTTTTTCTTTCATATACCAAGGTGATATTGTCTTAATGCCGAATTTGCTATACAGCACAGCAAATTCCGCCTGCAACTTGGATAAAATCTGAGACTCCGTAATAGTCAAATTATTGCATGTCAAGCTATTTTTTTAGCATCCTTTTAGTGTCTGGTTACCATGTCCTTTTAAGGCACAGTATCGAGCAAGAATGTCACTCTTCGTCAGTGGTTTAGTTGGCAAAACATCAATGGTACCAAACTCTTTTAGTATACGTGTATCGGCACTGCGCAAACCACCACGTCGAAGTGCCATATTGCCACTGACGAGATCGTCACCACAATATAGGCGAGCGAGTAATGTGCCTTATTAAGGTAGCACAAGTTTATATGGAAATGCATAGTGACTGGGAATCTTTACGGAAGTCCCCAGGAATCATTCGCTATGACCTAAGTTACCCTATGTTTGATTCTGCCATAATGTCGGATGAACCGAAATGCCCTTCCGTGGGTCATGCGGGTCACAGCCAGACCGGCTGATGCCGCCGCACTCTCCCAGCTCCGGAAATGGTATTATACTTTAATCAAAATTTTCGAATAGTAGATATTTTTTTATTTGTCTTATATTTTGCATGTCGTCATTTAAGCATAGTAGGCGCCTGTTTAGCAACTTGCTAAATTATTCTGAAAAAGTCGGATTTATTGAAACACCCTAATGTACATGTGTTTCTGTAGAGGTGCGTATATGTGTATAAGTGTAAGTGTTTGTGTATGTATGTGGGTATATGTATGTATATATGTATGGGTAGTTGTGTGTACGTATTTATGTGTGTATGTATGTGTATGAGTATGTATGTGTGTATATGTATAGAAATGTGTATATATATACATATATGTGTCTGTGTTTATATATATGTATGTATGTGTGCATGTATGTATATGTATATTTATATGGGTATTCATAGTCATAAGTATGTATACAAGGTATGTGCACATGAATGCGTATGCATAAGTGTGGGTGAATACATACATATGTATGTGTATATGTTTATATATTGCGCATATGTTTACATATGTGTATGCATGGGCATGCTTGTAGTTGTGCATAATGTATAAGTATGCATCCATAGGAGCATTGCAAAGGCGTATGCTTCCATGTGCATGTGCACGAAAATGAACATATGTGTAGTACTTAGGTAATTTGCGGGTGAACAACTATGTCTGCACTAGGTGCATATACGCATAAATAAAATCAGTGTATAAAATACAACCACCCATATACGCACTTTTGATACTCAAACGCATGCTCACGGGAGTATACCCTGGTGTAGTGAGCAGGCCCGTGTGTTGCTGTTCATAAGTCCACACTCGACAGGGCCAACCTTGCTGGAGGGGATTATCAGTGGCATCCCGGCTAAAATACTCCCCCTCCCAACAAGATACACATAGGCCAGTAGGTGGGAGGTAACTCGGCTGTCTACCTCGCAATCAAGAACCACGACTGAACCAACAGAGCAACGGCCCTCATTTGCCGGAGGCGAAGGAGCCCCTGGTTACGGCGGCGATCAGGATCGCTCCGGAGCAGAGGGTGCTAAGAATCCCCGGCCAAGAACAGGCCGCCCCACGTTGATGAACCTTTGCACATATAATATAAGAACAATGAGAATGGAATCCGACTTACTAGCATTACTTGAGGAACTCACCTTCATTAAATGGGATGTTGTAGGACTCTGCGAGGTTAGAAGACTAGGCGAAGAACAGAAGATACTAAATGATGGACACTTGCTCTATTGGAGAGGTAAACCTCAAGGTAGCAAGCAAGAATTAGGGGTAGGTTTCTTAGTTCACAAACGTTTAGAAAAGAATATCGTAGAATTCCATAGTATAAACAAAAGAGTGTCTTCAGTAACAATAAAACTAAATAATAGGTACAACTTAAAGATTGTTCAAGTCTATGCTCCAACCTGCAACCACAGTGATGACGAAATAGAAAGCTTCTATGAAGATGTTCATTTAGCCAGCGAAAGAGTAAAATCCCATTTCACAATAATTATAGGACACTTTAATTCCGCAATAGGCAAAAAGACAGAAGGAGAAACCGTAGTGGGGAATCACGGAATAGGCACTAGGAATGAGAGGGGACAAATGCTTGTCGACTTTGCGGAGGCTCGATCACTCAATATCATGAATACATTCTTCGAAAAAAGACTAGAGCGGAAGTGGACATGGAAGTCGCCATCGGACATCAAAAACGAAATTGAATTCATAATTTCAAATAAGTTATTAATAAAGTAAATGTTGGCAGCGATCAGGTTGGTCAGAGGCCAAATTAAATTACACCTGAGAAGGGAAAGGAATAAACTCATACGAAAACCTCAGCCAAACTTAGCTAACTTTAAGACCAAAGCCACAGAATTTAGCATTAACATCCAAAACAGATATTCACGTCTCAGCGACGAAGATCTCAACATTGACCAAATCAACAAAAAGGTCAATGACATAATAAAGGAAGCTGCACTTGAAGTAGGTGGAAAGAATATCAAACAAAGCTCCAGTAAGCTCTTGATAGAAACTAAAGAACTTATGCAAAAACGTAGGGTCATGAAAGCATCGTCAAATAGGGACTATTCACTAAAATCATCACAACTCGCATCTCTGATAGTCTGGATTCTAACCAGCCTAGAGAACAGGCAGGCTTCCGCAGTGGATTCTCAACAACAGACCACATACACACGCTTACCCTAATAAGATAAAATATAAACGAATATAGGAAATCCCTGTGTATGGCATTCATTGATTACGAAAAGGCAATTGACTCTATACAAATACCAGCAGTACTAGAAGCTATTCGAAGACAGGGAGTAGATTAGGTATATTGTAAAATATTAGAAGATATATATACGAAGATGGGACAGCAACCATCAAGCTCCACACAGAAACCGATAAAATCCCAATTAAGAAAGGTGTTAGACAGGGCGATACCATCTCACCAAAACTGTTTACAGCTTGCCTTGAGGAAATATTCAAGAAGCTAGAATGGACCGGAAAGGGTATAAAAATTAGGGACGAATACCTAAACAATCTAAGATTTGCAGCTGATATTGTTCTCTTCAGTGAATCTGCAAATTAAATGCAACAACTAATAAATGATCTGAATAGAGAAAGCCTGAAAGTCAGATTTAGGATGAATAAGAAAAAGACTAAGATCATATTGAACAGTAGAGTTCAATTCGAATATATACATGTTCAAGGCGAAGCGCTAGAGGTGGTAGACAAGTATATATACCTAGGGCAACTCGTACAGAGAAACACATCTACCGAAGAGTAAATTGAACGACGCATCAGTCTAGGCTGGAGCGCCGGCTCCTTGCCATTATTTTTAAAAAGAAAAGTCATTACCTGATGCATCCTCCCAGTTATGACCTATGGATCTGATACATGGACTACAACCAAATTACTGGAGAGGAAACTAATAAGTGCCCAGAGAGGGCTGGAGAGGTTGATGCTGGAAATTAGTCTAATAGATCGGAAGAGGGCGACGTGGATCAGGGAACAAACAAAATTGGAAAATATACTTGGGAGCATCAAAAAGAAAAAAATATCAATGGGTAGGTCATATATGTCGGAGACAGTACAACAGATGGACAAAGAAAGTAACAGACTGCATTGCAGATAACATAAAGAGGCCAAGGGACAGTCCTATGACAAGATGGCGCGACGAAATAACGAAATTTGGGGGCCAAGACTGGAAGCAAAAAACGCGACAGACAAAGATGGAAAAGATTGGGAGAGACCTACGTCCTGCCGTAGATTGACCCAGACTTATGATGATGATGATATATGTGTATATATGTGTGTGTGTGTGTGTACACACACACACACACACACACACACACACACACACACACACACACACACACACACACACATATATATATATATATATATATATATATATATATATATATATATATATATATATATATATATATATATATATATATATATATATGTGTGTGTGTGTGTGTATATATAGATACATATATATATATATATATATATATATATATATATATTTATATATGTGTGTACACACATACACACGAGCGCGTGAATGCGCATATATTTAGCATGGCTATGTAATATAGAAATTCAATTATCTTTAACATGGGTTAGTATGGCAGTTATATGGTATCATTACATGAAATCTAATATACAATCAAACTGGAACGTAGATGAATAAAATGTTAGCAATATTTATCATTATCATTATCATCATTACCACTGGTAATAGTAATCTCCTCGTTAAGCATCATCATCATAATCCATACCCCGTTATATATTATTCCAACATCATTGTCCTCACAATCCTCACCATACCAATATTTTAAGAAAAAAAAAACACCATGCAAACATCATTCCCCTACAGCACATTCCGAGTTGAGCAGCCCCATTAAAAAAACATGGGCAGGGAGCAGAAAAACCCTAATTTTCCATTTAACCCTTAAGCTGCCATATGTGTCCGTGGGCCTCACTTACTGTAAAGGAACCAGGACCCTCTCCTAAGCTCTTTTTATTGCATCATTAGACTGTATGAAAGGAAGGAATGCAGTACTGAGCAGAGGCGGCACACGCAGGCTTGCCAACCATTCGGTGTGATCTACATATGCATTGAATTTCGTGTTTTTGCTGTACCATACTCTGGACTGTACAAGAATGATGGTCCGCCGTTCTTCCCTACAAACGTCACATTTGTCAATTTGGTGATGGTGATGATGGTGATGGTAATGGTGCTATTGCTGCTGCTGATGGTGATGATGATAATAACAATAGTAGTAGTAGTCATAATAACAATGATGATAATAATAACAGCAACAACAACAATAATAATGATAATAATAATATACATAACAATAATGATAATAATAATATACATAACAATAATGATAATAATAATATCAATAGCAATAATGATAATAATAATATTAATAACAATAATGATAATAATAATATTAATAACAATAATGATAATAATAATATTAATAACAATAATGATAATAATAATATTAATAACAATAATGATAATAATAATATTAATAACAATAATGATAATAATAATATTAATAACAATAATGATAATAATAATATTAATAACAATAATGATAATAATAATACTAACGATAGTAGTAGTAGTAGTAGCAACTAAAGTAATAACGAATATTACAATTATGACTACTACTACTGATAATAATAACACTAATAACAATAATAATGATACCACTACTACTGCTACTACTACTACTACTACTACTAATAATAATAATAATATAATAAAAACAATGATAACAACAACAATAATGATGATGATGATGATAAAACAATAATAATAATAACAATAATGATAACAATGATATTAATAATAATAATATTACTAATACTAATACCAATACTAATACTAATACTACTAATAGCAATTATAATAATGATGATAATAATAATAATAATTATAATAATAATGATAATAATAATGGTGATGTTATTAATCATAATTATCATCATCTCAACAACAACAACAACAACAACAAGAATGTGATGATGATGATGTGTTGATAATAATAATAATGATAATAATAATAATAATAATAATAATAATAGTGATAATAATAGTAATAATGATAATAATAATAATGATAATAATAATAATGATAATAATAACAATGACAATATTAATAAGATCAGCTACTCATTACCACCATGACGAAGAGGATAATAACATCAAGAAGATGAAAATAAAAATAATGATGATATTGAAGGAGGGGGAACGGAACGAAAAAAATATTTTGGCCATTTCACTATAGACAGAGCTTTTGGCATATCAGTGGCTTCCAGTGCGTCTCTCTAGAGGGCGTTTTTTGTTGCTGGAGGATGAAACTAAGAATAGGAATTTCTTTATTTACATATTACGTTTTTCTTCCCAGGTGTTGTTAAGTATAGTATGGATGGTTATACATGTTAACATAACCGAATGCAAGAGGGGATGCGATTGTTAACAGTTTAAGGACCTTTGGTCTTGTGATAATGGTGGATATACTTGAGATAATGATAATGATCATGATCATGATGATCATGATGATGATGAGGATGAGGAGGAGGAGGAGGAGGAGGAGAGGAGAGAGAGAGAGAGAGAGAGAGAGAGAGAGAGAGAGAGAGAGAGAGAGAGAGAGAGAGAGAGAGAGAGAGAGAGTGAGAGAGAGAGAGAGAGAGAGAGGAGAGAGAGAGAGAGAGAGAGAGAGGGAGGGAGAGAGAGAGAGAGAGAGAGAGAGAGAGAGAGAGAGAGAGAGAGAGAGAGAGAGAGAGAGAGAGAGAGAGAGAGAGAGAGAGAGAGAGAGAGTGTGTGAGTGAGAGAGAGAGAGAGAGAGAGAGAGAGAGAGGAGAGAGAGAGAGAGAGGGAGGGAGAGGGAGGGAGATAGAGAGAGAGAGGGGGGGAGAGAGAGAGAGAGAGAGAGAGAGAGAGAGAGAGAGAGAGAGAGAGAGAGAGAGAGAGAGAGAGAGAGAGAGAGAGAGAGAGAGAGAAGAAAAAAAGAAAGAGGGGGAAAGTTGAGATAAACACATTATATGATCGTGTTGAGAGGTAAATAAAAGAATATATAGCAGATTAGATTACAGTCTTTGCGATAGGGCGTATCGTGTATCCTGAATTAATATAATTTATGAAACAATTATCTAAACAATTTCTGGTCAAAACGCATATTCAATGATCATTTTAAAACTTTCTCAGCAGCTATTATTATTTTTATTTATCTTTTTCCTCGCAAGTGTAGGCAATGGAAACCTATCAAATAAGCATAAAAGAGCTTCTCATAGATCGCCTCAAAATGTCAAAGGCGTTTAACTGAAAACCCAATAGAGTCAATTTCCATTTCAGATACCATCCTACATACCTAGATTCCCAGGATTAATTTCGCCCAAAAAAAATCTGATATTACGTAAAGTTCATTCCTGTTGATTGATTTTAAATGTTGACATTTTACAAATTTATTGATTTTTTTAAACATAACAGGTCTACTTTGACATCATTTATATTCAGAAAACACTATTATGCAAGTTCTTATTCTGCTTTATTTTCCACTAACACCGAGACACGAGTTTGTCAGCCCTGGATTAATTCCACGAGGTCAGAACCTTGATACTATCCTTGAAGAAAGTGTTGAAGGACAGGGAACTATACAGATAGATGTTTCTATTTATTTCGTAGTTATTTGCCCTTACAGTATCAATATTTAAAAAAACTAAGCACTGATGTGCATATTTACACTGGCATATAAGTTTGATACAAAACAGTGCCGCCCTGTTCCGATAAGATATGAAATTGCATCGATCATTCTAGTGAAGTTTTCGCGTTTCAAAATCAGACGAGCTATATTAGTATGTAGTGATGGATATGCTGTGGCACAGGGGAGGGGGATCATTATGATTATACCATTTATTGAAATATGCAAGATACAAAACTGAATACAGGGTGCGTTAAATCAGGGCTCTGCTGGACGGGCAAGTCCGAATTAGTGAATAAATGTGAGATGAATTCGAGGTAGTGAGATTGCAGTTCCGGAAAGACAGGACCCTCTGGCAGGATGATGTCATGACACCGGTGAGACCCAGAACCCCAAGAGAAAGGGTCTTTTCTGCCCTTTAGATGACACATGCTTGGTTAGTGGTGGTAGGTGTCAATCTGCAGATGTGTTATATGTATTTCGGTCTGTTTAATCCTCCTCTGTTTTCAGTGTGGCTGTGAGAGCAATTGAAGCGCACTAGAAGACTGTGTCGAGAAGTTGGTCGCCTCTCAAGACTCAGTGCCTATATTCGTTTGGGTGTGTTACTCCGGAATGTAAATATTTCCTCGGGGATAACTGGGGCAGTCGTTTTTTTGTAGCGTGATTTGGAACGACGTCTACAAATTTTATATCGCTGACTTTGGGCATTACCTTACATGAACATACTACCGATACACTTTTATAATGGGCATTTGTTCACTCTACAAACTTAATTTGAAATCCTATTCCTAAGATAATGGAAGTATAAAAGAATGGTTGATGAGGTATAATGATCTGAAATATCCATATATGACCAATTTATGTCAACAGAGCTTCACTATGGGAGTTCATACAATTTGACTTGTATCCCCAGACTAGTGGCATTGTAGAGTGGGAAAAGTAAAAGGGAAATAAATAGCGCCTTGTGTAACAGAGGCCATAATGCTCAGGTCCCGCAGTGAAACGAGCTTCTGCATTGACAACGGCCCTAACCAGCTCATCTTATGCGACCCAAGACTTGTGTTTGTAAAAAAAAAAAAAAAAAAAAAAAAAAAAAAAAAAAAAAAAAAAACGTAATGAAGCCATTTTGGGTGGAAACCTCCTCCTGGATAAATACACACGATCGTGGCAGTATTATACTGCATCTCATTTTAGCCACGGCCGTGCATGTAGTCTTAGGATCAGGGAGGATATTATTCTGATTCTGTGAACTGTCAATTTCTGTTGATGTTCGGCCGCAACCTCTGTATCACTTACAATTTCCTAATGAGTCACCTCACAAAAGATGGACTTTCCAGTGCATTATCCAGCACATGGCCCTTTCTACCGCATGCACATCACTACACCACGCATGGACACGGACACATGCGGGATATAGCTATTGTCTGATTTCGAAACTGCGGCTTGCGTGTCCAACCGGGTACCTCGCAGTAATAACTACCGTGCATTCCTATGTTTCGTGTTTAGCTAACAAGTCCTTAGAGCCCATAATTGAATTAATAAACTCTAAGTAAGGTTTGCACGATAAAAGCAAAGGTTATCTCGTCAAAAAATGTGAAAGAACTCACTTCCAACAAGAAAACACATTTAATCCTAGTAGGCTCTTGTGCTTTGTCTCAATAAACTTGTTAAAAATAATTGTATTCAAGTTTGGTGGCAGAGGAGGGGGGGCGAGGATAATTACTCCATATGCTCCTGGTGATTTAATGTTCACGCTTTCTTATCTCTAGTATGTGTGAGTATATAAATAAATCATATATATTATGTACAAACATACATACACACACACACACACACACACATATATATATATATATATATATATATATATATATATATATATATGTATGTGTCTGTGGGGGTCATGAAGGGTCAAGGTCAAAGAGTCTAAGGAAGGCTTTGTTTACTAATGAAGTATGGTTATCCAGGCCACTTGATCAGCACTAAAGTTGAAATTAGGCAATTTACTAATTAACAGAGCTTCTAGTGCACACACACACACACACACACACACACACACACACACACACACACACTAAGACAGATAGACACACACACACACACACACACACACACACACACACACACACACACACACACACACACACACACACACACACACACACACACACACACACACACACACACGCTCGCGCGCATACACCACCCCCTCTCTCAATTACAGTAACCGGTATTATTACCGGATACTGACATGATAAATTGTTGATAATGATAAGTATCCACTGTTAAGTCTTGTCACCGGAAGGAAGTTTCGTTTGTTGCTGAGAGCGAAAATAAAGAAACTATTATCTTCGCCTTCTTACTTATCATTGATTATGAAAATGAATTCGGTTTGAACAGTTTAGAAAAATATGTGACCACTTTGTATTTTGTTTTTTGGAATGTCGGTGGATGATTACCTAAAGTAACAGAAATGTTGCTGCTAGTAGTCATGATTTACAGGTGCGATATGAACGCTAGATGATAGAGAGAGAGAGAAAGAGAGAGAGAGAGAGAGAGAGAGAGAGAGAGAGAGAGAGAGAGAGAGAGAGAGAGAGAGAGATGAAGGCTAGCTGAGAGTGAGAGAGAGAGAGAGAGAGAGAGAGAGAGAGAGAGAGAGAGAGAGAGAGAGAGAGAGAGAGAGAGAGAGAGAGAGAGAGAGAGAGAGAGAGAGAGAGAGAATGTTATTTATTTATTGAACATTTTCTGCTGCGTCAACATCTAAGGTCATTAGCGGCGTAGTCAAAATAAAGTGATAGGGTTTTTAAGTTCAGGTAATATGGGTAGAAATGGTAGTAGGAAAATTCATTGAATTTCTTCACGCAGAAGAAGAGGAACCAATCGTCAGTCACCGGCGCTTGGTGAACGTTTACGGAGCCGAGGCAGTTGATGTCAGCGCGGTTAGTAGATGAGTTCGTCGATTCCGGAGTGGCACCATCTCCTAACGGTGCTGACATGAAATGCCTCGGCTCCGTAAACGTTCAAGCGCCGGTAAATGTTGATTGGTTCCACTTCTTCTGCGTTTCTGGATCAGACGAACATCCACGACCGTAAATATCTGCAAAAGAGATTAACATTTTGGTTATGGGCACGGAAGTTCAGTCATTCTAACAGTGCAACAATTAATCTCCTCGGATCCCTTGATGCAGAATAAAAAAGGACATTACTTTTGGAACTACCCTCGTAAAATGCATAGACGAAAATTGAGATTTGTTGAAATGTTAGTGAATGATCTGTAGTAGAAAGTTTCCTCATGACAATACATGTCTAAACAAGCGAACACACACTGGAATGAAGAAAACATCCTTTGTCTTACAGGGAAGGTACGTATCAGACTGTTGAGGAGCTGTGCCGTCTATAGGAGTCTCTCCCTGTGCCAAGAATGTGTAATGCGGCGCCCGATTACTTTCGTCCACTGAGGTAACGAGTGCAGTGGTCACTGTTGCATCTCTGGCGCTCATGACAAACAGCAAAGGTTTTCGGTGAGAAAAAGTAAAAAGGCTTGCATAGACACTCCTTCGTATGACTGTATCCTTTCAACACGGAGTGGAAAATATATGCTTATTCAAACAAGCACGTGCACGCACGCACGCACCCACACCCCCACCCCCCACCCCCACCCCCCCAGCCCCCAACCCCCACACACACACACACACACACACACACACACACACACACACACACACACACACACACACACACACACACACACACACACATACATATGACCAACGTAAAAGCAGACCGGTTTTAAGTTACTCATTTTGTAGGTCATGGCCAATGTGCCTCTGCAGTCTTGCATGTTATCATCTGTGAAATAATTAATTCAATTTATTATTTTCCTTGAACTTCCCTCTTTGAACAATTGCCCATATATCGTATACTCCTATATAGATTTATAGATACATAAATATATACACATACAAATGTGCGTCCCCCCACACAAAATATTGTATGTATTAAACATACATTAGTTTATAGGAAAAAGGTTTATAGCACTCTAAATATAGCAGACAAGTCAGCTTTGTCTACCATATTTAAACAATAGGTAACATTCAGGTAAAACCATACCCAAACATGCCCACCCGTCCACCTGACAAACCGTCCACCCACCCACCCACCCACCCACCCACCCACCCACCCACACACACACACACACACACACACACACACACACACACACACACACACACACACACACACCACCCACCCACCCACCCACCCACCCACCCACCCACCCACCCACCCACCCACCCACCCACACACCAACACACCCACCCGTCCACCTGTCAACTGTCCACACACACACACACACACACACACACACACACACACACACACACACACATACACACACACAAAAGAAAGAAA
>NC_061821.1:22942940-22957940 GCF_019202785.1 Penaeus chinensis | reverse complement strand
TGGCGCTACTTCCAACCATGGCCCCTGCGACCAAACCAGCTGCAAAATCATTTAGGAGTGTTACACATAATGGGACAAGTGGAGAAAAACAAGCAGGAAAGAAAAAAAGAGAAGAACGGAAGGAGAGGGAGAGGGAGAGGGAGAGGGAGAGGGAGAGGGAGAGGGAGAGGGAGAAGAAGGAGACGGAAGGGGAGAGGAAAAAAAGAGGGAGATACATACAGACACAGAGAGAGGGAGAGAAAAGGGGATGAAAAAAAAAGAGAATAAGAGAGCGAGAGAGGGAGAGATAGTAAAAAAAAACAAACAGGAAGGAAAGAAGAATGAGGGTGTGTATAATAGAAATATTAACCCAATACCGACGGGTATTATGTGAACGGACATGCTATGCCCACTGTGAGTACTTGTTTGATTGTTTTTGCACATAGATGGCTACACTTGTACTAAGTCACCAATGAGCCAGTTACGAGTACTGCCTCTCTCAACCTTTTCTTTGATTTACAAAATATTTTACGTTATCTTATTTTGCTGTTACTAATGTTAAAAAACATTATAATAATTATAATGTTCATCATAAGAATAACACCATCGATATTCATAGCACTAGTAAAATGTATGTTTTTCCTGCCATTTCAAATCAAGTACAGTCACAAGGTCTACTAATTGACTCCTTTATGGGCAGACATTTTACAAAAAATATAGAAAATAGGCACAGCATTTTCCCATTTTTTGTTCATTTTCCCCGGCGGCATTGGTTTAATACAAAACAGCCATATTAAATCATATATGCTTAAAAAATCAGTTGTTTTTCTTTCCCATCCCCAGTTTGGTACACATGATAATGCAACAACATATGTTGTTGCATTATCATATGTACCATCATGTGTATCAAGTATTTTAAATATCTTACCTGCACTACTGGAGCCACCAAGGTTGTACGAAATGTAATAAGGCGCAAAACCTTCATCGTCATCACTGCTATCATCATGGAATTTGTTGTGACCAAACATACTCTCATTGTATGAAGGTGGAGCTGTAAGAGAAAGCTGTGGTTAGATATGGATGAAAATATAGTAAGAGTAGTTGCTATAATGAGGGTAGGGTAAAACTTAAAGCCCTATCACAGGGGGACTTTCTCCATCATTCTTTTTTTGCTCCCACATGAATTTGAGGCTTCCCGCATGCTTTAATTTCCATCTTGACCTCTTTCTACAGATTATCTATACCTATATCTATTTTATCTATTAAATTAAAAAAATACAAGAATGTTGTTAACTTTAACCTACTACCACATATCTTTCCTACTTTTCTTTTCACAATATCATCTATTTAAAATAATGCAGTATGTATGAGGATGCTTATGTGCGTCCTGGAACCCAACTAGTTATTTACATAGGGGTCATGTTTGTTTACATGGGAGCAGAGGTTCTCTGCCACTGTGATAAGGTCAGACCATTTGCATGCAGTACACATACTGCCAGATTGAGAGGATGAGGTAAGTTTGTTACCTGGCCATAGATTTCTGAGAATTACCACATTGATAGAGAGTAAATAAGTATTTTCTATCTTTCTTAAAATATCTTACATCTTGGTGGAAAATGAGGTGTCAGGACCTAGACTGTAAGAATACTTGATGCCTACTACCGTCAAATTCAAACTTATCACTCATGGTTAATGTCATTAAGTGATAAATATACATTTTTATCCTTTATTATAACCTACTCTTTCATAAGGCAAAATATGCTTTCTTAACCCAAAGCCGACAGGAATGGCATGTACGTACATGGCATGTCTACTGTGATTTTACTTTATTAATTGTCTTTGCACATAGATGGCTCCACTTGAAGTAAGTCACCAATGATCCAATTGCGAGTACTACCTGTCTCACCTGTTTTCCCTTTTCAAAATAACACCATCGATATTGATAGCATTAATGAAAAAAAAAAAAAAAATGCTAATTCAAGGAAAGATGAAATCAGGTACAGTCACAAGGTCTACTGACTCTTTTGTGGCTAAGCACATGCAGAGCCATAAATGTGGAGATACATTTCACAAAAAATTCTAAAATGAGCAAAGCTTTTTCCTGGTGCCACTGGGTTAAAATGTGACAATTAAAAATGTGTTTGCTTTTGACAGATTAAAGGAAATGGTTAGAAAAACTGAAGAATGAAATATCAAGGCAAAAGATTAATATGAACAACAGATCTACATAAGCCCCACTGATTTAGGTGGTGTGACAATCACGTCATGAAAAAATCTGCCTACGGGATGGGAGACATGAATATGCAGTCATGAAAAAATTTAGCTGAGAGCCAAGGTGACAGGAATATCAGTCGTGAGAATTTCAGCTGAAGGCAATGGTGACATATGACTCGCCATCAGTGCACAAAGGTCTTGGAGGAAAATTACACTCCGTGGGCATTTAGGGAGGGGCTCTAGCATTATTTCCATTGGTAAATGAGTGTGGAATGTACTATCCATAAGCCATAACTGGAAGACTGCCAGCTCCATGAAGGACAATATTTCCATGCTTAGGATCCTTTTCATGGGCCATGGCACAGGGTGTATCACAGAAAACTGAATATTACAGCAAGAAAAACAGTCTATTACCAACTTAATAGAATATCAAAGGACAAATGTAGAAATTGGAAAATGGCATAAAAGCAAGAAAATTTTTATACAGAGAAAGAGATCATGACAATGCAGTGGAGAGGCAATGAATTTTGACTAATCACATAAGTGTACATGTGGGCCTGCCTATGAATACCACACCCAAGAAAGTCACAACTCAAAGTCAGCCTAATGCTCATATTTAAGGTCACATGCAGACAAGGAGGCACCCAGATCCAATGGTTAAATAACTTCATTGTGAATTACTGCATGATTAAGCTTTCTGTTATGATAAAACATTGTTTACAACAAATATGTTAGTACCAACTTCCAGATATTATATACAACTTTATATAATCTTTTATATGGAATATTGTGTACAAGAAATAAGAATCCTTACATTTCAAAGAAATGTACAAGACATTTTATAAATAAAGAGAATAGTCTCAAACTATATCTTATATGTATCTATACTTACGCAAGTTGGGATACTGCTGGATCCCTGGGAAGATAAAGTTCATTTGAGGTGCTGTTGGCTGTCCTGGGTAGCCTGGCATCTGACCTGGTGGAGGCACAAAACCAGCCATTGGTTGACCTGGTATTCCTGGTGGGGCTACAAAGCCAGGTGCAGAAGGTTGACCTGGTATTCCTGGTGGGGCTACAAAGCCAGGTGCAGAAGGCTGACCTGGCATCCCTGGAGCCATAAACCCTGGTGCTGAGGGTTGAGGTGGCATCCCTGGAACCCCATAGGCAGGTGCAGGAGGCACACCTGGCATTCCTGGTGGAGCAAATCCAGGTGCTGTAGGCTGGTTCCAGTAACCAGCTGCAGGAGCAAACATACCAAAATTCTCTTGAAGAGGAATTGATCCAATGATTATGGGAGCAGAGTGGGAAAGGTTTCCATGACAGCCACTTGGAGACAAATAAAACTGAAATGTAAAAAGTCCTGCTATTAGGTGATACAGTAGTATATTATGCAGGAATGAAAATACTTGTTCTAATAAGGTTGGTTAATAATATATGTAAGAGATAAAATAAGAACTTACGAAACTATCCTGGAATTAGAGTAGTAACATAGGTGGCATACTAAGAACAAGTTATTGGGATGAACAAGTACAAAGAGTACATAAAAGATTAGGAATGTGGATGAAATTGAGAGGAGAAACAAAGTTAGCCAATCTTACCTCTAGTGTATAATCAATGTCAATTATTCTACAGAACTCCAAGTTCGAGGGTGGCAAAGGCGGGACAAGCATTTCCACTCCCGACCAAATGTCATCTTCTCCTGCTGCTATTTCTCCCCTCTTAATCTCAGCAACTACATGGCTGTCAGTCTTTGTGTGGCCCTCTGCATAAAATTTCACTGTCTGGAAGGTTTAGTTCAATAAATTGTAAAAAAGTTTTGATAGATGTTACAGAGAAACTTTCTTCCTTTCCTTTGGTTTAATTCTTGCCATTAATGAGAGGAAGCAGAAAAAGAAAATCCAAGACAAATAAGATAAAAAGGTGTCACTGTGCCTACCTGCTTAAGTGTGGCCTTGCTGTAGGAGACTTTGCTCCTAGTCATGTTCGAACACTCTGCATTTAGCAAGATCTTCTGGCCAGGCACATAGCCTGAGCGGGGGATGCGGACAACCATGGACAGAGGGCCACTCCTGCACCAGAAACAGCAAAGGTACTTGTGCTCATTGTACTCAATCGGCAGCTACAGGATTGGAGGAGAGGGAAGGTCAGGAAGGGTGCTAGAGTATATAAATAAATGATAAAATAATAAAAAATATAGTGAAGTTTAATATTTACATAACTCATGGACAATGAGGTTAAATCAAAGAGGAACTTAATAACAATATGAAGTAAGTAAGTACACTATTAGAACAATAAAAGTGGAGATGATTATTTATGATCACAATAAGAATAGAGAAAGGACCATGAATATTTCACATTATCCTAAAATTCTCTTTGCCCTAAAAATTAAATACTTATGTTATTCACACCCAAATGTCTAGCATCTCAATACTAACTTGAGCCTGGGGATTTATGTTTAAATCCAAGAGAGTGTTCACTGAGTACGGCCTTTTAGCTTTCTTGTCTATGCCCCATGGAATGTCCATTTTGGCTTCACAGCGATGTCGCACTTGGCCAGTGCTTGACTCAAAGGAAGATGGAATTCCATTTGGGAGAAGGAAGGAAAAATTGAACTGGTGGGTTCCTGGTGGGAGCTCATTCTTCTCACCTGAAAGGAGTCAAAAAATGGAAAGTCTTTCCGAGAAACTCATATACATAAAAAAAAATAGATAAATAGGCAATGGAGTTTTCATTACTTATATCAAATACTTATTTCAATATATATATTTTCTATATATGCCTGTATGTGCATACATAAAAGCTAATAACTAAATAAATAAATAAATAAATAATTAGGTAAACAAATAAAGATAGCAAACTAATTAGCAAGCTAAATAGATTTACAGTTAGATAGAAAAGTAGAAAGACCGTTGGATGGATAGATAGACAGATGATAGATAGGCAGACAAATAAATATCAGACAGACTGAAATACAAGCTTACAGATAATATGGTTCATTTTGTAAGAACCCTTCAGCTATATATAGAAAGTACTATGTACAAAAACCTTAAATAAATAAATACATGAAAATGAAATATGAAAGATTTATAACTAACTTTCAATCATACGAAAAAAGACACTTGAGATGTTAAATAAGAATAAGTAAACAAGGATTAGGAGGATTAGGATTATGATTAGGAGGAGGAGGAGGAGGAATAGGATTAGGAGGAGGAGAAGGAGGAATAGGATTAGGAGGAGGAGGAGGAGAAGGAGGAGGAGGAGGAGGAGGAGGAGGAGGAGGAGGAGGAGGAGGAGGAGGAGGAGGAGGAGGAGGAGGAGGAGGAGGAGGAGGAGGAGGAAGAGGAAGAGGAAGAGGAAGAGGAAGAGGAAGAGGAAGAGGAAGAGGAAGAGGAAGAGGAAGAGGAAGAGGAAGAGGAAGAGGAAGAGAAGGAGGAGGAGGAGGAGGAAGAGGAGGAGGAAGAGGAGGAGGAAGAGGAGGAGGAAGAGGAGGAGGAGGAGGAGGAGGAGGAAGAGGAGGAGGAGGAAGAGGAGGAGGAGGAGGAGGAGGAGGAGGAGGAGGAGGAGGAGGAGGAGGAGGAGGAGGAGGAAGAGGAGGAAGAGGAGGAAGAGGAGGAAGAGGAGGAAGAGGAGGAAGAGGAGGAAGAGGAGGAGGAGGAGGAGAAGGAAGAAGAAGAAGAAAGAAGAAAAATAAGAAAACAAGAAGAAGAAGAACAATGATAATAATAAGAATACCACCGGGAAAATGCTTTTTTTGTTTGTTTGTTTGTTTGTTTGTTTGTTTTATTGTTTTTGGTTGGTAAAGTGTCTCTGTACATAGATAGCTCTGCTAGTGCTTAACCACAAAGGAGTGGTTAAGCATTAGCAGACCTTGTGACCTTACCTGATTTCACCTTTCCTTAAATTAGTAGGGAAACATTTTTTTCCCCTAATGCTATGAATATCGATGGTGTTATTCTTGTTATAAACATTATAATTACTATAATGTTGTTGACATTAGTAATATCACTATAACATAAAACATTTTTGAAAATCAAGGAAAAGGGTAAACAGGCAAGACAGGCAGTAACTGGCTCATTGCTAACTTTGTACAAGTGTAGCCATCTACATGTAAAAACATAAGGTAAACTCACAGTGGGCATAACATGTATGTGAATGCCACGCCAATTGGATTTGGGTTAATAATGGTACTTACAATAATGAGAATAATGAGAATAATTAGAGTAATGATAAGATGATGATAAGAGTGAAAACTGATAGAGTGATAGGGGTGATAAGAATGAAAAAGATAAGGATAAGGATAAGGATAAGGATAAGGCTATGGATATAGATATGGATATTGATAAGGATAAAAATGAGATTAAAAATAAAGTATAAAGAATAAAAATAAGAATCAGAATATGAATATGAATAAAGTATAAAGAATGAGAATAAGAATAAGAATTGGAAATTAAAAAATAAAAATTGTAAGATATGATCATAACTATGAGATAAGTATAGAAAAAGAAAAAGGAGAACGTGAAAGTGCCAGAAATAAAAATACTACTAATAATAACAATACTAACCATTTCCCCATACACGATATTCCCTGGAGTAATACGTCTCCGAACTGTCATAATTCTCTGTTTGTGTCTCACTCTGGCCATCTCTCTGAACTGTTTTTTGTTCACTCCAATGAACTTTTCCAGATCCTTTGAACTTCACTTCAACGCCTGAAAAATGTATTATATATTTAAATGTGATTATCCACAAATAAATATCTTGCTTACTTAAACAAAACTTGCTAAAAAATTGTCATCATGTACTAATCCCTTGTATGTCATGTGCTCATTAATATTCCTTTATATTTTGAGCATAAAATATAGCAGAGAATTTCAACTATCAGCACAAATAAATATCTTGTTGGTATACTCTGCATGGATATATAAAAACAACATAATAATGCTTGTGGTATTTTTTTATTTCACACAGCCATCTGACATTGCAATTATTACTCCTTGGTTCAATTATTAATCTTTTGTCATTTTCCATTGGAAATGATATAGATAAAAGTATTGTTAACTGTTTATAAAGTAACTGTACCCTTCTGCATCCTAAGTCCCTATTATTCCTGGGGATCCACACACAGTGATATGAGCCAAAAACCTTCCTAACCAGGGGGTTTCAAATTAGTCCCCTACTCGCCCAGTGTACTTCCCTATCAAGGGCTCTGTCGTCAGACGCTCCCTGATCACTGTGGAATTATTCTTTGTGTGTCATTTGTCATGACTTATTTTCTTCGCTTCTAATGTTATTTGCCTTAGCAGATTACTTCATGTATCAGGGAGTGTAGTTTTTCCCTTTCTTTGTGACAGTGTCATCAGATTTTACTGTAAATACATACCCAAGTATTGTGTTGCACAACTTTCTTATTATCAATTATGAAAGAAAATACCATAAATAAAAAGTGTTTTTTTTTCCGTCATTCTATCCATTATAGGCAGAGTTGACCTTGTGCCATATGGCTGTGTGAAGCTGAAGCTATACCATAGATTCACTCCAAGAAAATATTAAAATGAATCACTACTGTATAATTGTTCAATTTACTCACCCCTACAGGTTAATTGAACAAATACAATCCATCACTTTTAAAATATATGAAAACTCACCCCTACAGGATATTGGATTGCTCAGGGATATAATTATGCGACCTGTTATAGTCTGTCCGGAGAAGAACACAGCAGAAGGGTTGTCAAACTCAATTGTTATTGACTTGGTCATGGTGTTTTCTGCAGAGGTATATGTAAAAAAAATTATTTCATCTTATTAATGGGTTCAGTTTGGGATAGTTTATAAAAAACATCTAGCTGATCCTGAATATGTTATTAGCAGTGAAATATCCTATAAGTATTGTTTATACACAACTGTATAAATTGTTGTAAACTGTGTATATATAATAGTTTTGGTATGTTCTATAAAGACCTTGTAACCTAATGTATTTTTTTTTTTTTATCAAGGTCACAGGAAACATTGCACCACTTTAAAGAAATATTCAAGTTGCAAGATTATCCATTTAATATATTTTTATGATAATTTATATATATATATATATGAACATACAGAGAAATAGGATATATATTGTAGTAATATATTACTTATATTAACATACCTATGCCTATCAATAATTTTTCGTAAATCTTGCCTTTTAAAACTTAGGCCTCCTTTACTGTACATATCTACTGATTATTCTTTATAAAGGCACTATACTTAACAAAGAATATATAATAAATATTTTCAAATGTGATCTATAATTGTATATAATTCATTACTTGCTATAAATTTTCACAACAAAACAAAAAAAAAAAAAAAAAAAAAAAAAAAAAAAAATATATATATATATATATATATATATATATATATATATATATATATATATATATATGTAGTTACTTAGTGACTACTAAGCTGTAATGCTGACATAACTAATACACAAAATACTACACTGATCAATTTAAAGTAATTCACTCTAAATTTATTATACACTTAGAAAACCTAACTAAAGTATCATAGTATCCCTTTCATATTTTCTCGGACACTTGTTACTACGTTACGTTATTTCATTTCGTCCATATATAATCAAATATACTTCACTGACACCATACTATACAACTTCTTACCTGAATTTTAATGGTGATCTAAACTTCTTACACCCAGTGGGCACTTCTATCTGGGGGGAATAAGGGGGGAAATTAAGTTTACAAAAAAATGTTACTAAAATTCCACAGTCGTCATCGCTTCTTTCAAACTTGCCACCTTCAACTCAAATCCATGTGTTTTATGTTTTGTTTTGTTTTTTAATTAGGAATATACAAGCAACAAAGATATCACCCCTTTGATAAGAATCACCACTACAAATACCACAAGATACTACAGAGCCGAGCGTTTGCCTAACAACTGGGGAAGGAACATTATATTACACGCGGTTCCTCTATCACGCACCACTACGGGCCATACAGTACAATTTTGTCCTTTTTTACTATAGTAATGAAATGACGTGGCGTGATGGTCACACCTTCAAACCGTGGAATACTCATACTTACATTCTCTCGTTCATTAATTGCTCTGCCAGATGGGTGTCAGTAGGTAAAAATGTATGGCATCGAGTATGGTATCCTTGGCTGTGCTCCAACAGGCGGCCGTACAGGTCTAGAAGAACTCACTGGCTATCGGGTATTTGAGGGGCGTGGCTTCTACTGACTGTTTCACCATGTCTTTTCTGTGTGTATTTCTGTCTGGTTCTCTGTTTCCTGTCTGTCTTTTTGCCTGGTTTGCTGTCTTCTGTCCGTCAACCTTTGTATGCCTTTCTCTATGTGTTACTACCCTTTTTTTATGAATGAGACTAGCTCTCCCCTGTCTATAATTTCTGTCTGACTCGTTATTTTCCGTTATCCAACACGTGCCGTTTTCAACTAGTCCTATCTGTCTTTTTCCATTACATATTCTGTAGTTCTGTTTCTCTCTTTCTTTATAAAATAATAACTTTCAGCTGCATAACTCTCTCTCATTTCGCTGTTCTTTTTCATGTTCTGTGTCTTTCCATATCGTCATACCCGCATACTCTGTGGCACTGGGGGCGCATCTTCATGAGTGTCTTTTCTGTCGTCATATTCGCATGCTGTTGGAAACTCGTGAAATAGAGCCATTCTCTCTCTCTCTCTCTCTCTCTCTCTCTCTCTCTCTCTCTCTCTCTCTCTCTCTCTCTCTCTCTCTCTCTCTCTCTCTCTCTCTCTCTCTCTCTCTCTCTCTCTCTCTCTCTCTCTCTCTCTCTCTCTCTCTCTCTCTCTCTCTCTCTCTCTCTCTCTCTCTCTCTCTCTCTCTCTCTTTGTATATGTGTATTTATATCCAAAGATAATAAGAACTAGAATTTGTACGATACACAATAACTTTACAATTCAATGATATATATTTTGATATAATAATAATGATAATAATAATGATAATAATAATAATAATAATAATAATAATAATAATAATAATAATAAAGGCAACATTATTCCACAGAAGTCAACGCTAAGGCCCGGGCAGTGTTGCCATACAAATGTAGGACCCACAGTGCCGGCAACAGACTAGACTGGTCATAATATAAAGTTTCTCTGTATATAGAAATAAATTGCCTTCGTAGGCATAGCCCGAGCGAAGTTCAGCTTCGCATATATGGCTTATCCTTACAAAAGTAAAATACAAATTTAAAGTTATAGAATCTACCGTTTCAAAAAGAAATCACGAATGAACTTTTCCCTGATATAGCAACAGTCCACTGGCATCCCTTCATGGTATTCACTCACTGCTGTCCTTGTGTAGTCCCAAGGTTAGTGCAATTACATGAAATTTGACTCTGTAAACAGATCGGATGTGTATACTAACCACACGGAGAAGGGAAGTCTTTGGATATAAAGTCGGCTGGTTATGGAGTAGTAAATGTGAAAAAAATAGAACTGTATGTGATGACCTGACAATTTCACACAGCATGTCCTTCAGTTGTGTGAAATTCCTCTGCGATTTTTTTCAGATTTACTTCATAGATATTTTTAGTTGGGATAACTGATCTTTAAATGCAAAATATACAAATGACTTTATTATCATCTGAGGTCATTTTTGTTATTCGAGGTACTTGTATAGAAATAATCTAATAATAACACGACGTCCATATCGAAATACAGTTATCTTAAATACTGAATGACTGCGGGATTTTCATGTATATATTTTCACATTTTATCAGTGAGATCTCTGAGATTTGCTAATCAGCCTGCCGCGGCTGTATGTCAAGACAGTCGATATGTGCTTTAAAGTCAATAATCGAATGATAAAGAATTGATATGGCAATAGTTCTATCCTCTTTGAGGTGCATGCTTCATGTCTTGCAAGGTAAAGGCAAGTCACGAACATGTGATTATGCCAACCAGGACGGTGAATCAGCAGTTATGGGGAAAGATATACGGTAATGGAAAGACAGATGGAAAGGACGAAGCAGTCAGGGAAAAGACTGGTGGGCAGATTATTAACAACATAAGTTATATATCACACATATATATATCACATATATTTATGATATATATATATAAAATATGTATAATATTATATATATTATACATTCATATCTATCTATATCTAATTTATCTATCTATATACATATTTATATTACATTATGTATATTGCATAATATAAACACACACACACACACACACACACACATATATATATATATATATATATATATATGCATATACATATACACTAGAAATATATATTGAGTGTGTGTGTGTATGTGTGTGTGTGTGTTTGTGCGTGTGTTTGTGCGTGTGTGTGTGTGTGTGTGTGTGTGTGTGTGTGTGTGTGTGTGTGTGTGTGTGTGCAATAGGGCTGTGATTTGCCTACAAGTGCATTTAGGGAAGACCCCCTTCCCCCCCTCGGTACGCTCCAGACGGTGTTGTAAGATTTAAGATATGATAAATGGTAAAATAATGATGATAAAGTAATGGTAAAACAGGCTAGTAAGAGACTGTTGGCTCAGATCATGTAGTTATAAAATTTCCTTAATGAAGTAGATGGCATTTGTCTCATTTTTGAAGGTTCCGTTATTCCTGATACATGAACAAAAAAAGAAAAAATACTGTTACTTCAGTGACCCTAAAAGTATTATAGTGATAAACTAAATGAGAGAACTGGAAAGCTAGAGCTAAAGCGAGTGTGCATAAGAGAATGCTTGGTCGTGTGTGTCGGTGTGCCTAGGATTTTCTCGGAACAATAGTTTCTTGTTTTCCAAATGAACAGAGTCTTGACTGTTCCGGGGAGAGAACTGCATACCATCGAATCGAAGTGTCGAAGTGGCACTGCTAAAACAATGATTCTCTAAGACAACCAGTGTAAGAAAATGTATGCGGACTGCTACATGCTATGAAAAATTATGTAGACTGCTTAACATTATGAAAAATACGTAGACTGCTATTAAGAAAAATATGTTGACTGTTAGATATGAAAACAAACAGTGCATAGCCTACAATCATAAATATCAGCAACTTGGGTCCTGAAACTTTTTTTTAAATTCTACACTGATTTTATTAGATTGACATATCTATATCTAAACCAGATAATCTTGGACCATATCCCAGAAAGTAAATAAATAAATAGATGAATAAATAAAAACGAGTAACAGCTAGATTTTTGGTAATAGTGGTTCCCATAAAACGTGACCGTTTTCTATGTAATAATATGGTATGTAGTGCCTTGGATGCTAGCCAGTGGTTGTGGTCTATTCTTTAGAGACAGTGCGGCAGTAGTGACTACACAATACCTACCATAGCTTGTCCTTTGCTGGTATATCGTATACCTTGTAACTTGGAGCCGCAATGGCTACTTGTCAAATAATATCTTCATATCTTATCTTCTCATTTATTTTATCTTATTGGTCAAGTATATAAACGACTGTTAGGAAAAGTGGAAATATATACCCAAGTGAAACCAAAAATAAATAAGTAAGTAAATTAAATAGTTGTTTTATCATCCTTTGTAAGATCCAAATTTCCACATTTTTGTCTGAAAGATGCTTCTACCATACGCTTAATCTTTTCATTCACATTATAGACAAAGTACTTCCTTATAGCAGGAAATGTGTGTAACATTGCTGTTTTAAGAAAGAAGTGTGAAATCTATTGAAAGTATGATTGTTTCGAAAACAGAAAGTATACAGCAAAGTTCGTTCAGAAAATAATGGACATTTAAATGAGTAAATACTGCATTTTATCTCGTATGAATGGGCGTGTCATTGATTTGATATGTTATCACGTGCAAGAACAAAGAAGTTGAGCAACCAAAACAAAACCATTGAAGTTACTGTTAAGAGATGCTGCAAAGTATAAAGTACGCTGATAAAACGCTTATAAAATTCCTACGTCGAGTGCACAAAAAATCCTTAAAATTAATTCATTATAAATTGCAGTATTATCATTTGCACTATTATTTTATCTGTTGAGAACAAACTAATTACCTATAGTAATTTTACAACATGTGCTTAAAATATATAAAAAGTCATAAACAATTCCAAAAGCAACTGGCTTCTTAAACTTCCGGCTTGATTGATCCGCCAGTCAGTAAACATAAGAGATCCCTGGATAAACCGCATCCGTATTTTGTAAAACGCAAAAACAGAAACGACAAAACGTATTTTGGAGAAAAAATAATATTAATAATAATAAGGACCGATTTTAAATTCTGTAATATGAAGATCACACAGAGACTGCCATCTCGCGCGTTCATCATTCTCGTAGATAGAAAAATCAATCCCTAGATTTTCCTCAACTTACTAGTCTACCTTAAAAAAAAAAAAAAAAAAAAAAAAAAAAAAAAAAAAAACTGTGATTATATAAAAAAAAATCTGCCATTCAAATAGAAGTAAAATTTGTCGTAACAGAGGCAACAAGCCCACGTGTCCCTACGTTGTGTCTGTCCAGGGAAAAATCATTAACCGGGGCACCAAAGAAACACAAGTACGGCGCCAGTCTGCCTGACTCGAATGTGTGTGTGGAGATGTGGCTTGCAGAGGAGAGAGGGAGGGAGAGAGAGAGAGAGAAGAGAGAGAGAGAGAGAGAGAGAGAGAGAGAGAGAGAGAGAGAAGAGAGAGAGAGAGAGAGAGAGAGAGAGAGAGAGAGTCTGTGTATGTCTATGCGTTTTAAAGTTTTTTGTGATACTAAACTGAGGTCAACGGAAACACTGCGTACTTTTAGAGACAGACGCGTTTCGGCGAACTTCGAGGAAATACGCTGGTGAGAAGAACAAGAAACAACATAGCATGGACGGCGCCAAAGCGACACCACTGAACTGATTTCGCCCGAACCACACCCAAAATATCCCTTTGTTGTTGTTGATTACAACCGTTAAAATAAGAACTTCATTCTACATGCACTACTACCATTAAAGCTTCGTGGTTGATGTGGCTACAGAATAGTGTTGTTATTTACTAATTCATGGCCTCTCATTTTTCTATGTTCGCCAAAATCGTAATATTGTATGGGATGAATTATTACGGTATTTATATTTTCAGCCACAGAAATGCTGGTATAAAGAAGGCATTTGACAATGCTAATAAAATATTATGGAATCAAATTGTTATTATTGTTATTACCAAACTTATCATTAACATCTTTATCCTTATAATCATCATTATCATCAAGATCCTTATTGCTAATGTATAACAATAATGAAGAGCATAAGTATAATCGTGACATAATGAAAAAACCTGTAATATCAACAAAAATAAAGCAAAAAGAGGCAAACAGAAACTCCAAGGACTTTTGCCGATACGTACTGCAAAGGTAGCCAAGCACCTAGCAGTATTTTCAACAGCGCCGTATAAGACGGGGGGAAGCTGAGGCGAGAAACTCGACTACCACCGCTTTCTCTTCACTTGTATATACTCCGTACTTGACTTTACTCTCTTCACTGTTATCAAGAGGGAAATAACCGAGACATATATCTCTGTGTAGTGAGGAATGAAGAGCGAACAATTCAAATGATCACCAGAATACATTACCAAAAAGGATAATTTGAGAATAAAAAAAATGAATGAACAGAGAGTTATAATCTGATTATAGTAATATGTTTTACTCTTATTTACTCTTTTGCTCTTAGCATTTCATCATATTGCAGTATATGAAGTATAACTGAATGTGGAGTAAAATGTTTTAATGTAATCGGTTTCGAGTCGACTCTCCGTCTTCCACTACCTCTTACTACGAATGCAACCCACAGACGCAGGCACACAAACACGTGTATGTG
>NC_061821.1:22920440-22922940 GCF_019202785.1 Penaeus chinensis | reverse complement strand
GGTTGTGTGGTTCTCCATCCTTCCTCAATGCATTTCATCGGTCTCTCAGAAGGATTTTACTTCTTTTTACTCGTTCTGCGCGGTTGCAACGTTGCATTTTTATCCAAAGTTGATATAAGACTCTGTCCATTATTAGTAATAAAGCCCAATTTTTATTAACAAACAATGCTTTCGGTATTTGCAAGCGCGATCATGATCCAAAATGAACAGTAAAAATCGACCGAGCGAGATATGATCGAAAATGATCGAAAAAAATAAAAGAATTGGTCACTCTATAAACTCCTCCTACAAGATCCTTCGAGTCCTTCAAAGTGACTGTAAGCCAGTCTTGCCCAGCCGTCAGTGGAGCAAGGAGTGTGTACGTGTGTGTGTGCGAGTGGTTCTACAGCGGCTGTGAAATACCGCTGGGATCATCGGCCTCCTTTAGAAAGCTTTTGGGGAATTTAAATGTGATAGACTCCTAAGTGTGCGTTGGAGAAAAGTGTACTTGTGTTTGTGGTGTGTGTGACCTGCTGACACGCGCTGGTCCCAATGCCAGGTATAGATTTTATTTTTGGTGTTTATATTTTTTTTATCATGTGTGGTATCAGTATCTCTTTTTTTGTATGTGATTAGATTATGTGGTGAGAGAAAAGCTCATTAAAAATTGGTCGATTGTAAGGGAAATAGCCCCATCACAGGGAGAGTTGCGAAATGTCGCTGGATAGAGTATTTTTTCGACTGTTTTATACATAAATACTTGTCGCTGGGCTTTTATTTTATAATTGTAAGACTGTATTATATTGGTGACAATAGTGACAGATACCACCGAGTGGAAAAACAAGTTATGTGTGAACGACTACATTACGTTTTCTATCCTTTATGAAACAAAGATCCATACTTGTGAAATTATGTGCCGAAACTATAAATATTTTCGGGATTACTAGAACTTCATGTGTTGAAACGCCCAAATAAAATAACAAAGGACTGATTTGGAAATATATATGACACTGAAGTAGAAAATGCAAAGAAAATTATGTTTTTTATGTAAACGATTGAATTTGACGCGCTCCAGCTGTCATAAATTAACGTTCACGCGAGTGGTGCTTATCGTATTGTAACGCTTCTAACATTTGGTGTGTGAACCATGTGTTTGTATCCAAGGGTTTTTTCTGGTGATATTTCTTTATAGGATTATTTTCATTATCTTAGTGAAATAGGTGCGTATAAAACAGCTGGATTGTCAGAGTTGCAGGCCTACAGTTTAGCATATAATTGGAAAGTTTAGAAAGACTGAACTAACTCATGAAGTTAAGTATACCTTTAATTTACTTTAAAGGGGAATACGAAGTGGTCATTGCGAATTAGATGAAGTTTTGACGCTGGTCTTTGGTTTAAGGGTCAAGACAATCATCCATTCCAAATGCGCACAATCAGTTAGACAATTAACTAACCAAATTTATCACACCGATCAATAGCGTATTAATTGTAAACTGCTTAGTTACCCAGCTAACAACCAGGACGCCGTACAACCCCGGTATTCACAACAGCAAAGGATTGAGGGAGTGTTTCTGCTTACTCACTAGGCATTGTGTGGGGATGCGCATTGGCTTCTCTCTACCAGGGTCATTTTCGCTCCTCCCTCCTCCGCCATTCCTTTCTTTCTTTCCACGCCCGCCTTTTTTCATTCCCTTTCGCTCGCTCGACGATCGCTCTCGTCTGCATCTCTTTCTCCTTGTTTCTCATTGTCTCACTCTCTCTCATTCTCTCTTTCTCTTTCTCTCATTTACTCATTCTCTCTTTCTCATTCTCTCATTCGCTCATTCTATCATTCTCTCATTCTCTCTCATTCTCCCATCCTCTCTTTCTCTCTTTCTCTCCCTCTCCCTCTCCTCCCTTTCCTTCTCCCTCTCTTTCTCCCTCTCCCTCCCCCTCCCTCCCTCTCCCTCCCTCCCTCCCTCCCTCCCTCCCTCCCTCCCTCCCTCCCTCTCTTCCCATCCCCCCTCTCTCCTTCTCTCCCCCTCCCAGCCTCCCACCATCTTTTCCCTCTCCTTCTTCTTCCCCTGCTTCTGCTTGCTTGCATACCTGACTGTCAGATGGAGTAAGTCCTGTTTGCTCGACACCCTTGCTCTCTCTCGCCCAGGAAGAGCACAATAAAAGCTTTTACAGGGCGTGGGCAGCACAGAGCGTGTTCGTCGAGCTGTGTGTATGTGTGTAGTTCGTCTGTCTGCGAGCGTGGGTATGTGCATCATCCTTGGCGAGACGTGCCCCATGCCCCGGGTATTAGGGTAAGCCGGGGGTCGCCGTAGATGTGGAAGTTTAGTGAGGTCGGCAGGGTGGGATGAAGGTTAGGCGGGGTGGGGTTTGGGGGGGGTGAAGGACAGGTTAAAGAGAGGGAGTCAGGTAGGAGAACTAGCGGACGGCGAGGAGCGAAGGGAAGGAGAGGGGGAGGAGGAAGAGAAGATGGGGGGGGGGAGGCGGTAGAACAGACGAGAAAGCTGAGTTGCGAGAGAAAAAAATA
>NC_061821.1:22880440-22900440 GCF_019202785.1 Penaeus chinensis | reverse complement strand
CTGCGAACTCGACACAGGATCTTAAACGCTGAAATACATTCGCGGTGTGATTGTTGTTGTCGTTGTTGTTGTGTCTATGCGAAGAAGTAAATGAGAATAGTGGACTTGATTTCTGGATTCGATCTTTTTTGTGTTTTTTATGCAAATAAGTAAACAAAAATATCGGACTTGTTTTCGCAATATGATTTTTTCGATGCAAGTAATCAAAAATGGACTTTCATTTTGAAGAAAGATATGAAAATAAACATAGGTACAAACCGCTCCCTTTTTTCATCCCGAGCATAAAAAAAGTCAGGAAAAACAGATTGTGTTTCCAGTAACATTTGAGATCGGAGGTAAAAGGCAGGTCTTGATAACTGGGTTATACGAGTATATGGGTATAACTGGGTACGATTTACTCTCACGAATGAATGATGCGAGTTAAGGTATTATATTACTGATGGAAATAACACATATTCGCTCTCTCACTCACTCACTCACTCACTCACTCACTCACTCACTCACTCACTCACTCACACACACACACTCACACACACACACACACACACACACACACACACACACACACACTCACACTCACACTCACACTCACACTCACACTCACACTCACACTCACTCACTCACTCACTCACTCACTCACTCACGCACACACTCACACTCACACTCACACTCACACTCACTCACACTCACACACTCACTCACTAATTCACACACTGGTACTTCCCGCGACAAGGGTGTGGCCTAGGGTGTACAGAGATGTACATTTGGGCGGAAGTACCAGACCGTTAGTACCCTTGTCAGAGTTGTAGGGTGTGGGGGAGGTAGGTGGAGGGGGGGTCGTTACCATGGCAACGGTTTGGTATTCCTTAACGGTTACGAAGAAATGGGAGGGGAAGGGGAGGGTAAAGACGGGGTGGGGGGGATGGCGATAATACTTTTGAAAATTCTGCTTCGCAAATCTTTGCCAAAAGGGGAGAAAAAATATTGCAACAGAAAGGGGTGGGCATTGAATAGGGTTTTCGTAATACAGCTGCCGTGTGTGTGTGTGTGTGTGTGTGTGTGTGTGTGTGTGTGTGTGTTGGGGGGGAGGGGGAGGCAAGTCCCCTTTCTCTTGCCCAGTGCCCCCCCCCCCTGTTACCCCCCCCCTTCCTCCCATTACCCTACTCTCCGTGTTGCAGGAGGGAGATGTTGCAAGACTGCAGTAACCCGTTCTCCCATAAGCGTAAGATCTGTATCTCACTCCCAGTGCAAAGTTCTCGACGCAGAGTATGACGTTGGTTTGATCAGTTATTTTTCTCCTCTCTCTCTCTCTCTCTCTCTCTCTCTCTCTCTCTCTCTCTCTCTCTCTCTCTCTCTCTCTCTCTCTCTCTCTCTCTCTCTCTCTCTCTCTCTCTTTCTCTCTCTCTTTCTCTCTCTATCTCTCTCTCTATCTCTCTCTTTCTCTCCTTCTCTCTTTCTCTCTTCTACTACTACCACTACTCCTACTGTAAGAATATACGTTTGTTTGCGAAATTGCGCCGAAAAAGGCGTTTGTTTATGAAAAGAATATACTTGTTATTCCTGGAGTGACGTAAGAATAGACGTTTTATTCTCGGAATAACGGAATGACCCAATAATAGATATCCCATTTTCGGATTAAAGAGAGAAAAAAAAAACTACTTCTCAGAATCACGTCAAAGCAAACGTTTTAATCGCGAAATGACATATAAATAAACGTACGTCCGCGGGTTAATATTACGAGACAAAAAAAAAAAAGCGGGAAAGCGGATACTCAGAAGGGCGGGAGTTTTGACTCGCGTCTTTAGGAAAATTCTCGGAAACTATCACGCGATCTTCATTTGTTTCGAGAAGGAAAGGAATACTAAATTTGACAATGAGAGGCGTGATTGAAAAGGTGGAAATTAGATCAATAGAAAAGGATGGTGATGAAATAACCAATAGAAAAGCAGTGAGATGAGCGAAAGAAAATGGTGATAACGAAATAAGCAGTTAAAAAGGATGATGATGAAATAAGTAATAGAAAAAGATGATCATGCATTGAGCAATTGAAAAGGATGGTAATGAGATAAACAATTATAAAGGATGATAATGAGATAAACATTAAAAAAGAGCGATAATGAGATAAACGATTGAAAAGCATAACGACGCGATAAGCAATTGAAAAGGATGCAACTGAGATAAACAATGAAGAAAGCATAATAATGAGACAAACAATAAATAAAGGAATAGCAATTGAAAAGGATGATAGCGAGATGAGTAACTGAAAAGGAAGGTAATGAGATTGAAAAGACTGATAATTAGGTAAGCAGTAGAAAAGGATAAAACAATTAAAAAAACAGCAATAATAAAGGAAGAAATGTTAAGCAAAAGATGACGATATTAGAATGTCCATTATTACATCAACGAATTATATATGTGAAGTAATGTAATGGCATCTTTCATTTAGATAATATCAGTTTGCGTGATTCTAATTATATTATATGTCAGTTATCTAGTTGAGAATTCAATGTTATTCTATTAAGTTTAAATTAGTGCGCAATAGCTGGGTGTAGTACTCTTCAAATATAATAAGAAACTTCAATTTAGATTTGCAGCAGTAGGTATACAGCATGTTAAATCCAAAACTAGGAAGTCTTTAATGAAAAGGAATTTTGAGGCGAGGCCATTGGTTGTTAAAAATGCCCTACTTTCAAATTTCTGTCTGACTCTGACACTCTCTTTCTCTCTCCCTCTTTCCCTCCCTCCCTCCCTCCTTCCCTCCCTCCCTCCCTCTCTCCATCCCCCTCTCCCTCCCCCTCCCCCCGCTCTCTCTCTCTCTCTCTTTCTCTCCTTCTCTCCCTCTCTCCCCTCCCCTCTCCTCCCCTCCCCTCCCCTCTCCTTCCCTTCCCTTCCCTTCCCTTCCCTTCCCTCCCCTCTCCTTTCCTTCCCTCCCATCTCTTTCCCTCTCTCCCCACCCCCCTCTTTCTCTTCCTCTCCCCCTCGCTCTCTCCAACCTCTTTACGCAGTTATAACGAGTACGATTGCATAATAGCGGCATTTCAGTCTCATCAGCTGATCAAACACCGGAAGTCAAAAGGAGAACTGACGCTAAACAGAGTTAGGAAAATACTAGAGGAAAAGACAAGAAGAAGAGCGAGAGGGATGAAAGGGGAATATGGGAGAGATTAAAAGAAAGGAAAAAGAGAGAGAGAGAGAGGGATGGAAGCGAGAAAGACAATGCTGTAAGGGATGGGCAGAGGAGGGGAGGGGGGTGGGAGTAAGAACTCGAAACGAAAGAGAGAGAAAAAAAAACCTACTCGACGGGGAGAAAAGAAAAGAAAAGAAGAAAATTCGGCAGATAAATAAAACACTGATGATTAATTCCAAGTCAAGGGGGACCAGTTAAGGAAGACCCATTTGCAACCCGTAGATAGAGATGAAAATGACCCTGTAGGACGCGCCCCAAGGTCACACGGAGTTGAACAAATGACGTAACAGATGAGAGGAGTGCCAAGGGTGCCGGGTGGGGGGGGGGGGGGGCGTTGTGGGAGGAGGGTATTAGGGGTGTGGGGTGGGAGGGTGAGGAGTGCCCAAGGTATGGTGGGCGGAGGGAAGGATATGGGAGGAATGTAGGGGTGAGGAGTGCCTAGGGTAGGGGGGGAGAGGAACGGAGGTGTGGGGTGGGGGAGGGGGAGGAACGGGAGGTGTGGGGTTGGTTGGGGGAAGTATATGGGGGGAAGGGAGTATGTGGGATGGATGAGTGGGGGAGAAGGATATGGGAGGTGGGTTAGGGAGTGAGTGAGATGGGTGAAAGAGGAATGCTCAGGGAGGGAGAGAGTAAGGCGGGTGTAGGAATGGTGGATGAAGAGTGCCCAGTGTGGAGGAAGGATATAGGAGGTTTGAGGTTTCCGAAGGAGATGGGATGTGGGGATGGGTGGGGGAGAATGCAGGAGGAATGCCCACAGTGGGAGGGGGAAAGGACACGGGAGGAGTGGAGTGGGGGGTGGGGGGGCGTGTGGATGAGGAAAGGGAGGTCGTAGCGTGCAGAGAGTTAGGGGGGAGGGAAGTAAAGAAGAGTGCCGATATTTCACGCCGTTCCTTTAGAGAGAGTAGGTTACTAGTGTTAGCGACGATACCAAGGAAATCACATTGTTACCGGGGTATTGCGATGCAGCAGTAGTAGCATTACAAGCACCGAGTGATATCTAGTTTGGAGATACCAGTGCGATGACGTTGTCCCTGATGTGTGTGGTGGCAGCGGTTTTATGAAGACGGACGCCTGGCAAAGGGATCCCGAAAGTAAACATACATTTTACAGGCTATGGATTACTGTGAAAGCCATAATGCTGTAGATTGTACAGTTATAGATACCGCGATATAAATGCAAATCTTACGTTGTGTATAATGTTAATCAGAAGTTATACGCAGTGTTGATATATTGTTTGATGTACTGTGCGAATGCTGATATATGGTGTAGCTTTTATGTCTTATACTTTATACTAAGTCCTGGTTGGGGTCAGAGTCCGATTTGATCCTATCAAAACGAATCTCTTTGGGAATAATTTTATGTTCGTGTCCTCTTCATTTTTATGTGCTCTTTTACTTGTTTATCATTGTATGTAGTGTACAAAAGATATTAAAGCGGTGAATTTCGGCTCAGCAGAAACGAAGAAAATTTTTGAGCTGAAATTAGTTTAATTATATTTTATTATCTTGATACCGAAAATAGAACGAGTCTCAATCAAGTACATAGTAAACACCCACACAACAAAAACAGTTTGCTCATTTGCGATAAGCCCCAGTGCACTATTTAACAACAAATGACCGTTTATAGTGTTTTGCACCCACTATTGATCGAGAGACGAAATGTTTTATTGATGGTAAGAATAAATCCAGACACATACCCTCTCAAAAGCGGGTATGTGTGTAAGCGTGAGTGTACCAGAGAGAGAGGGGGGGGGGAGAGAGAGAGAGAGAGAGAGAGAGAGAGAGAGAGAGAGAGAGAGAGAGAGAGAGAGAGAGAGAGAGAGAGAGAGAGAGAGAGAGAGAGAGAGAGAGAGAGGAGAGAGAGAGAGAGGAGAGAAAGAGAAGTCGTGTGTGTATGCGTGTCTCCTGTGTCTGTTGATGTATGAAAGGCGAGGAGAGAACGGGGGGATGTTAGGCTAACGAGGGTCAGTTAATATGCCAGACGCAACCCGCCGAGTCAGTAAAGGCGTCAGAGTTGTCCCCTGAGTCAGTCAAATGAGTCACTGGTACCGAGATATTCCCCACCCCCTCTTTTTTATGGGGTGGGCTGAGATATCGGAGACGTGTGATCCTGAAAGCAAATATTTTCAGCTCATACGTGTAAGATGATGATATGTTGATAGATGAAGAGGAGATGATAGGTGTGAAGAGGATAGGTCAAGAGTTAAAAAAAAAAAAAGGGGGGGGGGGGCCTAAATTAAAAAAAAAAAAAAAATAGAACACGAAGCGATTAAATACTTTGTGTCCGAAGAAAGTCTTTTTTTTAAGATCATACAGTGATTAGACATTTTTGTGTACGAAGAAAGTCTACATTTTTTGTTTGTTTGATAAGAACACAGAAATTAGGAGGGGGGGGGGGAAGGAGGAGGAGGGGAGGGATTAGGAGAGAGAGGAGGGGGTTAGGAAGTGGAGAGGGAGAATGTGGTAGAGGAGGTGGTGGTTAGAAGGGAGAGGAGGAGGAGGAGAAGAAGAAGAAAGCGGAGGAAGAGGAGGAGGAGGGGGAGGGATCAGTAACCTACACCAGCGTCAAGTGGACAACACAGCCAGTCTCTGAAAAGCCTCTGACTTACGCAATCTTGCAAGTTGCTGTGTGGTGATTGACAATAGCATGATTATACCATTCGACTGACAGTCGGTCTTTCCAGGGGGGGGGGGGGGGAGAAGAGGGAGAGGGAGAGAAATAGGGGAGATAGAGAGAAGAAAAGAGAGCAATATAGGGAGAGATAACAAGAGACTGACAGACGGACGGACTGTTTGCAAATGAGGTCTCGGGGAAAAAAAAGTGAGATGAAGAGATAATGGGAGTTAGAGGGATGAAGGCGAGAGAGAGAGAGAGAGAGAGAGAGAGAGAGAGAGAGAGAGAGAGAGAGAGAGAGAGAGAGAGAGAGAAACAGATAGAGACAGAGAGAGAGAGAAACAGATAGAGACAGAGAGAGAGAGAAACAGATAGAGACAGAGAGAGAGAGAAACAGATAGAGACAGAGAGAGAGAGAAACAGATAGAGACGCAGAGAGGGAAAAGAATAAGAGAGAAAGAGAGACAGAGAAAGAAAGAGAGACCGAGACAGACTCAGCCTCCTGTTGCCTCCATGCCTGTTGCTCCGGAGATGAGTCGCTCTCTCGTCGCTGCCTGAGTTTAACTGTTAATGATATCGGGGATGTTGCGATGGTGCAATCCTGGGGGGGGGGGAGCTTTGATGAAGTGCAACGTGGGTGCAATTGCGGGCGTCGTGTGCACGGCAGTCGGTTCGGCGGCGCTTATGATCGCGTTTAGTTGTTGTGGTTGACTTGAGACAGTTGGAAGGAGAGTGGCGGAAGGGAGGGAAAGGGAGAGAAGGAGACGGAAAAGAGAGGGAGGAGAAGAAGACGAGGAGAAGGGATAAACAGAAGAAGAAGACGAGAGAAAGGAAGAAGAAAAAGAAGAGAGAAGGGGAGAAGTAAAAGAAGAGAGAAAGGGAGAAGAAGAGGGAGAGAGGAGGAAATAGAAGAGGAGAGGAAGAGGGAAAGCAGAAAAAAAAGAGATTTAGGAAGGAAGAAGAGGAAGAGAGAGGGGGCGGGAAGGGAGGGTGAAGAAGAAGAGAAGGAAAGGGAGAGAGGAATCAGAAAAGAGAGAGTTGGACAGGGAAGGACGAGGGAGAGAAAGATGGATAGGTAAAGAGGAAAGGAGGGAGATAGAAAGAAACTCAATATGTGAATGTGTTTGAGAGAGACAAACAGACAGATAGAAGGAGGTAAACGAGAAAAGGGAACCAGTTAAGGAAGGGGACGTAGGGGAGGTTGAGAATAGAGCAAAGGATATTACAGAGATAAGTAGAAGGTAAATATGAGAATCGTTTGACAGAGGATGACCAAGAGAAATAAAGTCAAGGTTAGGAAGAAAATATAATAGAAAAGTAACAAACGAGTACACAAAAAAAGACAAAAAAAAAGACACTAGAACTTTGAAATGTGTTATTGTGAGGGTGTACATGAAATGCACGTGTGTCTGTATACGCTTGCATATTTATGTATATTTACAATTCCCGTATCGGACCCGAATCCGTTTTGATTCGTCTGTAAAATATGTGCACTGGTAGATTTTTCTGGTTTAAAGTGTAGGTACACCTTTATTAATGTAAAAGTGTATGTCTGCGTGCGTGCGTGTGTGCCAGGTTATTTACGTTCGTGCATGCATATAGGTGTATTTGTGATACTGCACTACAAACTTGCATATATATATATATATATATATATATATATATATATATATATATATATATATATTGCAGAGTATGTCCGTGTGTTAACGTGGCGTTGAAGAATGCCGAGGAGCGGAGCGAGATGCGGGCCTGCAACCTGTGACAATGCAGATGGGGGCGCCCTTGTGGTAGCGGGCTGGTGCTATTATGCTTGTGATGAACACGGTAGCTTATGGTGCAACACACTCCCGGCTGCCCCGCCTTCTTTGCCTGCGCGTGGAGCTCTTCAGTCCAAACCTGCCCGGCCAGTGTGAACACGGCTTGCACCTGTAGTGTGTAGTGTGCAGGTCACGCTGGGCTGCGCGTGTGAGTTTAAAGTGTTTGGACGCCTAGGAGGGCCTTCTGCGTGCGTGCGTGCGTTCGCTTGCTTGTGAGCGAGTGACTCGCCGGTGAAACGCGCGTGTGACTCACTGGTTCACTGTCTATCTGTCTATCTATCTATCTATCTATCTATCTATCTATCTATTTATTTCTCTGTCTATCTATGTCATTCTCTCCCACTTTCTCTGTCTTTCTCTCTTTTTCTCTCGCCCTCTCTCTCCCTTTTTCTCACTCTTACACTTACTTTCCCTTTTATTCTTTAAAAACAGCCTATAGCTATTTTTACTATTTTTATTTACTTTTTTTTTGTTATTTTAATTTTGTTCTAGCTCTTGCTGTTGCGATGCTTCTATCCGTCGACCTTCATTAGCGAGCGTTTTTCATTAAGTCGATTATAACTCTCGTCGCTGATAATTGTCGAGACTAAACTGTCTCTTTGTTTTCATTCATCGCGAGGCGTTTGTATCGTTTGTGTCAAGTTGTTTTTTTCTGTGTGTGTGTGTGTGTTTGAGCTTGTCGGTAAATACATTGTGGATAAGAAAGTTTATTCAGTATATATCCTTTTGTGTGAATAATGTTGGGTAAGTTAGAGCGGAGTAAGAGGGGACCGCGCGTGATTTGTGCTCAACGAATACTTCACTCTAGGATAAAGGATGGTGAATGAAGGAATCCACTTGTCAAGATAAATGACGGTGTTTACAGTATTCATCAGATGGAAGGTTCTGCAGCAAGGTCTATGTCTTGTCGTGTGTATCAAAGGCAACTTTATTCGGCAAAAAGAAAAGTACAGGCGAAGAATGGAAGACGGGGGGGGGGGGGGGGGGGATATAACCTAGACATGACGTACTCTTATTGTGACCAAGGAAGAAAAAATGCAGGTGAAAAAGAAATTACAAGTGCATTGATTGTGGATATTGTTTTTGGTAAATGCAAGCGAACTCTTTTGGGAAAGATATTATGGAAAGGAGTGAAGGCAAGGGCAAGGGGTCGTTGCGAGAAAAAAAACATGGTAAAGCAGTGCTTATTACTTTATACATCCTTTTACGGGGAGAATCGGCAAGTCACGATTATACTTGTGCGTTTTCTATATTAGACCTGGAGTGTAAGACCCAGGATAGAAAGGCAAAACTGGTAATGCATAGGTTGTATAGAGTCTAGTAGGTATGTAGGCCTATATCTGTAGGTTTCCAGATCACACAAATTCAATAACGTTATTTTAGTATGTACATATTGATGAATGGGTAATATACAGAACCAGTTATATACTATTATATACATCCAGTCACAGATTTAGACCTGTATTTATTAATCTTCAAGACAGTTTTCTGTGCAACTGATTTGGAATATTTTAATCTGCTCATATTATGGAAAAATATTACTCTTTTTTAAATCAGTAGGTATTCATTTAATCCATTGTATGAGAAAAGATGAAATGCGCTTTATCGGTATTTCTTTTAGATGTATTGTTCAATAAAGAAAAAAAATAGATAAGGTCTAGGTGTCCTGGGTATTAGCAGATTAGTAGAATTATATATTTAGACTTAAGGCTAGATATAGATAAAGTTAGTGTTCCTGCAAACCTGAATATACATATAGACCAATATGCGTGTTGTGTATATATGTTGTGGATATAGTAGTATAGATACAAGAACATAGGTTTCAGACCGTCTCTATATATATGAATATTGATGGCAAGATAGGTGCAAGTAATCCAGCAAACACACAGACAAATATAGAAATATCTGCACAAATAGAGATGGGAGAGAAAGTTGAGGAACGCAGTTTTGGCTACTCGAACCACGTTTGTGACCACGGGGAAAGAAATGCATAATTGATAAGCGATTGCAAAGCATGGGTATGGCGTTGCAGTGGTTGCAGTGGTAGGGGGGAACCGCCTATCTGATGGGGTCTTTGCGCGAATTGATAAGATGTCAATCATTTTTAATAGTTCTAGTTTCGGCAGTTGCAATCGGCATATATCATGTGCAGCATGAATCATTATATGTGTTTTTTTTTTTTTCTAACAGTTTGCAGAGACAGTGAGATAAAGATAATGTGAATTGTGTGTCGGAAAAGAACACTAGTGATAAGACATATTCACTCGGTCGAAAATCCACACATAAGAAACAACGGCAGAAATAACCTGGAATGCAACTAAATATGATAACAGAGACTTAAGTGCTGTGTCAAAAAAACGGTGAAGAGCAAAAGCACAGGACACCAGCAAGCAGCCTCCACCAGGAAGAGCTACTGTGTCCAGTCATGCGGCTGTGCCTGGGATACCATTGCCTCCATTGCTCGCCAGTCCCCAACGCAGCGAACACACACTGCGTACCCCTACAGTAACTAACCCTTCCTCCCCCTCCCTTATACACCCCACCCCCTTCCTCCCTCGTCCTGGTGTTCGTGTGGTGGAAGAAGGATTCTCGTCCACTCATTACTAATCCACGTGCGGAAGTGTCCTGCGGAAGGGCCTGTGTAAACTGGGTCTCCGGATCCGTGTTTGAGCAGAGAGCTTTGGTTTCGAGGGCCATTTCGAGGAGCGTGGGAACACCCTTTACCGTACCCTCTTCCTCTCCCTCTCTCTCTTTCTCTTTTTTCTCTTTTTCCACACCTTTTCCTTGTTTTCTCTTATCTTCTACTCTATCCCACAGCAGCTGTGACTAAGAGGCTATTGTGTACCCTATATATATAATCTTTCTTTCATTTCTGCGAAGATAGGCTCGCTCTCGCTGGCTCTCTCTGTCTATTTATCCATTTCTAATTCTCATTAATTCCCTGTCCTTCCCCCTTTCTCTCTTGCACTTGACAGCACCTCCCTTGACACCATCGCTGAAACCCAACCCCTTTCTCTCTTTCTCACTCACTCTGTTCCTTAACCTCGCGTGTCCTTCTTTGTTCTCTTCACTCTTACCATCGTCTACAGTGCCTGTTATTTTCACTGCTTCTCTCTCCATCTTTTGCTTCCTCTCTCTCATTTTCCTCTCCTTTCCCTCTTCACCCACTCCTTTATCGGGTGTATCTCACGTCTCTAGGCAAGTGGCCGACTGTCGACGCCTCAAGAATCGTCTCTCTGTAAATAATCAGACTCACCATCACTCACCATGAGTAAGTCTTTTATTTATATTTTTTCTATCACAAAAGAAAAAAAACAGACCTATCTCAGTCTGTCACATCAATTTCGCATTCAGCCGCCGGCGAGTAAGTAAGTAAGGCATGAGTAAACAAATGATTTTTCCTTCTCTTTCATGCCATTAAAAGAGTAAACAACCCAAGAATGAGCAAGCCCGTAGCCTTAAGTATAGTTCCTGTGGCAGAGGACGGAGGTACGTCACTCTGCTCCTCCTTCCTCTGTCACCCTACATCTGCAGTGTTGCATAGATGGAGCTGTAACAGATGATGTGGAAGCTTGCAACAGTCATGGTAGCTCGTCGGGTCGCTATGATCTACTAACAACTGCAGATGCAATGTTGCTTGGGGTTGCATGGCCTTATCTATTGATAGTATATTTATATATTTGCTGCGTTGCTTTTGTATCATCATTATTATTATTAGTAGTAGTAGTAGTATCATTATTATCATGATCATCATCATCGTGATTATTATTATCATTGTTATTATTATTGATGATAGTGTTATCGTTGTTATTTTTATTATTTTCATTATTATTAGTCATTATTATTCTCATCATTATTAGGATGCATTATCCATTCCAAATGGTTGATTCGCGGAGCACTTAAGATAACCAAGGAAAACAGACTCACGGTGTTAGCCTAATGGACAAGAGATTATGCTGGTGATACCGTCATACGCAATGATCATCCAGAAAACCTACAGCATATTATATCAAAGATATGTAGAATAGTCCTATGTGAGGACTTTGGTAGACATCCACGCATTCAGAACCAGAGTGACGATTTTCAAAAATAAGAAATAAACAAATTTTATATAAGAAGTAACGAAAGAAATGCACAAGAAAGTTAGATGACACAGGAGAAATAGGACACCTAAAAAATAAATTCTAGAGTCGTAAGGAACACAAAAAATTACTTAAATAGGTTTATCAAATATAGTTCGGAGTTATAGAACTTTGTTGGTATATACGAGCCTGGTTAGATAAAACTCTTGTGGAATTTTTGAAAAGAATAGAAGTTATAACAAGATGGATACTTGGGATTAATCATAGAAAACCCGATTTGCCGTTCATATATTGAAAGGCATTGATGATTTTCATAATATTGTCCTGAAAGGCTTGGGTAAAGGATATTAAAGCTGAGTAGGTAGAGGTCTGAGTTGATAATATTGAGAGATGGACACAAACTGGAAATAATTGAGACGTTAAAAGTTCATGCAGAAGAAACCGAGCTTAGCGAGTAAAATGTGCCAGCGTTCGGATTTTTTATTATCAGTATCATTATCTTCATCATCGCCTATATTACCATCATCTTCAGTTATCATTTTTAGTATTTTTATCATGACTTTAGTTATTCTATCACTATCATTTCTGCTACTGTTGCATTAACTACTGTTACCCATTATTATGAATGATTATACTGCACGTCCGGCTTAAAGTCTGTAGTTTGTAAGGAAGTGGTACTTTGCATGTGAAAAGCACTCGCCGTCTTAAGGTTATTTTCGTTAAACGCGTCTGAAAAAAAAGAAAAAGAAGAAAAAACATGAACAGGGTAAGGGCGAGAAGGAGAAGAATAAGTAGTATAAGAATATGCTGGCCTATGTAGAAAAAAAAAGGAATGAGGATGTATCTTCACAATAGAAGAGATGTTTTTAACCGGTTTCGATTATATCTTCGTCAGAAATACAGATATAATCAAATCTGGTTAAATACATCTCTTGTATTGTGAAGATATTCATTTTCATTCATGCTTTTCTTTATTTCTCAATATGAATACGGTTCATGCTGGCCTAGTTAAGGTAAAAGAGTAGAAATCAGCACTAAGAGGAAGGATAGAGATGAAGAAAATTGGAGAGAAGGGAAGAATCGGCAAAAGGAAGGATAGAAATAAAGGCCATTAGAGAAAAAAAGGACCAGGAAAGAAATTAAAGAAATAGAAGAAGGACGAAGGAGGAAGAAGGATAAAAGTAAAGAAAATTGGAAAGAGATGAAAAGTAATCAGTGGAAAATTTAGATTTTTTTTTTTAATGAGGAAGAAGAAAGACGAATGAGGAAAAGAAAGACGAAGACAAAGAAGGAGAAGGAAGAGGAGGAGGAGGAGGAGGACGTATGAAACAGGGTAAACGACCCTCTCAGAGAACAACTGCGGCATCCCTTCTCAGCAGCATGAGTGATCCCCGTTGTGTGGTGGCCTGAGCTCTCTCTGTGCCAGTGTAAAAAAATAGTGTGAAGTTTGCGTGTTGTGGAATTCTTGTTTTTTATGCATTTCCTTCGGTTGGGTTTGTTAATGTTGGCTGCATTGTTACCATCGCCTTCGTATTTTCATAATTAATATCGTTATCATCATAATTAACATCGTCATCGTCATTATCATAATTAACATCGTCATCGTCATTATCATAATTACCATCGTCATCGCCATCACCAGCGTCAACATTGTTACTTTTGTTTATATCATTGTCGTTCTGGTTTATGGAATTTGTAGATGTTTCGAGATTATCATTACTATACTTTTTGTCATTATGCTATTAGGAATTTGCATGCCTTGACAATATGTATCTAACAGACAAAAATTGATAATCGACGAAAATATGAGGAAAAAAAACGAAAAAAATTAAGCGCATGTCAGGGGAATGAATCATGGATATTGAACGGATTATCTCGCTAAGAATATAAGTAAAATAAATATATTTTTTGAGATCATATAACAGTCCTGGGGAGAAAATACTTAAGGAAACTGAATACTGTTTATGGGCTCTTGATTTTATATTTATATTTTATTTATTTATTGATTTATTTATTTATTCGAGGGGGAGAGGTTGAAAAGTTTTCGTTATTGTTCAGAGAAAAGGGATCCATGTATTGTTAGGCAAGATACGAAAACTTAAGATGTGCACTTTTTTGTATTCTGTTTTGTACGTTTTGATTTTACAGCTTACGTCATAGCCCATTAATATGCGAAACTGTGAAAAATGCTTACAAATAGAGTAGATATAAATACGAATATTTTAAAAATTTCGGGGTAATTTAACGAAGTCTGTCCTACGAATCACCACATTCTCTCTATATGGATTCCTGTTTCATTCAAAATTCGTTTTCTTTTTCAAATAGGCCTATTTCGGGTCAGACTTCGGTATATATGTATATTAGTCACCTAATCAAATGGTATACATAGTGATGGTTCTTATGCTTATATGGTCTCTTATGTAATAACCATGACTTAAAGAAAATATTTGTTGTTGTGGTTATTATTTTTATTATTATTATTGTAATTGTTGTTATTATTATTATTATTATCATTATTATTTTGATAATTATTTTTATCACATCATCATCATCAGTCATCAGTCATTATAACTTCTACTGGTTTTCGTGATGCAATAGCCTCGGGTTAGTACTGTGGTAACGTGTCGGCCTCTCATCCGAGGGGTCAGCCGTTCGCGCCCCGCCCAGGCGCAAGAAGTTGCAATTGTCGCCTGGAGGTTACTGCTGTGGCTGGGCACCACGGCGGGTAAGGACTAAGCTCAGCCGAGTCAGCACCAGCTGACACACGTTAGCGAGTCGGCATTAGTCGACACAGGCCGGGCTCCCCTCATGGGCATAGCCCGGGCGAGGCTCAGCTTCGCATATCGGACTTATCCTTATGGTGATGCAATGCTCAGTTAAGTTTGACTTATGTATCATCCCTTGCCCTTTTAGATACTCTTGAATAGAGTGTGCCTAGTTTCCCCCCATTACATCATCATCACCATTACCATTATCATTAAGACATGCTATTGTTGTTGTTATTATTATTAATAATAATAATAATGATAATAATATTATTATTATTATTATTATTATTATTATTATTATTATTATTATTAATATTAATATTATCATTATTATTATTATTTAAAAAGATTAGATTTTCTGATATTACGATACTATGATTTCTAACGCAAGGCATGGCATGAGCGTTACTAGGCAGGTCTGTAGGGAACACGCTGTAAAGGACGAGGGGCTATTTATTTTCGCTGTGTGTATTTTCGCTATATTTATTTTCGCGTCGGCAGGTGTGGTGACCTAGTCTAACCTTGCCTCGTCACGCACTCAAAAGGGAAAGTGTGGGTCCACCTGGTTTAGTTTCAGAGGGTATGTCGTTTGTCTTTATTATTATTATTATTATTATTATTATTATTATCATTATCATTATTATTTTCGTTGTTTTCTGTTTTTTCTGATTTTTTTCTGTATTGGTGGTTTTCTTTTATAATTTTATTTCTGTTTTCTCTCTCTCTCTCCCCCCCCCTCTCTCTCTCCCTCTCTCTCTCTCTCTCTCTCCTCTCTCTCTCCTCTCTCTCTCTCTCTCTCTCTCTCTCTCTCTCTCTCTCTCTCTCTCTCTCTCTCCCCCCTCTCTCTCTCCCCCCCTCTCTCTCTCCCCCCCTCTCTCTCTCCCCCCCCTCTCTCTCTCCCCCCCTCTCTCTCTCTCTCTCTCTCTCTCTCTCTCTCTCTCTCTCTCTCTCTCTCTCTCTCTCTCTCTCTCTCTCTCTCTCTCTCTCTCTCTCTTTTCATGTTGCGTTCCCTCCCTATCCCACACTCTCATCTCTCTGTTATCGGTCTGACTCTTGTTTTTCCTTCTCCTCCGTCGCTCTCCTCTCGTACCTTCCCTCTTGTCCGGAGGGAAAGTAGGACAAGGGCAAGGGGCGGAGCATAGGGAAGAGGAGGGGGGAAATAGGGAGGAGGAAAAGAGAGAGAAGGGAAGAGGGGGGAGGAGGAAAAGAGAGAGAAGGGAAGAGGGAGGAGGAGGAAAAGGGAGAGAAGGGAAGAGGCGGGAGGGAGGAAGAGAGGGGGAAGGAGAGACGGAGAGAGGGAGAAAGAGAGGGGGAAGAGGGAGAAAGAGAGGGGGAAGAGGGAAAGAAAGAGGAGGAGAGAGTGAAGGAGGGAAGAGAGAGGAAGGGAGGGAGGGAGAGAGAGAGAGGAGGAGGAGGAGGAGGAGGAGGAGGAGGAGGAGGAGGAGGAGGAGGAGGAGAGGTAGACAGAAAAAAGAGGGATATGGGAGGAGGGAGGGAGAAGAAAAGAAGAGGAAAAATAAATGGGGTATGGAAGGGAGAGGAGAAAATTAAGTAGAGAGACCGGAAAGAGAGAGAAGAAAGAGGAGTAGGGAAGAAAAAGGAGAGAAGGAAGAATGACAGGAAATCGAAGGAAGGTAGAGAGTGGAGGGGGGGTGAGTGAAAGGTAAACAAAGAAAAAGAAAGAAACGGACAGAGAGGAAAATAGAAAGGGGAAGAGGAGGAGGAGCAGCGGATAAGGGAGGGGGGAGTAAATGGTTGCCCCGGAGGGGAGTATGTTAGCACAAAGGGGGAGGCGTAGGCGGGGAAAATGAGGGAGGGGGGGATCTCACGTCAGGAAAGCTACTCGCACTTTTACTTTTTCCCCCGTGGAGCAAAAGCAGGTCGAAACAGATTATTACAGGTGAATCAATATATTGATAGACGTTTATACGACTTTAAGAACAAATATTACATGGGGATTTTTTTTCCTAAGTAGTAGAAGGAATCCTCAAAATATTTGCCGTCTAAATTTCAAAGATTTTTTTTTTCCTTCTTCTTTTCTTTTCTTGGGAGGGGGGAGCGTTGTACACAAAGACATGCCGGTCTTCCTTGTAAAAGCCATGCCCCTTCAACTAATGCCAGAAAATAGGAATACCACACCGCCATATACCATTTATTACCAGCTCCGTGACTGCTACCCGCATCTATGTCCCACGTTACTCCCGTGACAGTAACCAACGGTCTAAATAACGGCTCGGTTTGTCCTACACATTCCCATGTTACACACAACGCGAGTTTTCTGACTTTTATTTATTTATTCTTTATTCAGATTTTGTTTGTTGTCTCGTGGGGAATAAAACGATATGTATGTAAATTGTTCATTAGCGAATTTCGAGTTGTTGGCAAAAGGAAGTTGCCGCAGATTTCATGCACTTAATATTTATCATGTTTATAATGTTTAAATGATGTGGTAATGCTTTGCGACCAGTTAGAATCATTATAAATGATAATCACGCTTGGTCCCGCATAAAATGAATGAATGTGAGTATCAAAAAAATAACATTCTCTCTCTCTCTCTCTCTCTCTCTCTCTCTCTCTCTCTCTCTCTCTCTCTCTTTTCTCTCTTTCCTCTCTCTCTTCTCTCTCTTTTCTCTTTCTTTCTAGCTTTAGCTATCACCATCTGGCTCCTCCCTGTTGAAGAATAGAAATACACATAAAATAATAATCTTAATGGACTAGAAACTCCGTTTGGCCGTGAGAGAAAGCACGCTAGACGTATTCACTTTCCCCCAAGCAAATAGATGCTTGTGTTTGTCCCTGAATACCTCTAAGCTAAGGATTTCCCCCTCTTACGTATGGAGTGGGGGGGGGGGGGCACGTACAGAGGGAGAGGGGAGGAGGATGTTTCTTATAACGGGGTTTGTTTCCACACCTATCGGCTCTTGGTACAAACGATGTCTTTTCGGATTTATTAAGTCTCTTTTTCGGTATTATTTTATTAAACAGGTATTCTTTTCAAGTGATATTGCATTAGGGTTAGGTGTGAAATGAACACCCATTTCGTTAAATAAATAAAAAAAAATATATATACATATATAAAGGCAGGAGCTTTGATGTAATACGGTGAATATCACGTGGTTACAAGGCAGGGAAAGGAGGTTGTGGAACGTGTGTGCGAGAGGTTTAGCATCAGTGTGGGAAAATGTGTTAAAATCATGACCCATGCTAATCCAGTGGTATGAAATGTGCATGGGAAACGAGCGGTAGTGTGAAAGCAAGCGAGAAAATGTATTGTCTTTTTTTTTTTTTTTTTTTTTTTTTTGTTATCACTTGTATATTGTAACTTTCACACGAGTCATTATATTTTTCGTGTGTGTATTGAGTGTGCGTTGATTACTATTATTATCTTTCTGCGAAGAATAGTGAGAAGTCTGGTAGATCGTATGAGAATATCATTATTTTTCATATCTCCCGTGATCATTACCAAAATTTTATTTTAATCATTACATTCCATGTATTTGCGCTCAGACAACTTGCCGAATCAGCTGTATGGTGACTGTAGCCCCGGCCATTAGTGCGCCAAGTGACCACCATTGAGTAAAAGCTAGAAATATTAGCGCATAGACTGGTGAATGGGGGAAGGGGGAAGGGGAGGGCGTCGTCCCACAAGCAAGGAGGAAGAGGGAGAGGGGAAGAGGAAGAGAGAGGAAGAGGAAAGATAGTGCTCTAGGAAGTGAAATGGGGAATTATGAAAGGCGAAATATCTGCACGTTTAAGAAGAGGGAAGGGATAGAGAAAGAGGAGGGGAAGCAAAGTGAGAGAAAGAGAAGTTTGAGTGTGCGTTTGCGAGAGAGAGGGAGAGAGAGAGAAAGAGAGAGAGAGAGAGGGTGAGGGTGAGAAAGAGAGAGAGGGTGAGGGTGAGAAAGAGAGAGAGGGTGAGGGTGAGAAAGAGAGAGAGGGTGAGGGTGAGAAAGAGAGAGAGGGTGAGGGTGAGAAAGAGAGAGAGGGTGAGGGTGAGAAAGAGAGAGAGAGGGGGGTGAGAAAGAGAGAGAGAGGGGGTGAGAAAAAGAGAGAGAGGGGGTGAGAAAAAGAGAGAGAGGGGGTGAGAAAAAGAGAGAGAGGGGGTGAGAAAAAGAGAAAGAGGGGGTGAGAAAGAGAGAGAGAGGGGGTGAGAAAGAGAGAGAGAGGGGATAGAGAGTGAGAGAGAGAGAGAGGGATAGAGAGAGAGAGAGAGAGAGAGAGAGAGAGAGAGAGAGAGAGAGAGAGAGAGAGAGAGAGAGAGAGAGAGAGAGAGAGAGAGAGCGTGTGGCGAGGAAATAGCCGGGAGGAGGGCACAGGACAGGCATCGGGGAAAGCAGTTACGTAATATTAGGTAAGTAGGTCACAGGCTGGCAGGGGTCAGGGGGGGTCAGGAGGGAGGACGAAGGAGGGGCGGGATAGGAGGGGGGGAAAGCGAGAGGGAAAGAAGGGCCAGAGCGCCAGTGTGAATGGTTAGTGCGGGCTCGTAGGATGTGCTGACGGAGGGGCCGCGGCCGGGCGCTGCCGGGGCGCGAGGGAGGTTGGTGTTACTCTGATCAAGTTGCCATCGATTAACATTATTCCTATTGTTTTTATTTTTATACACGTGTGTATGTATAGATATATACACTCACATATATATACACATAAATATACATACATACATGCATACGTGCATATTTATATACACACACACATACATACATATATACACACACACACGCGCACGCGCCCACATATATAATACATATAATGTATATATTCCAGAAATGTATGTGTGTGTGTTTATACATATATTGTATAATATATGTCATATATATATAATATATATATATATGTGTATATATATGTATGTATGTATATGTATGTATATTATATATATATAAATATATATATATACACACTATCTATACATGTATATGTGAAGGTATGTAAGTGTGGGTTTACCTATGCATATATATATACATAAGATACTATACATACACAAACACATACAGATACACAAACACACACATCTATATAATTTATATTACATATACAATATATATATATATATATATATATATATATATATATATATATATATATATATATTGTATATATATTTTTTAATATTATTATTATTATTATTATGATTGTTATATATATATATATATATATATAACAAAGACAGTCAGTTGGATACACTTATACATAATTATACGATAGATGCAAACCACACACAGTTGACATGCTAGCGCGCTGACCGTATCGATCCCTTCGAAGGTGTAACTATGTACTTACGGCTTAAATACCTGTAATGAGGCCGTACGTCCAGTTGTTCGATAAATGGTCGATATTGATTTTGCGGTGTTGGTAAGGATGGATGGAACACGGAGAGGAGAGGGAGAAAGGGGGTATTGATGTGTAGGGTGTGGGGAGGGAATGAAAATACAGGGATTGCGAGATAAAAGAGAGGGGGAGGGCGATAACGAAGGAATGTTCTCGAGTCGTTTGTGATGTTGAGATATTTTTGGGAGTGTGATGCACAATT
>NC_061821.1:22852940-22875440 GCF_019202785.1 Penaeus chinensis | reverse complement strand
CCCCCATGATGGCTTCTCTTACAGAGGAGGATATAAACCCATGGATGGTGATGCTGTTCTGTTTGTTGGGCCTCTTTGGCACGGGTTTCGTCATCTGGTTGGCAGTTTACATCTATCTCAAGAACTGCGACTAATCAAGACGTCTCTGTCTCAATCACGCTCTGGCACTTCCTGTGAAATGGTGGGATGAGAAGCAAGGCTGACTGCATTTTACTTTTTGGAAGTGCTGTGATGAGTTTTAGTTAATTCGGCTTTGTGTGCTTTTATTTGTCTGTGTATTATTTGCTTAGGTTAGATATTTGTATATTGTTTTGATGTTTTTATTTTTGATGGCTTGTTTAATGCTTTGATTATGTAACAGCAGCTTTATTTTGTTTTTGTTTTTAGTTATGTGTTTTGCATTTTATGGCATTTATTTTTGCCTCTTCCTGCAACTTTGTTTTTGATTATGTTAAAGAGTTTGAGATATTTACTTTGATCGATAATTGCTTCAAATTGCCTGCTTCTCTTATTATTGCATGAAGCTGAACATTTTCCAGTCACTACAAAAAAAATTAATCAGTAGATCACCTACTTTGTTTTTTGAGTATTTTGTGTGTATTTTGCAATTTATTGATTTATATCATTTATATATTTTATTGTTTTGTAAAGACTCATAAAGGTATCTGTGTATTAAGGTTATCTTTTGTGCTGTAATTAGAGTTTCAGAAATGTTGCTTTTATTTATCATCCATTGCTGCCAGGGATAACATGGACATACATGCCATGTCCCCTTTGATTTTAGTTTATTGATAGGGTTTGCACATGGATGTCTCTGCAATTTCAATTTCAAAGTCAATTTCTAACTCTACCTATATTATCTATATTCCCTTTTCCTTGATTTTGGAAAGATTTAAAAAGAAAAAAAAAATATTGCTATTAATATTGTTAAGTAGGCATATGCGTGGAGCCATCTTTGTGTAAGTATAATTCACAAAATACAGTGGGCATTCCACAAATTACTGCTAAAGGGGACATTTACCTTTTTCATATCATTCTACAAATAAGTGCAATATTTCAGTTCTTTTAACTCTTACTATTATATGGTGCATGTTTCATTACCTTTAGAAAGACTATATAAATTTTAAAAGTATCACAGTAATCAGATGTGCCATAGATATTGAAAATTTATAAGGTGCATTAGGTTTCTTGATAAGAAAATTATTTTCCCTGCTTTACATGGCGATATATATTTTGGTTTGTTGAGGCATAAATTTTGATTTAGTAACAGTATTTATTATTCAAGAATAAGCCAACTTTAATTAACGAATATTGTATTTTTTCAGGTGGTAGTGGACTAACTGCAACTGGGCTGGTAGTGCTACTACTAGCCATCATAGGTATAGGTGTTGGATTGTATTATGCCTATATATGCCTTAGAGCTCGACCACTCCGTCCCCGACAGCCCCCAGACTCGGAACACGGCCCCTTGATATCACCAGATCCTGATGTAAATGGGAACCATGAAGATGTCCCACTTGAGGCTTCAGCCCCTACTGATGAAGAGGATCCTGAAAAGGTCAAGAAAATAATAGAGGAACCCAACAGTAAGAAGGACCCTGCAGACCCACCTGCCTCTGATAGCCCTAAAGACACTAAAACTCCCAATGGATACCCTAAGGAGAAAGATGAAGTCCTTGTGCCTGTGGAGGAAGTAGTTGCACCAGCAAACATCTCTCATGAAAAGGAGACAGTCCCAGTAGTCAATCATGTAGCTCCTATAGGATTAGTAGCTCCTCTGGGGCTGGTCATACCTGCAAAGACAGAACCACCAGCTAAGCCCACACAACCTGAAGAGCCAGAGAACAAGACAACTCCTAAGAAATTGCAGCCTGAAGCCAAGAAACCAGAGTCACAGCCTCCAGCTAGTGGATCTCCACCTGCACCTATCTATGTCCCAGTTCCACTTGCTGTTAAGAAGCCTGTAACTGATAGTGATGAGGAAGATGGCCTGCTGCTTCAGAAGTGTTCACCACACGATGACAGTCTCGATCCAGAACAATGTCCTCAGCTAACAGCTCTGACTGAACAGGTAAAAACTACACCTGAGCCTGATGCTGAAGCATTGCCAATTCAAAACCCTCCTTTACAGCCTTCTGCTCCTGAAGCTCCTGAAACTCCCACTCCTGAAACTCCCTCTCCTGTGAAGGAAGCAGAGGCTTCTCCTCAAGCTGAGGGACCTGAGATTGTTGTTGTACCAAAGCCTGATGTTGGCTATGGTTGGAAAGAACATGAAGTTCCTGTGAAAAGAGCCCCAGATTCTGTACCTCCAGAAGTAGTAGAACAACCAGCTACTCCATTGATGAAAGAAGATGTTGAAAATTTGCAGCCTGTCCATAAAGTAGATGTCCCAATAACAGTAGATATCGAGGAATTAGATGATCCCGTTGAGCCAGTGTTTGAGGTGAAAGATATATCTAGAGATTTAAAGGCATCACCACCCCAAAAGCCAGTCAGAGAGGAGAAACCAATCCAAGAAGTACCTCCTGCTGCCACTTCAAAAAATGATGAGCCAGTAGAATCACCACAAGAACTGAAGTCAAAAGAGATCCCTGTAGCTGTAACATCTCTGCCTGAAGAGCCATTAGAGTCATCTGATGATTCTGTTGAATATCCACCAGTTGTTTACTTAGAAACCTGTCAGCCAACACAAGATGCAAGACCTACTTCTGAGTGTAGTGGGTCATCAGAGGAGGCACTTCCACCTTACCCTGATTCAACTCCTGAAAAGGAAACAACAGCAAAGAATGGGAGTGAAAAGGCACAAGTGGAAGGTCCTGCAGCAGCAAAGGGGGAAGATGAAGGTTCAGAAAGAAAGACTAAACCAGATGCAGTAGAATCCCCTAATATGACAAAAGCTCCACTTCAGACAGATCCAGGTCTTCCTTTGGTAATGCCTACAGTTATCCCTACAAACAAACCTGTGAGTGATGCACCAGATGCCCCTCTAGAAGCTTATATACCAGATTTGAATGACGAGTATGGTTTAGACCCTATGAATGCAGATGACAATTCCCTAGCTGTTATTAAAGAAGAGGGGAGTACGTGTACTGAGTCTGAGACTGATAGCAGTGAACCTGAAGTAACTGAATATTCATTCTCTTCAGGACCAACAGCCCCAACTACCTCAGATATTCTTGCAGATGAAGTAAGCTGTTCTATGGAGCCTGAGGTGACCAAATATTCTGTTATTTCTGATGTAGAAGCAGAGGAATTGCAGAGCTCTGACACAGAAGTGAGTGAGACTGAAACTGATTCAGTTGTACTCTCCACAACTGTGGATCCTGAGGAAAAAACAAATGCATCCTCAGATCAAAAGCCTGGTAACCCAAAGCCATGCCAGAGTGAACCAGATTCCTCTACAAATGAAATACTTACTCCAAATACTACACATCAAAGAGACAGTGTCCCAGTAACCACCTCAGACTCAGCATGCACTCAGTTAGCAGACTCGACCAATGCTCCGTCTCATGCAAGTTTGTCCAGTTCAGATGATTCAGAAGATGAATCTGATGGAGCAGAGGCAGAGCCTGAACTGAGGGAGGAAGTTGTCAAAATACCAACAGCATCACAGGATGAACCTTCTTCTGAGAATGTGACAGCTTCTTCTTCTGACCTGCCAGCTTCTTCATCAGTAGCCGAGGAAAGCTCAGGTCAAGAAACCAAGAATAGAAATACTCCAGAGAGACTGAGAACAGAAGAAAAGAAAAATGGCACTCTTCAAAGTGTTCCTGATTCAACTGATAATGATTTCATGTCAACCCCATCATCATCACCTTGCAGTTCAGACTTGTCAGATGATGAAGTGACAACGTCAACCCCTAAAAAGTCTAAAATTCCTAGATTAGTAAGCCACCAGGAATCATGAGAATGAAGTTTTATAAGTAACCAAGACATGTATTTGTTGTCTTTATAATGTGATAGATCCATAATTAAGGCTGTGTTCAGGTGTGGAATCCCTATTTTGCTTTTTTACTGTTTTGATTTGGGATAATAATAGTTCACATAAGTTCCTAGGACTTTTAGGGTTTAAAGTTCTTCTTGTGCAAGTGTTTTTTTTATAGGTATTTAATTAATAAAAAATGACAATTAAATCAGTGATAAAGAAGAGTACTACTAAGAGTAATGGTTTAATGTTTTAGTCACCTGTCAAAATTACGTTACTATGTAAAATGTCACAAAAATATCTTACTTGTATAGAAGATATGTAAGTAAGTAAATATGTCAGTCAAGCAAAACTGTATTTTTTGAGGGTATCATTTGCAATTTATAGAACATCAGTTGAAATTCGGATTTGAAAGTGTGCCAAATTATAAACTGTAGATCTGCTTCCCACAAGGAATAAACATGGAATTACCTATTGGCTTGGTAAATCTGCTGTTGTTAATGGGTTGTTTGCAGTCTTTTTTTCAACTAGCTGTCGGGGATTGGCATCCCTTAAAAACCATCACGTTGTAGTGTTGGATGTTACGTCACAAGTTGTTTTGGAATCTGTGTTCTTGCATGTGTTCAAACACTGTACTGTACACTTTGTCAGTAGACACATTTTGAAAAGCAATGGAATGGGACAACATTCTGCCAAATGTTTATATAGTTGTATATTTATATATATATATATATGAATGTTTAATGTTGCTTCAGAAATTGCAGAAAGTGGATTTGGTTTTAGGGGAAAAGCTTTGTTGTATACTCTGAACAAAAAAGTAAGAGTGACTTTGATGCAGTGAACTTGGAAAAATTTACTTATCATGTATGGTTGTATGTATTCATGCTTGTATGTGAGTGGGGGATAAAGCTTTTTGGTTCATGGAAATTGCGTGGCATAATAGTCTGTGTATTCTCCATATACATATATATTTCCATTGATTGTAAGGGAGTATATCGCAACTGGATATGTCTGAAGACTCATCAGGTACCAATATAACTGGCCTTGAACTTACTGCCATTGCCATATTTGTAGCACATTCTTCATTTTTGGGTCATTTGATTTTTATAAAGTAGTCTGATCAATTTAGTGTTCCAGTTTTGACAAGTTATCTTTCCTTATTGATATTAAAGAGTATAGATGCAAATAGCCATTAAAATGATACTCAAGTTCAATGTAATGCAAGTTTTAATGTTAAGTAAAGAGGATATTTTGTACCTTAATGACAAATGTAGGAGGAGGTCTGATTAAGAATTTCACGATGATGCTACTATGTACTTTGTTTTAATATTATATTGTCATAGGTGTTTTTTTTTTTTGTACATATATGTACTGTAATGTCTAAATGTACAGAATGTGCATTGTGGAATCTTACTTACACCTTCTTTTATGTATACCTGTCTTTAGTTTGTATGAGAAGTGTAGATAAAAAATAATGTCAATTTAGTGAAGCATGAGCCAGTTCAGCCTGATGGCAATTTCATTGATATTACAAGAATAACATTTAGATATGCTGTAAAGATACAGGACTAACTTATTCAAGCATCGGTATGTAGGAGGTACAGTTATTGATGAACTTTATTGTTATTTATTTATTTATTTATTTTTTACAACCACTGTATTGTAAATTATGATCATGCAGGATTAGTAATTATTTTCTAGAATAAAATGAATATATTCTTTAAATGTTTTAGATGAATAAAAAAGCAAAGTATTTCATAAAATATGTACAGAAATTATGCAGATAAGAACCAAAGCTGCTGCTATTTTTTTTTTTTTTTTTTTTTTTTTGTAGTAGTAGTAATAGCAGGTCCTGTGCTAAGCAAGCATTCCAATGGTTAGTGGTGCCTATAAGTTTTTGAAGAATGTGTTTAGGCATGATATATTCTTTTACACTAAATCCTTAATTTCTTTTTCTTATTGTCCATATATTTATAACCTAGTTAATTGTGCAATATACACACTCGTGCCTACTTTCCTGTCTTTTTCAAAGTGCCGAGACACCACCTCATTTATGCATTTGACTACAGTTAACAGTGGTAATGTTTCTGTACCTTCCTTTGCCATCACACTCCAGAGTTTTATCGTTTTATACATACTACATGTAACATGCTATAACTGTCTTGTTTTGTACTGTTATATGAATATAGATGTAGTAACTGCTGTGTAGCAAGAATACATCCACTTAAGTTGGGCAGGTGGTATTGTAAGGTTTTTCTTGGATAAAATCATTTTATTTTAGATAGATATTGCTTCATGCTTTTGTGCATTACAGTGTTTTGCTAAAGTGATAGCATAAGGAAAAGCAACATAAAAAAAGAAATATTAGAAGAAAAAAATGTATAAATATCTGCAGGAAATGTCATTTTTTATCCAGGAACAATTTCTACGCCAACATATTTTGTAATGTATAATCTGTGTATGTGAACAGTATTTTATGTAAGGGCAATTAGTTGGTTAGTGATTATAAGGCAAGTAAAAATTGATGTGGAAAAGTTAGTATTGTTACACTGTCACATTCTGGTAGAGTATAAATGCAAATGTAGTAAAATATAGAGAAGAGATATTAATATGAACCATGTTAATGTTTGCAGTAAAGTGTCTGTTCACTGTTGATGCAAGAGGAAGGATCTTGCACATGCCTGTTAGATTTTGTAGATATTTTGTAAGTTGTAGAGTCTGTTCTTTTTTAGTAATTGTTATCCAAAATAGTTTTATTATATGGCAATGTAAGAATCTTTGAAACCTCTGAGCATTGATGATTACAAATACTGGTTTAACTTAAGAGTTGAAAAGGAAAAAAAAAAAAAGGAAGCATTCATATTTCATATTGGACTTTTTACATTATTTTAGGTTTCTTGGCTAGTTTTAAGAATAGTGTGTACCATAAGTGATTCTTACTTTATTGTTATTGTTATTTATATTTTTATTTCTTTTCTTTTTCAATTTTCCATATTATTACTATTTTATAGCTGTCATATATATATATTATATATATATATATATATATATATATATATATATATATATATATATATATATATATATATATATAATATACTTTTTCATTTAAGGGGGGGCAATGGGGTTACCCATGGAAATATGGTAACATATATCTAGTGTTATTTTTAAGGAATTATTTTTAAAAGCAATTTTTGTTTACTTGTTCTTAGTATAATAAGAATGAATCACTTACATATTGCTATTGGATTTTATTTTTTATTTTTATTTTTATTTTTGTAGGTGAATGAAGTAAGAGTATATTGTGTGTTTGTGTAGTTGAGAAGTAAATTAAGGCTGCCCAGTTTTCTTTAAGGCCGGGCTAAGGTGAACCAACCCCGGTGAAGTGGTCGTACGTGTCCATTAACAGAGTCAGTGCTGATGAGGTCACTCTAGATAACCAAATAATATGTTTTATTATTATGATTTACTTTATTTTATTTATTTATTTATTTTATTTTCCATATTGTACAGTATTTACCTTTCAAGGTACAGACTTTAACATTTGTTGTAGCAAAAACAAATTTCCAATCTGAAAGTCAATTATTATTACTATTATTATTCGTGATTTTATGGTATTTAAGGTGTCCTTAAGGCAAGTTTATCTCTTTTTAAATTGGACGAGTATGGCTAGACAATGCTGAAACCTTTCTGCACACACTGTCGGATATTTATTTTGCCCTCTGTAATCATCCGATAGTGGCAGATGGGGAAAATAGGCTGAATTAGGATTAAGTTTTATGTTATTTGTGCATTGTTTGCTTTCGTTAATTCACAAAATCTTTTAAATGGACTGCTTACCTAGTTATTATTAGTAAGAGTAGTGGCAAAAAGACGTTTGTAGCCACAACTTGACCTATATTTTCCCTCTGTATGTATTTGTTGTTCTCTATCTCTCTGTCTCTCTCCCTCATTTTTATCCCTTTTCTTTGTATTCTACATGATCTTTTATATGATTGTTATGTTCATTCTTATTACTTGTAGATTGTCCATATGAAATTGAAGTTGCTTCCAGACAGATGGTAATAAACAATATATTAGTTAACATTAACCAGATACAAACATTAAAAATGCTTACTGTATATTCAAATAAAAAATGTATATTGAATTCATTTGTTTTATTTATCACCGTAATTTCATAACCCATTCACACCAGGATGAAATTTGTCAGCATTTATTGAGAGAAATAGCTAACCTTTTAAAAATTAGGCTTAAAGCCCTTTTTTAGCATCATTACCTAAAATAATGTTTACGCCACAGCCAAAAGCCAAAATAATCTATATCACTAACAAGATTTTTGTCATATATGAAAAATTTAAATGTACTTTTTTCTGCTTAATTCCATGGTGATTGAGAAAATGAAAAATGGAGAAATCATTAATCGTTGTTAAAATATTTTAATATATATTCAACTACACCTCCAGTACCCATCTATTAATTTTTTGACCTGTTTTCTCTTTCTTTTTAACCACATGCCACCGGGAAAAATGCTGTGTTCTTTTTTTGTGAAATGTCTCTGCACATAGATGGCTCTGCTAGTGCTTAGCCACAAAGGAGTCAATTAATAGACCTTGTGGCCTTAGGTAATTTCACCTTTCCTTGACTTGGTTGGAAAAACTTATTTTTTGCTATGAATAGCGACGATGTTATATTTATTATAGACATTATAATCATTACAATGTTACAGACATTAGTAATAGCAAAATAAGATAATGTAAAATATTTTGTACTTGTAAATCAATATAAGTGTTATACTTAGTTTCATCTTCCATGGAACTTCTGTTGCCAGCTTCATAGATTCCTTTGATACAAGTACATCTGAATAACTTAAATATCATTCAGTTATAAAATTTTAAAAACTGCACTGCACTCCTGAATAACTGAACACAAAGGTCAACATTTCCTTACCATTAGGGTAAAAGATGAATCAAGTTGATAAACTGTTTTCCTGAAAAGATTATTTTTCATCATGATTATAATGAAGAAACCAACTTATACACAGCAGCAATAAATGGGTTTATCAGTCTTTCAAATCAAATCACTTACTTGACAAATAAGCATATAAATAATTAACAGACTATAAATAAAATCAAGTATAACTTCAAAATGAATTACAACATACACTATATTTCAGAACACTGAAAAATTGCCTAAATTAACAATGGTATATTAAGTTGGTGAAGAAGTGAAATTATAAAGAGGAATTACATGTTTGGATAATAGATAAACTTTTCAGCACTGGCCCAGTACCATTGGAAGTAACAGTTCATATGTAGTTCAAACAGATTCAGTCAAACTGGCCAAGTCTATATGGGAATCTATAATTATCTACATCTAAAAGGTCATAAAAATGGAATATCAAATGAGATCCCATGCAACACAATGAAATACATATATCCTACCTACCCTTGTGTTGGTGAGAGAGAGGCCAGTATCAAACTGCAACACCAGCCTTTATATAATAAAAACACAATTGTTGAAAATGGTCCAATATATTACAGCTACATGGATATATTCTAGTCTTTGGAAAAGATGATCATACTAGTAACTACAAAAAAGTTCTGTATGGAAAAGAATGTAGATCCAGCAAGAAAAAAAAATATATATTTCTACTTTAGATTGGGGAAAATATGGAACTTTTGAAGGTGATAACCAGAGCTATTTTTTTTGCCAAAACTTACTGTCATGGAAATCTAAACAAGTTGAATTAATCTGTTGATGACATCCATTCCTAAAAACCCACTATCACATAACCCTTAATCATTACAGACAAGTATAACTGCTACATTTACTGGTCCCATTTTGGTCATTCTAAAGGTAATATTTCTATTCAATGACAACTGATGGCAATTATTACAATTTCTTTTATTACCCTATAATTGACTAATTAGGCTTAGTTTAAAATCACAAGCAAATTGTAGATAACACTACTCACTGAACACCAGTGGAAATGCAAGTCTTCAAAGGTATTCATCCACAGTCACTACAGGCCTAAGCACACCGGATACTGGCCTTCCAGTCTTTTATGTACTATTCATGCAGGAAGTGCAGGCAAAATGGGAATGGTTAATTGTTAATGGTTAATGGTTAAAAGCAAAATAAATGTGCTAGACATCTAAGGTCATGTAGCACTATAGTAAATGGTAGTGAAGGGTGGTTGAGTTAGTGAAAGTTGGGCAAAGGATTGACGAGTAAATGGGTTAAGGTTGGGTAAGGTAATGTATAGAGGTTAGATCAAGTGAAGGATGTATATGCATTTGAGGAATGAAAACAGGTTGTCAAAGCAGAAAGTGTGAGAAGTTGTGGGAGGGATCACGAAAATCGGTCCCATTTGGCTGGGCTAAATAGATTATTTAAGAATTTTGTAGAGATAGGGGTAGTAGAAGGACGGGGGCATGTGGAAGAGGGAGTAGTGTTGAGGAAGGTAGTGTTATGGGGAGGTGGACAATAAGGTTGTAAGGTAGTAATAAGGGAGGATGGGGTAGTTGATGAAGAAGGTTGTAGGGGTATAGTTGTTGAAGTTGAGCATGTTGGGAGTAGAAATGTCTCCTGGGGTGTTGATTAGGGTGGATACTGTACTAGTCGGCATTGAGGAGAGGGTATTAGTTGTAGTGTTCAGAGCCGTGGTCAAAGGAGAGCCTGGGGTCAGGGAATCGGGCGAGTTTGAATTGTTGGAGCTATTTGATGAAGAGGCAAGCCTCATTGCCTCTAATAATGGTATGGTTAATGGTTAATGGTTATTCATTGTTGGCCATGATAAGCCTGGAGTATGTTGGGGAGAGAAACGGTCCACCCCTCAGGGTCGCTTGATGGGTAAGGGCTAGAAAACTAAAGCAGGGGAATACCGTGCCCATGGCTCCCTCAGGCCGTTCAGGACTGGCACAAAGTCAGCCTTTCATCCTTTCAGCACGGCTCTCACACCTTAGGAAGTGGATAGTAGAAGGGGTTGGTGAAGGGACAGAAAGGAAAAAGTAGAAGGGGAAAAAAAAGACCATGCAAAATTTGTTGAGTTGAGGGCTGAGTCCCAAGGTTGGGGAGTTCCCCAGCATTGGGTCCCAGTCTCCGCCTCCTAAGCCCCCCCACGACAACAACGGGCAAGGGATTGGGGGGGGGGGGGGCAAAATGGGAAGAGGAAGGTAGTACAGAACCATATGCAGCAGCTGCAATGCACCCCTTTGCCAGTGCAGCTGCTATGGCCTATGGCACTTGCAGCTGTAAGTACAGGTCACTTTCACTTCCCTATCACTTCAACTATCCTACTACAGAACTATAATACTTCTTTTACACTGAGTGTATAAATAAAAGTGAGCTGTATTTTCTTTGTTTCTTTATTTGTTCATTTTCTCTTTCATTCTTTCCCTTTTTCTCATTTATCCATTTTCAAACTTTCCTCCTCTCCTCTGGCTTGCTTTCTCTCTCATTAATTCCTTCATCTACTCTCCAATGCATTCATTCATTCTCTATTTTTTTTCTCTTACTCTTCCATTCAATCATTAACTCTCCCTCTCTTTATCCCATTCTTTCTCTCTCTTTCTTTTATTCATTCATTCTCTCTCTCAGTCTGACATGAATTGCAGACTTCATGGGCTTTCATGTCCAACATTGGATTACTTGAATTTTCTGGCTCAAACTAATGAGATTCCACCACTGCCTGTTCTTGGTCAAATCTTAAATTAATAATGCAAATAAAGGAAATTTAAAGTATATTGATAATGAAAAAAATACTAAGCTTCTCCTGATCATATGATCAAGTATTAGTATTAATAGATTAAATATGTAGAGTACATGGTGTAAAAATCATCCTTTAAGTTAGTAAAGGGTAGAAATGATAATGAAAATATATACACACTCAAATTACCCTTCACAAACTGCACAAGTATATACTAGAAGCAAGAAAAATTAACACATGGAGAAATAAAGAATGCAACAAAGATGCAAGATTGAATTTAAGGATAGTAGTCCCCAGGATAAACTACTGATGCTCAGCGCCTGAAATCATCCAGAGAAATACACCTTGCTGGTGCAGTCATCATATAATGACCACTGCTTGACTTCCCCCTAAAGGCCTGTCCATGAGTAGAGATGATGTCATGAGCAGACAAACTGCTCAGTAAACAAGCAGTTTCCTGTTTTCTCAACTGGCATCATCTTTACAGTTGCCCACTGTTCATGCCTGCTTGTGTGACGGGAATTTAAGATCAGTTTTAGATTTAGTATCTTTCTTACTGAACATCATGAACAGTCATGTCAGACACTTCCTCTTGTTCCCACTAGGCTTCAACTTTATACTGTATTGACAACAATATCTATGCTCACAGTGTGTGTACAATGACAGACAAAGGCCCAGCAACCACTTCTCAAGTATGTGGAGAGGGGTAGGTCCAGGTGAGAAAGTATGATTGACAGGCATGACCAAGAATGGTTAATGGTTACAAGGCAAAATATACGTGTCAGATATCAAAGGTCATATAGCACTATAGAAAGGTGTAAATAGTATGTGTATATATATATATATATATATATATATATATATATATATATATATATATATATATATATATATAAAAAAAAAAAAAAAAAAAAAAAAAAAAAAAAAAAAAAAAAAAAAAAAAAAAAAGTAAAGTAAAGTAAAGTAAAGTAAAGTAAAGTAAAGTAAAGTAAAGTAAAGTAAAGTAAAGTAAAGTAAAGTAAAGTAAAGTAAAGTAAAGTAAAGTAAAGTAAAGTAAAGTAAAGTAAAGTAAAGTAAAGAGGGGGTTAGTTGTTGATTAAATGTGCTATACATCAGAAGTTGTATAGATCAGGAAGGTAGGAATTATTAGATCAAAGTTGTCAAAGGAAGATGTGTGAGATTTTGCAAGGATATCTGTAGGGTGAAGTATAGATTAGTAAAGGAGGGGTTTAAGGGCAATTAGATCACAATTTCTGGGAGAATGGAGAAGGAGGGGGGGAATGATGCAGATGAAGCAGAGGGAGAATGGGATGCGTTGGGAGAGAGTGGGAGGAAGGGGTGTAGGGAGAACATGAGTAGGACGATGATGGATGGCAGCAGTTACTTTGAGTGTAGAAGGAATGGGAGTAGGAAGATTGGATGATGGATGTGGTGTAGGTATGTTATCTTGGGTCACGATTAGATAGTTTTGAATGTCTTTGAGAGTTTCTGCAGTGGAGTTGTTTGGGGAGGTCTGAGAAACAAAAGTTTTCTTATGAAGGGGGAGAAGAGGGGGGAGTTGGTTAATGGTTAAAAGCAAAAATAAATGTGCTAGACATCTAAGGTCATGTAGCACTATAGTAAATGGTAGTGAAGGGTGGTTGAGTTAGTGATTAGTTGTCAAAGTTGGGTAAAGGAATTGACGAGTAAATGGGTTAATGTTGGGTAAGGTAATGTATAGGGGTTAGATCAAGTGAAGGATGTATATGCATTTGAGGAATGAAAACAGGTTGTCAAAGCTGATAGTGTGAGAAGTTGTGGGAGGGATCACGAAAATCGGTCCCATTTGGCTGGGCTAAATAGATTATTTAAGAATTTTGTAGAGATGGGGGTAGTAGAAGGACGGGGGCATGTGGAAGAGGGAGTAGTGTTGAGGAAGGTAGTGTTATGGGGAGGTGGACAATAAGGTTGTAAGGTAGTAATAAGGGAGGATGGGGTAGTTGATGAAGAAGGTTGTAGGGGTATAGTTGTTGAAGTTGAGCATGTTGGGAGTAGAAATGTCTCCTGGGGTGTTGATTAGGGTGGATACTGTACTAGTCGGCATTGAGGAGGGGGTATTAGTTGTAGTGTTCAGAGCCGTGGTCAAAGGAGAGCCTGGGGTCAGGGAATCGGGAGAGTTTGAATTGGTGGAGCTATTTGATGAAGAGGCAAGCCTCATTGCCTCTAATAATGGTATGGTTAATGGTTAATGGTTAATGGTTATTCATTGTTGGCCATGATAAGCCTGGAGTATGTTGGGGGGAGAAACGGTCCACCCCTTAGGGTCGCTTGAGGGGTAAGGGCTAGACACTAAAGCAGGGGAATACCGTGCCCATGGCTCCCTCAGGCCGTTCAGGACTGGCACAAAGTCAGCCTTTCATCCTTTCAGCACGGCTCTCACACCTTAGGAAGTGGATAGTAGAAGGGTTGGTGAAGGGACAGAAAGGAAAAAGTAGGAGGGGGGAAAAAAAGACCATGCAAAATTTGTTGAGTCGAGGGCTGAGTCCCAAGGTTGGGGAGTTCCCCAGCATTGGGTCCCAGTCTCCGCCTCCTAAGCCCCCCCATGACAACAACGGGCAAGGGATTGGGGGGGGGGGGGGCAAGAAGGAAGAGGGGTAGGTACCAGGCAAGTAATGACTGGAGTGTCTGTAGTAGTGGTGGAAATTGGGGTGTCTGGATTTAGAATGGCAAAACAAATTTGACTGGGGGAGGGAGGGGGTAGAAGTGGGATGAGGAAGAGATGCTGGGGGAGAGTTAGAAACATCTTGGGTGGAAAGGGGAGGGTAGAGCAATTATTGAAGTAGGGAGTGAGAGAGAAACCTCATTGAAGTGGTTCTTGTCTGACTTCATGGAATGTCAAGCCAAGTTTGAATCTGAGACTTGGCACTTCAGATTCAGACTAATAGGTAGAGCAGCCACTATAAAATACATCACCGGAGCTGCTGCTATTGGCATCCATGCATGACTGTGCCAAGCAGTTTGATCAATTATGACCAGGTTGGGCACAGAGGGCGTCAGGATGTGGAATAGCAGTGTTTGGCAGGATGGCCTAGACGCCAACAATGACAGTGACGAGGGCGAGGTTGATATGGTCAGACAAGGAGGGAAGCTCTGCCAATGCAAACAAGAAAGGAGAGGTCATGTTGACAAAGTATTTTAGGCAATATTGATTGGGAACCTATGATGGCCTTTAGGGGGCATGGTTTAGCACTATTAATATTGCATCACTGTCCATGTGGCAGGTGAGTAAGTCTTCTCCACAAGTGCAAGTATTGAGGGAGGGATGAGATTGGGTAGAAATGGCTTTGCCAGTGAAGTCAGTCAGGGTTGATAATGCTATAGCTTGGGATTTGGATGTAATAGTGAAAAGACGGGAATGACTGTCATGGCTGAGGAAGGAAACTTTGCCTATTTGTTTTTGAAGGCATTGCTGGAAGAGGAGAGTATTGTCAGAGTAAGGGGCTGTGTGTGTGTGTGGGGGGGGGGGGGGGGTTGATTACAAAAAAAATTGAGCCCATTTGGTTGGGCTAAACAAGAGTATTCAAGATATTTGTAGAGGAGGTAGTAGAAGGACAGGGATGCATGGAAGAGGGAGTAGTGTTGAGACAGGAAGTGCTGCAGAGTAATGGACAATAGGGTTGTGTAGTAGTAATAAGGGAGGATGGGGTAGTTGATGACTAAAAGTTTTGTGGGTGGAAGAGAAGTAGTGGATGATTTCCTGGAGATCAAGTATTTACCTGGATGGATAATTTTAACTGGGTTGATGTGATAGTAGGTATTGAGGAAGGGGTGGTAGTAGTAGTAGAAGCAGTGTTCAGTGTAGTTGTGGTCAAAGATCCAGGTATCAGGGAACCGGAATTAAATTTAGCGGGGCTATTTGTATAGGGGTAAGCCTAAATACCCCTATTAATGGTACAATGTCTTCACTACTGGCCATTGCAAGCCTAGAGTATGTTGGGAAGAGAAATAGTACACCCCTCAGGGTCCCCTTGAGGGGCAAGGGATAAACAACTAAACTGGAGAATACCATCCAGATGGCTCCCCCGGGCTATTCATGACTAGCACAAAATCAGCTTTTTATCCTTTCAACACTGGCTTAACTATCCACTTAGAAAGTGGATAGTTAAAGGGTTTAGAGAAGAGGAGATGAAAAGGGGAAGGGGAAAAAGACTGCAAAATTAGTCGAGTCAAGGGTTGAGGCCCAAGGCACAGGTGATCCCCAGCATTGGGTCCCAGTCTCCATCTCCTAACACCCCCCCCCCCCCCAGCAACAAAAGGCATAGGGGGGGATGACATGAAGTGACAGGTAAACAAATAGCTTAACAAAATCCCTCTTACAAAGTGGTTGTTTAATTATTATACCACATTAGATTTTGAGTAATAAATAATACCAAGCACAATCTACTGATTATATAGATCAGAAAAAATAATGTTATAGATGTATATTTGAATGATTCTAGTACTTATTAAAATATTCATAATAAAAGGCCCTGTCCACATGACCGAGCAAGAACCATTAGACTGTCCATTTACTGGGCATAATCTGTTTCTGGCTGGGTAATTTAACCATACCTGGCAGAAAACGGTCAAACTACAAGCAGCAAGCAGCATTATCTGGCAATTTTGTTCGACCAAAGGTACAGGCATTCTATTGGTTAACCATCAGTTTTGTCCAAACAATAGGAATAAAGGAGTACCCAATTACAATGGTAGGTATATAATTACGTGAACTGACAATTGGACTTCAGACCAAAACTGTCAAATGTAATGACTAAAAATGATAACTACAAAGGGTTAAGTAGTTAGTTTTTATATTTTTGTTAACTTTATAGTAAATTTCAGTAATGACAACTCTCATACTTACCACCAATACAATTAGGAAATGTGAATTTTTGATGAAATAAATAGGAATTACAGTAACAAAATTTAAAAGGGAATTCAGAACTTTAAAAGTATAAAAATAGTACTTAACCCAACGCTGACATGATAAGCCTATGGGCATCATAAACCACTCAGGGCTGCGGGGTATGGCTGTACGCACAGTGAAGTGCCAGAGCACTTGGAGTGGGACATTCAGCTTGATGTAGCGGACTCCCGTGCCCATTGTCTGCCCATTGCCACAAATCTCCAGAGTTTAATATTCTCAGGGATTTTTTCACCCGTCAGCATTGGGTTAATTTCTTTTATTGAAAATAGAACTTTGGTTATCAGCTCATTCTGGGGAGGGAAGTTCAAGTAACACTAGAAACTAATAAAAATTTGTGAGAATATTTTAAGCCAATGTCTGGATTAAGATACTTTAGCTTTATGATTTCATCCATTCTAAAATACAAATTGTAAAGTCCAAAGTTTGGTTCTAAATGCATATTCTTTTAAATACAAAGGTAGTCCTCTCTACCTATTTTTGTATAATAGAAATGAGTAACTATATAAAAGGAATGAATAAAAGACTGTATTCTACAAAATGTGTTATTTTCAAGTTTCTTTTAACATTTCAGCAGACAGTTGAAAATTTACTTTTCAGATTTTAAGACTAGTAACATGCCCAACCCCGGAAGCTTTTATACAGCAAAAAGAAACCTGAACAAATTGTAATTTCCTATTTCAAATTACATGATAAAAAATACTAAACTCAGCAGCTTGAACTTCCCAATGATACAATGAAGATGGTGTACACAGTACAATAAAAATTATGATAATATCAATGTGAAATATAAGTTTCGTAAAATTGGGATGTTCAAGCCTACATTTGAACTTGTAAGGCTTATTCCACTCTCTATGGGGCAAATGTTAGCAGAGCCTAAGAAGCACTTTTAAAAGGCCTGACTTTGTCCAATCTGAATAATAGCTCATGTGTCACAGCATTCCATTCTCAACATGAGAAATTAGGAGAAATTACAACTTTTCCTTTGCTTCCTTTTACCACACTTTTAATGTTAAGTCTTTACTTTTCACAGCAAAGTAAAATAATGATAGTCTTACAGCTCCACATGACCATCTAGATCATCTAAATCAACATCAGATAAATCAATGTCTTCTTCCTCTGGCAAAACACCATCCTGGCCATCCCAAGCCTCTACTTCCTGTATGGCTGGTAATTCAGCTCCTCGCACTGGTGATGTGCGTCCTCTTCCATATGAAATGTCTCGCAAGAACTCATTAATGCCACTCTCACTAAAAGACCCCTTCAGGAGGGCAAACTGCATTTTCTTTGCATTGAGAGCAGCAAGAGCAGGGTATCCAAATCCACCAATATCCAGAGCTTGTTCAAGCTCAGGCTGGGCCATTGCTTCACTCCAGACCCATCCCCACATCTTCTGCTTGTATTTGTCACCAAGTCTGCCAAGAATCTCAATGTAATTGTTGCGGCACTTGCTCTGGCAGTCAAGAATGTGTGGAAGAACTGTAATGATACAGATGGGATGCTCTTTACAAGCTGATGTCAGGATGGCATTGTCTGTGATCTGTACAATTTCTGGGGGTGGCAAATTTGCAGCAGCTTTGTCATCAGCCCAGGCAACGATGTCTGAAGCAGTGCGCCCACCATCATAATCTCCAACATCTCCTTTGTGGAAGTACTTGATAGTGGGATAACCCTGTACACCATAACGACTGGCCATGACAGTGTGAACAGTGGCATCTAAGGCTCCCATCTTAATCTTACCCTTCAGCTCTGTGGCAGCTTTCTGCCAGTGAGGTGCAAGGTTCTTGCAATGTCCACACCAAGGGGCAAAGAATTCTACCAGCCAGAAATCATCCGATTTAAGTACCAGCTTTTCAAAGTTTGAATCTGTAAGCTCAATGACGTCATCTGGGCTTCCACTGCTACCACCACCGCCACTGCTGCCACCACTCTTCTTTCCTGATAGTTGTGCATTTACCTTCTCTCTTGCAGCCTTCATTGCAGCATCAACAATGCCTTGTGCTGTTCTTTGTCCATTGAAATCTTCTGGTTTCTTCTTATCTAGGCCAAAGATCTTAATAGTTGGGAATCCCTGAACCCCATACTGACCTCCTAAACTCCTGTGTTCATCAGCATTAATAGCACCAACTTTTACAACTCCACTCAAGGCTTGAGCTGCTTTTGTGTACTCGGGTACCAATCGCTGACAGTGACCGCACCAAGGGGCATAGAACTCGATGATCCACACAGCATCACTGTTCAGAACCTCTCTCTGGAAGTTGGATGGAGTAAGGTCCACAACGCCACTAGAGGGAGAGTACATCGCTGTGGCACTCCCACTCGCCATGAGGATGCAGATTGCTGTTAAAGAGTAATTTCCAGTTTAGAAAATCTGTTATACAAGATTTTAATCAAAGAAAAAAATATATATACTTCTAGCAACATAGATGTGAATATAAATATGTACATTTCAAAAACAAAAGAAGAAAAAAAAAATCAATAATGGAAGTGTAAAACTTTGAGAGAGCTGAGCTTAAATTTTCTATTATGTGAACATGGTTATCAAGTGAGCTGTAAACTCCATACTAAAATATGATGAATATTTGTATAACTTGATCTCTTCAGTAATGTCAAAACCATCAACATATGGCATTCAGAAATTACACTTTATTCAAATAATATTAATAATATGGCAAAACTTTTGCTTTGTACATTAATGTTTTCAAATATCTACAGTAAGGTCTTTATTTTTCAATTCAGAAGAAGAAATTTTACTTTGTTATTTCAAGCATCTGAATTTAGAAATCAGATAATGTGCATTTCATGCCATATCACACTTACATAGACCACCAATAGAGTACACAGGTAAAACAGTTTTCATAATTACCTCTTTTGTATGAATAATGAAAAGAGGCAAGAGAAAAACATGGGAAGTGAGGGTATGGGGTAATATGGGTGTGGCTGGTAGAAACTTCCCAAAATAACACGAAATGTCAGGAAACTGCACATACAAGAAATACAAGACCTAATCATTCATGTCATTTTCATTACAAACTGAAAAAAATTATCTGATAGAGAAATAATGGTATATTTCTTATCCAACAACTTGACCTTCACAAACAAGATTTAGAATTCCTCATAGTTGGAGGTAGTCAAATGAATCTGGTAATCATTTTTTGTGCAAACTTATATGGAAGTTTCAGTTTCACACAGCCATATGGTACAGAGTTAAATATATAAATCTTCCGTTTTCCAAAGCAAATGGCCAATTTAGGAAGTAAATGAAAGTATCAGTTATTGTTTAAGAAGTGTCAGCATTACTGGGAGAGAAAAAGAAAATTGCCATATAAAACAAAATCAGGGCTTTTGTCCCCAGGCCCATCTGTTCGCCATGGACAGTCTCCATGCGGCATCTTCATTTATGACAGTATCAGTATTTATATTACCTCTCTTTATGATCATACAATCACTGTGAAATGGGTTAATCTTTACAATAGGGATGTACTAAGCTAGGGCAAAATGAGGACAATATTCTTGTAGAGATAGAGGGCAATGGACACTTACACTCTGATAGAGTGTAAAAAAAGTGTCAGAAGCAACACAGATACATCTGCAACAGCCTCATATTTACCAAAAAATGACAAACGTATCCTCTACATGTCACCGCTCAGAGACCAAGTCCACAACACGCGTCATTTGTTTTAGTCCTCGAAGGTAAACATGGATGGGGACTTAGTCTCAGAGCAGTGCTATGCAGAACCTATTTTTGTCATTTCCCGGTACATATGAGGCCGCTGCTGATTTACCTGTATTGAATCCTTCCCTACTTTTTATGCTCTACAAGATGGCAGTGTCCATTTGCTCTATCTCTGTGCGTCACTCTCAGTAACATTAACCCAGCTCAGTTTTGCCATGCATACCAAGCTGAAGCCTATGTTTATTTGGGAGTGTTGAGGAGTAGAGCCCTCCATCAACCCTCCTCTTGGGCAATGACCGAGACTTAAATAAGTTTTGTGATGTGGAGTTGGGGACTTTGAAGTGCATCCATACTGTAAACTATTGCCTGTAAATGTATCGCAAAGTACTATTTCCTGTTCCGCAACTTTCTTATTATCAACTTGTGAAGGAAATGCCACTCATAAAAGGGTCAAAGTTTGTTGTTCTCAACATTAGAAGTTTACCATATACCACCATATGGTTATGTGAAAAACCGTACCCAAAATTTAAGACATTTTCATCAATGGTATTTCCTTCACAAGTTGTGTAACACATAAGTAATACTTTGATATGCATTTACATAATGACTCGACTAAGGGAAAATATAATGACAAACAAAGGATGGGGGGGGGGGGAGGGCAGATACACGATTAACATTAGAAATTCAGAATATGAGTATCAATAAATGCTCCACAGTGACCAAGTCATCCGGTAGATATCCAAGGCCAGAACACCTAGTAAGGAAATAGGGCTATCTAGTGGTGGTCAGGGGGTATGACCCTCACATTAGGAAGGCCTTTATTCCATATGACTGTTTGTGGACTCCCTTACATGCCCCAAGTGTGGTGGCTAGAGTAATAAGGACAGTCTCAGAGGGATGAAATCATTTCAAAATTCAATACAGTTCTTTGTTTCCTAAGCCAATCATCTGCAATGGAAATCTACATATTCATTCATATTAATGAATAATTGTAAATAAACAAATAATTCCTAGGCTAAATGGCTGTACGAAACTGTTGCAGAAGTAGCCTCATCACTTGATAACCTCACAAACTACTACCAATACTGTCAACAGGGAGTTACCAAGCCTAAAACTACTACACTTTGGACAGTAGACAAAGAACAGTTAACCTATATGTCACAAATTATTCTGCAGTATAAAACCTTTGAAATATAGCCTACATATCCTCTTCAAAAAATGGTTTAACCAAGTATCCTGTTATCAGGTAAAAACAAATTTCTATTTTTTTTTATTTTATAAGAATTATGGCTCTACATTTCTTACGCATATGAGATGCCCAGTGAAATAACAATGAAAAAAGTATCACATGAAAGTAAATATTGACGTTTCTAAGCAACATTCAACATAGTGATTGAATAAGGGCATTGAACCAAACCTGCAAGCACGAATTAATATATAACACATAACAAGCCAAAAAAGGCATACTCACCGACAAATAATCTCATCCTGCCTGCTTTTTGGTCACCAGGGAATGGAGATTGAGCTTTGGAAGGCCAGAGTTGGAGAAGTCGAGAAGTTTGAAAACACGTCCCTTTGCGTTCGCCTCTCGTCCCCTTCTGCCACTTCGCCGTAAACAAACCGGGATTGCGTTCGTATGCGTTGCCCGTAGATCGTTCGATTTTTCTAATGAGTCTATTACTTTCGTTTTCTTTGCCTTTCCTTCACTTTTATACTATCAATGAGTGCCTTATTAATTCTTCATTCGATTGTGGTTGATGCAAGTTGAGGTGATGCCCTGGTCGTAGAATGAAATAGGGAGTAAAGTTGATTTTCAAAAGGTTTCGAATTCAGACGCGGGTCGTGGAGAAAGGCTATTGGTCCAAGTGTTACTATTCACCGGGCGCCAAGTTTAAATACGCCTCCGTGAATGGAAAGTGATTGCGTGTGACAAAAAAGTAATAAATTGACGAAAAGAGGCACAACTGATAGAATAGATAAAATTAGTTTTTGCATTAAAATGTTATAATATGCATGCTATTATAGAAATGTCCAATTTGTGCGGAATGCGGATATTTCATATCCGACTGACAACTTTAGAAATGATTGACAGAAAACAGATTGTTGATGCATTGACAAAATAATCCACTACAAAAAGGAAAGGTTTATTGAAAAATATTTCACATTTCTATAAATCTACTTTGTATATACATGCATATGGACATCCATCCATCCAAACATACATATATAAATAAATACATACATACATA
>NC_061821.1:22825440-22850440 GCF_019202785.1 Penaeus chinensis | reverse complement strand
TACAAAATAAATAATTAAATTCATCTCTTAGAAAAGAAATTATTAAATTAATCTCTTACAAAAGAAATGATTAAATTCATCTCTAATAAAAAAAATGATTAAATTCATTTTACATCCCTGGCGTAAGTGAAGCAGAATCAGACAAGGAGCAAACTGAGAACAGTACATTAGTAACGGCTGTCCAAAAAAGAATAAAGCTATTGTTCCATGGAAATCAGAATGGGAAAAAAACTAATTTGGCAATGATAATGATAATGCTTATAAAAAAATAATATTTGCAATAGGTGATAGTAATGATAACAGTACCAATCTCTCTCCTAGCAGTATTATAATATTTTTTTTTTCTTTGTACAGTTTTCCATTCCTTTACCCAATCTTCATTTCCAACAAGTTTTTTCTTTTTCATTCAATTATGAATATAGCATGGGCCCATGCTGTATTAACCTCCAAAGAGTGCTAATCTGGTTGTATCATAAGATCCTGACACTGGAGAAAACAATGGCTCCTAAACTCTAGATAATTTACCTTATTCTCTGCATGTTAAATAACTACTAAATACTTTCTGTATTATTTGTATTTGTCTGTTTAAATTTTTCTCTTGCATCCCCTGTCAGGATTAGAACATACTTTCCATCATTTCTAAGGAAATCAGTGGAAATCATAAGGGAGGGAAGATTTTATCCATATTTCTTGTGTTAGTAATTTATGAGCACATATATGAGTTCTCTACAAATCTGGACATTAATAATATTAGGAGCATCCTTATTCTAAGTTTTGAAATTCAGGGTAGCATCGCATTTGTTGAAAAATGTAAGGCGCTTCCATGTCATATCTTGTTTCCAATTAGTAGTTAAAAATGAGGAAACACTGACTTTTAGCATATTATCCTCATGCTCTGTAATTTACTGATTTGTAAAAAATAAATCATACATGAAAAAGTTTAACAGGTTAAATCATTTGCTGGAATGTTTCTGAAAAAGTGAAAATGCGTATTTTGGTCGACTAAAGTAAACTGAAGAAACAGGGTGGTGATGATTAACATATTGTGCTGACCATAGCTAACAAAAATGATGCATGAAATACCAACGGATGAAGTGGCATAATTCAATTATTATGCCTCCTCTGTAAAACCCAAATAGGAATTTTTAACCCAGACCCATGTCCTACAAGCATCTGCTACAAGACAATGATTTTTGTGACAAAATTGACATGGATGTGATGCAATATGCACAGCTTTTCCCTGCACACAGTATTAAAATCTGTAATTTGTGGATCTGAAATGGACATTAATGAGCATGACAGAAAATCTACACAAGAGGCCAGCCTTTAACCCAATGCTGCCATGGAAAATTAATAAAAAATGGGGAAAATGCTGTGCTCATTTTAAAAATATTTTTGTGAAATGTCTCTGCACATAGATGGCTCTGCTAGTGCTTAGCCGCAAAGGAGTCAATTAGTAGATCTTGTGACCTTACGTGATTTGAATTGGCGTAAAAAACATATTTTTTACTAGTGCTATAAATATCAATGGTGTTATTTTTAGTGTAAACATTATAATTACTATAATGTTATAAACATTAGTAACAACAAAATAAGATAATGTAAAATATTTTCATAAATCAAAGAAAAGGTAAACGGGCGAGACAGGTAGTACTCGTAACTGGCTCATTGGTGACTTAGTGCAAGTGTAGCCATCTATGTGTAAAAACAATCAAACAAGTACTTACAGTGGGAATAACATGTACATACACGTCATGCATTGAGTTAATCAGGTATACTTCAAAATGTATGGGCAATGAGTAAGTTCCACAGCTATTGGCAAAGGATCAAGTTGACATCTACAGGAAATATAATCCTATTCCTATCAGTTTAACAGGGTAATCTATATATTGTAGTGAAAAGGAATGGTAGAATGTTATCAGTCATGTTGTCTTTACTGCTCCCAGCTTCACACAGTCTGCTTGCAAGTTAGACTGATGCTGCATGTTTTATTTTCTGTCTGATAAAAAGTAAGCTATTAACACATTTGATTCTGATTCATCAATTTCTCAATTTCAGTGGAAGTGTTAACATTGCCTTATATTCGATGGATGATTTGGTTTTCTGTTTGTTGTTAATTCAATAAATCAAAAATCTTGTATTATGAATATAGCTCTCTACTGTCATATATGTAAGGAAGATATATCTATTCCAATTATCCATAACAACCTGACTTTAATGAAAATTGCTTTTTGTGCAGCATAGATATCTGCTCAATATTCATCATATAACACATTAGGAAAGACAAGGTTTAGCAGCTTTACCTCCCAATAACTTTAGTTAGGAAGCCTCTGATTTGCCATAATTTTGAACAACTTTAATCCCATATATGCTGAATGGGAAAATACATGTCAGTGCAAAGAATATTAAGTACATCAGGCATCTTGTCCCTCCCTTCAGTACGTCTCTAATTTTAGCTATTACTGATATTAGATTATTAGTCACACTTGGTTGTCGTATGCAAGTGCAGTACATGTCAGTAGAGGGGCAAGCTGAAGGATGTGGTAGGGTGACCATTTCATTTTTTCCCAGACTTTGACCCAAGCCGGATGACAGTACTCAATAAAATTTTGATTGTGGTAGCCTGAAAATCTTACAATTTTTTTTTATATTATTAATTCTAGTTTACCTGACTTAAGAAATGTAACTAAAAAGACAAAACTGTTCTAGCCCTTGCAATCAAGGCAATCTGAGACATAAAAAACAATCATCAGTTTGCTAAATATGCACGAAAAGGTATGGTAATAAAAGATAAATATGTCCTCAATATTTATTTATATCACGGGATGGGGCGCAGCACAACCAAGGAAATACTGTAGGGTAAATAATCATTAATATACTGTATATACTTTGAACCTTGAATGAACCACCTCTAAAACAAGATTCCCATATATGTGACAGATAATATATATATATATATATATATATATATATATATATATATATATATATATATATATATATATATCTACATTTGTATTAAAAGACCAATTTATTCTCCAAAATGTATGCAGGTTCCTAAATATGTACAAATACACAAACTTATGGATAAATATACACAAAGCTTCTTTCCAATTTTCAAGAGGGAAAGTGTGTGTGTGTGTGTGTGTGTGTGTGTGTGTGTGTGTGTGTGTGTGTGTGTGTGTGTGTGTGTGTGTGTGTGTGTGTGTGTGTGTATGTGTGTGTATGTGTGTGTATGTGTGTGTGTGTGTGTGTGTGTGTGTGTGTGTGTGTGTGTGTGTGTGTGTGTGTGTGTGTGTGTGTGTGTGTGTGTGTGTGTGTGTGTGTGTGTGTGTATGTATGTATGTATGTATGTATGTATGTATGTATGTATGTATGTATGTATGTATGTATGTGTGTATGTATGTGTGTATGTATGTGTGTGTATGTGTGTGTATGTATGTGTGTGTATGTGTGTGTGTGTGTGTGTGTGTGTGTGTGTGTGTGTGTGTGTGTGTGTGTGTGTGTGTGTGTGTGTGTGTGTGTGTGTGTGTGTGTGAAATTGTGATAATGGGAAAACGATTTTAGAACTAGGTCATGGATTCCATCAGATCTGCAACTGATATGTACAAAAGTGAAGCAATATCTCATGCTACACCCCAGGACATTTTTATTATTACAACCCAGTCAGTTGGAAAAGGTATTTATCATCATGTATTTGGGGGTACACATGTATTCTGAAATACAGTAGATATGAATGCAATGCAAATGACTAGTGAATCATTTTCAGAAACTGTGTATTGCTAAATAAATGGACTGTGCTGTCCTTTACATTACAATGATCTTAACTTAATATATGTACATAACTGCTACATGTTCCAGAGTTTATAAAAATGCATAGATTACTTTTTCACAAAAGTACATGCTAACATAATGGGTCCTTTTCTCCTATCAAATGAAATCAATACCTCTGATATGAAAGTTGAACATCTTGCAAACCGTAATATGAAATAACAAAGAATCATTCAGAACACTCAATAAACATTATATATATGTCTTTCCTGAAATATAAAAATACCATAAAGTTCTCACAGGTTGCCAACTATAATTGTAATCAAATCAATTAATTACATTAATTATTGCTTCCAAGTACCATTTATCCAAATCTGCTTTTATGGCACCCTTATCATTAGGAATAATAGGAATCTCTATTCAAGTTCTTTTCAATCACTGGTATACAAAGGTGATTAATGAACTATTAATATGAAGATTTTCAAACATTTAGCAAATAGGTTGGGTACTGACTTCCAAATATTTAACAAGCACATGAAATAACCTCAATTTACCTAATCATATTCTTAACTTACATAAATTTTTCTTGTCTTTCTTCCCTAGCAGAAGCCTTACATTTCATTTAGTGAAAATGACCAATGCCTCAGCTTGAACCAAACCTCTCATTTCTCAAAAAAAAAGTAGTAATACAAAACATAAAAAAAAAATCTATGACACTGATGACAAAAAAGATAAAATGAAAGTAAATCTTACTGGAACATGATTCCTTACAAGCACTTGTGGCTGCCATCAAAAATTAGCTGAGATCTATCATCATGTTTTAAAAGGTAAGTTATATTACACATTTATCACCTTCAAGTTGAGAATATAAGAGCATATAATCAGGTTTCACTTGTGGTGTCTATGTACATCAAAGATTTCACCTTGAAGGCTCATTCAATACTACCATAAATCTATACAAAATACAGTACAGTAATCCACAGGTTGCTAAGTTCTCTGTTGAAATTTTCAACACAGTGTCTACAGGCTTTATAAATATATATATAATACAAAAAAAAGTAAAAGAAAGTAAAAGCTTATCAATATGATAAAATGCATAGAATAAAAGTATATATTTTTGCAGAAAGAAAGAAAAAACATGGTATATTAAATTTCTCTCCAGTAGGTTTATACCAAAAACAAAGAAATAAATGGAAGCTACAAATAAACCATAATACAAAAAAATAACGGTCTTTAAAATCATCTACATAAATGAATGTACCAATCCTTAACTTTTGTAAAATTGTATGTAAATTAACTAAAAAAAAAAAAAAAAGATACTCCATTATGAACATTAATATTACTGAATTATTTTTATAATCAGTATTTTCACCTTATAAAATGACTGATATCTACAAAAACAACACTAGAATATTTCATTGCCTAAACTGAATAACTTACAGTTCAAAAACAATAAAATATTACAATCAGAATATTGTACCAATACTTTCAAATTCTATAAATGAAATACAAACTAACTACACACACAGTTACCTCTATGTTAGCCCATCATAATGTAGACCCAAGTTTATATTCTGCAAAAGCTGGAAAGACCTAGTCTTCCAATAAAATATCATTTTATATATATACACTACACCTGTAATAATGCTTTTGGTACAAGTGATGAGCTATAATGAGTGTGGAGTACAACATATGCTTGGAAATGCTTCTTCATCCGGAATACCAACAACACAATTGTTAATCATTATTCATAGTCAGTACATTGTTCAGTGTGTATATATGTAATCTGTTCCTTATCCTTATATTCTGGAAAACATTATATGCCTACTAACAATTGTAATTTTACTATAGGCAATTTTCAGGAAGCACAGAAGGGACAGAAAGCACCAATGTCACTAAATGATCTATATGGAAGAATTTCATTTCGAAAAACAAAAAGAATTAAAATGCCATGAAACTTCAATATAATCTTATGCCCTAAAATCATCACCAGGAATAAGTCCAGCATTAACTGTGTGTGGGTGTTTCATGCTCAGGGTGAAGTGAAGCGATGGTGTGGTAGCCTAGTTATTGTTAAGTGCTTTGCATGCCACTGCTGGCTAGCTTGGTAAAAAAAGGGAGCAGCTGTGCATAAGACTCCCCTGCCAGCTAGGACCTTGCGGTCCTAGGCTGAACTGTGGAGGCTCTTGGAGCAGCAAGAGACCCTAAAGGTACGAAGTCATGGCCCACCAGTGTGTGGACATGCCCTGGCTTCATACTAACTCCTGCAAACATGCTCCCTGGGGTTAATGGATGGTTATGGGGAGGCAGGCCTTGCCAGTCCACCTCCCCAAAATAAGATAACCCAACTAGCAGCAAAACGTTTAGTTGTTGGTGCAGAGGGAAGGGCAATCATCCCTCTTACCCAGCAAGTAAGGCAGGCTCTGGGTCCCACTCGGTTGGCAACTGCTGGGACTCAGTCTGGGAGCAGGGGTTACCTGTCATCCTATCTGTGTCCCTGTGGCCATCAACCTGTGAGGCTTGTGGGCAAAGCCCACGGGACCCCCGCAGGTGGATTATGGGACCTGCAGCCAGCCAACCCTCGCTATGTGGGGCAGCATCGGTGGGGTGGCAGAGGTGGTGTCCACCCGAAGTGATTGCCTGAGGTTAAACCTCAGTGTTCATGTGATGAAACTATGATTGTGTGTAAATGTACATATACACAAACAGATGTGTGTGTGTGTTTGTGTGTATTTGTGTGTGTGTATGTGTGTGTGTGTGTGTGTGTGTGTGTGTGTGTGTGTGTGTGTGTGTGTGTGTGTGTGTGTGTGTGTGTGTGTGTGTGTGTGTGTGTGTGTGTGTGTGTGTGTGTACATATATATCTTATGTAAATGTATGTATGCTTTTCTGTATATATACAGCAATACACACACAAGCACCCACACACATATACACAAAGTATACTGTATATTGCTTTAGGAGAGGTATTAATTCAGTCTCCTTCATCTCACAGAAAATGTTTCTCTGATCACAGCTGAATAAGCCACTAATAGTCATAGAACATCAATAAGCGTTTTATGAGAAATGGAGTTCATAATGCTTAACAATTTTCATAATATTGTTGAAACTTTACATGTTATCATCTACAACATCAACAAAGATTAGTTTAACCCATATACTACAGTGTGCTTGTTTTGCACGCATTCTGCAATGTGGCTATGTTGCAGGAAAAAAGTCTGTCTTTTCATGATCCCAGTCTGGGAAAGACCATCTACAAATGATGAAGACGAGGAATACTTCAAACAGACAGTTACCAACATTAAAAAATACCAGATTAAGAAAAGATATGGTTGTAAAACAATCAGGATATTCATGTTCTCATGAAAAACATAGCAGTCCTTTGCTCTGTCACTGAAGAGGCATACAGCAGTATATGGGTTATCATGCAAACCATTGGCAATTTCCTTCAGCACTCTTATAAACATCAATCCATATCTTAATAATCATTTAATATTTTTCAGTGTCAATCCTCTCCTTTACTCTTATAATATCAGAAGTTTCCTCCACAAAAAGGTATCACTAAAATAAAAAGATAGGAGATTCACATACCTAACAGGTTCATAAAAAAATCTTTTATCCTTAAACATGAGTGTATACAGTAAGGTTTACAGACAGTAGAATATCACATGTGTATTGCATTCTTTTTATAACTCACTCAGTCTATCTAATGTGGATATGCAGGCCCATTTCCCAATTAACTTTTCTCTTCTATCAATTTTATTCAATTTATAGATTCCTAGGGGGCCACCCAAGAAGTCAAACTCATATCTTCCACCCTCAGTAACTGCCTGCCGGAGAGCTTTGACCGTGGTGTATCCTAACCCTCGAGTTTCCAGTTCCAGGGTTGTGGTGGCTAGTTTATCTCGTATTGTCTGGAGAGTAAGAAGAAAGTTTAGAAGATATAATGGCATCGTGCATAATGGTTACTTAACCCAATGCCAATGGGCATGGCATGTATGTACATGCCTTGCCTACTGTGAGTTTACTTGTTTATTTGTTTTTACACATAGATGGCTACACTTGTACTAAGTCACCAATGAGCCATTTACGAGTACTGCTTGTCTCGCCCATTTACCGTTTTCCTTGATTTACAAAAATATTTTACATTATCTTATTTTGCTGTTACTAATATTTATAACATTATAGTAATTATAATGCTTATAATAAAAATAACACCATCAATATTCATAGCACTAGTAAAAAATGCTTTTACCGCCAATTCAAGCAAAGGTGAAATCAGGTAAGGTGACAAGATCTACTAATTGACTCCTTTGTGGCTAAGCACTAGCAGAGCCATCTATGTACAGAGACATTTCACAAAAATATAAAACATGAGCACAGCATTTTCCCTATTTTTTATTCATTTTTCCTGGCAGCATTCGGTTAAATACTTATCCATTCAAACATTTATACAAATACTGTTTTTGTGATTATAAATTATTAAAAAATATAAAGCAGAGAGGGAAGGAGAGTCAAATACCTTGGTACATTATTCTCTCCACAATCTAAATGACTTGATAGGAATGAGGAGTGAAAATGCAAGAACAGAAGAAAAGGGATAAAGACAGAATAGCAGTAGAGGGAGGAAAAGCTGGCTTTTGATAAAATGATAAGCTAAAGCAACTATCGAACAAGAATGAATGAATACTATAAATCTATAGCTTTTAGCAGGACACAATCATGAAATAAAAAGAAAGCATGAATACCTTTCCAAATATAGCTGCCTGATTTGCAGTAAGTTTCAAGCCAGCAAGAGACAAGATTGACAGGTGATGTAGGTTGGTTGTGAGAGCCTGTAAAAGTGTGTGTTCCATTCCTGGCGTCCCACTGGACTCCCGTACTTCAACGCCAGTGAGGATAACTTCACGAAGCTGGCTGCCTCTGAGCTGCTTCCCTCCAGCCCGCATTACCTATTGAAATTAAATTGTAACAATGAAGAATTTCATCAAATTTTTCATAGTTCAGCTCAGAACAATGAGACTGATAGTAATGCTTTATGTGTGAGAATGAATATATATGAGCAATGGAATTGCAAATATACTAACTGCACCAAGAATCTTCATTAATAATTTTATAGTTTGATTTCATATTAATTATCTATCTTCAACTATAAGGAGGAATTTGAAATATCTTTTAACCAAACCTACAAAAACACTAAATACTCTGATTAGTTTTGGATAAAAGAATATACCACCTACCTTTTCACAGTTATCAAGAGAGAACACCCAGCCACCAAGAGTCAATCTTCGCAGAAAGGGGAAGGATCCCGGCAAGAGGGAGAAAAGCCTGTGAGTTGTGGAATCGTCAATAATGTCTGCTCCTAGGTTAGATGCCAATGAGACATCAACAAGCTTGGGGAAATGTCGAAGCATAAAGAGTAGTTGTGGCCCTCGAAGGACAACTTTACTATTTAGAGTCACCTGGAAAAGAGGAAAAGAGGTTCAAATTAATACCACAGGGCAACAGTTTCTTAAATTTCTAATGCTGACCCCTAGGATCACAATAAAATTAGATTATAAAAACACATCATGGATTATTTAGTGAAAAAATAGCTGTGAGAAAAAAAATGACTGTGTGTGTCTGAACTACTCTGTTGCAGCTGACACACTAACCATGCACAAGTAAAACATATTCTGACCTCAAAGTGATCCAAGTTCATGAATGCCAAAGTGTTGTTATGTAAGGGAGGAACAGACTCTTGAAGAGCTGCTATGACATCATCCTGCCTAGAGAGACGCGCAAGAGCCCCGTCATGTACAGTGACAATTACTCGACAATTGCTGAGGTCAAGATGCTGTAGTTCTGTTGCATTAAGAAAACGGATCAACTCCTTCAGTGATCGTTCACTCTGTAAAAAAAATATATATATATATAAATAAAATGAAAGGTTTAAATCTAATAGGGCCCAGTACATATTTTCAAAATATATTATTCTGTTCTACAATTTTATATCACTGGAAAATATAACCATATAGAAGGCTCATTCATATTTCTAATGAAGATTAGAAATATGTATATAGGAATAGATATACAAGTATACTCTTCAAAGCAATTTGACCTACCTCAACTTGGATGGTCCAGCCATTCAAGACGAGAAACCTTAAGGACTTATTCTTAGCTAAAGCATTAAGAGTGACTTGCAGGGCAGCATCCCCCAAGAGGATATGAGGGGATGTCAGGTCAAGAAGTTGCAAAGTTGTGTTCTCCTGAAACAGCAAAATAATCTGTATCTATTTCTAGTGTTTAACAGTTTGCTCTATCTTCTTTCAATAATAATAATAACAACTATTAAAATAAAAATACTAATTTTGCTTATTAATCTGAAATCTTATAACATATATATAACTATATATAACAAAATAATATCACTCCATTTTTCTCTTATAGTATTACATATAGTATATGACACAATAATGTTATTATATTTTCAATCCATGGTATTACTTTCTCTACAGTGTTATTCAAGACATTTAGATCCCTAACACAACACACATATCAGTAAACAAACCTGTAAAGCTATAAGGACTGGGATAATCTCTGCCATTCTTGACAGCCCCTCCATCCTAAGTGATGAAAGGCACTTGGTGAAGCGTACAGTTTCCCCAAGACACACCAAATCTTCTGCCCCCATTGTGCATTTGCTAATGTTTAGGTGGCAAACTCTTGAGGCTGGGTTGCGGAATGCTGCAAATATCTGGAAAGCAAGAGTTCAATTTCTATGACATTTTGTTAAAAAATACAACTTGTTGAAGAATCATTTTTTTCTTCTCTGTCAATCCTAATTTCATGACCAATAATATATACTCAGTGTCTGAAAGTATAGCAAGAGTCAATAGCATTTGCAACTTACTTCATGAAAACCATTAGCATGAACAATGGGGTTGCATGCTGGTGGCGGGAAAGACGTTTTCTGAAGGAGTGTTGTGTCTGAATTTCTCTTTTCTGCTGAGAGAGAGTGCAATCTCCCCCGGCCCGGAAGTGACTGGTAGAAAGATCGTGGGAGAGAGTTGAACACAGACCTGGTATTCCCCTGCGCATCAGTGAAACTCCAAAAAGAGAGTGGCGCTGGGGCGTCTTCCCTAGTTGGTGAGGGTGTGCTGGCTCCTGTGCCTGTTGAACGCTCATCCACCTGAGAGCCATAGAGAAGATGCTAGGTTAAATGAAAACACTTTTTAAAAACATTTTAGTTACATATTTTTTGTGTACTTATGGTTGTGCTTACATGTACAAGCATGAGCACATATACATAAGAACACATGCACGAACACACACACAAATATATACACATGCACATCACTAAATTTTGCTCACATAATTAATTCTTACTTTGAACAAATGTTCCAGCACCTTTCAGTTTATCATATAATATCTTTAACTGGTGTTGATGCTATTCTCAAAAAATAATCATTATTAACTTTAAACATAATCAAAATGGGATCCGATGACAAAAGTCCTTTTACACTTACTGGGGTGCCAGAGCTGAGAGACCCTGCAAGATTGAGTGACACCAGGGGACTGTTTTCAACAATCTGTGCAACTGCCTTCAAGCCATCCAAACCACAAGCCAGGTGAGGAAGATGAAGCACTTGTACATGTGGTGCATTCTGCAGGACTTGGCACAACTGTACAACCTGAAAGAGTATCACACACACTTATATAAAACTATAGTATCTCATCTTTCCTTTACAATATATTTTCAAAAATTTATTATATCACATTTGAATACAGGGTCAAAAGAATGGTTGGAATCATATAAACCAATGAAAACTTTTAAAAAATAAGATTGTAAAAACTAACTTGTTCAGCATCCAGGTCTAATGCAACAACAAGTTTATTAAGGGCCTGAGCCAAGTCTGGGAGTGTGTCGCAAATCATGTCCACAACAGGACTCAGGATCTCAGCTGTTGCTTCGTCCAGCGATGTCACCTGAATCTCAAAAGACTCTAGTCGGCGCTTGGTGAGCACAGCTCTCACATATGACACAAGTCTTGTTACCTTTGAAGGTGATAAGGGAATGACTTTATTCATTATTTGTGGATTGTTTCCAAATTTATAACAATGCCTTCAGTTTTCTATTTTTATGAAGTATCAATTTTTCTGCTCAAAATGATAAAGGATCAAAACAACAGAAAACAACCTTAATCCAAACTGAACTTACTTCAGACTCGCCAAAGTCCCCACCAACGACACAGGTAAGTTTGACACTCTTGACACTCTCATTAAATGACATGGATGTGAAAAACGACTCATGTCTGTCTCTTGAACTCCCATCAAAGTCCAACAGCACATCCACTCCTTCCAGCATACAGTCAGGGGAGTATAGCAAACGACCCCAGTCTTCTAGTTCCGCAGAATTAGTCTGAATTACAACATGTTCCCGGCCTGATACGTGTTTACATACCTTTATGGGAAGAAAAAAATATGATTATTTTGATGTTTTATAGACATCTACTAAATTTCTTTCCTTTTTCACATGTGGATATTTAAAGATTACTGAAGACCTTTTTACAATCTTAAAATGACAAAAACATAAAAACACAGTACATAGGACCAATTTACAGCCCTCTACACAAATAAAGTAAAACACAACATCAAAATCAAGTGTTTTACCACACATTTGCCTTGTGGTAAAATCATTCCTTTCCCGAAAACACAACAATAAACTCTAGCCTTAATACAAAATGTTAACATACATTGTACAACTGTCTTGTCCTTTGTTTCTTACCTCCACTACCAGCTTCTGGTACATGTTAGTAGCTCGTTCCTTTGCAGCAAAAAGAAAAGGAGAAAAGGAGGCCAAATATTGACATCAATGGAATTGTGTCACCTCATCAAGGAAAAGAAACTCTTAAAACATCATGCAAGTGCTCAGTGCCACATCTACTACTTATAATGTGGTTGGTCCTCATGCTAATGTATTTCAAAAGCAGGAGGAATATTCCAATGTAATGTCTTTGCATCTTGCATTAAAACTTGCCTCCCAAACTCAAACTGTACCTATGTACAAGTTGCTATCTACGTGCAGTAGTCACAGAATTACAAAGACAAGAAAGGTTGTTAGTAAAGGAGGAAAAAATAAGAAAAGACTAATAAATGCTGTGGAACAATATTCCACATGACAATACTATTCACAAGGAGACAACCAGGAGATGGAGGAAAAGATAACTGAGAAAGAGGAGAGCTTAAACAAGAAAAGAAAATCAGCAGAAGAGTAAATCTAGCAGGGACAAAAAATCCTAACTGCACCTCTGAGTCAGCCCTTTCAACAAGTTTCAGATTAACCAGCAGACCAGCAACAATAGATAGTGCAGACAGTAATATAAGAGAAATTATGAAGAGACTAGCTAACACAACACATTACATAGAAGGTAATTTCACCGTTTTTTAGTACTTAATGACAGGGCTGTGTATATTGCATTCACCAACAGCATGCGCTAATACTTTACAATAAAATCCTGTAACATGAACAAAAGCTATGTTTATTTAATGACTTATCTAAATGTGACATCATTTGCAAATGCCATGTCAAGAGAAGTCTATTCAAAATTGTAGAATGATTGTTTCAAAATTACCTTCCATCTTCTAAAAAGTGTTACATACATGTATTTTTAATTAAAGTGTTCAGAATATCAAATCAATAAATATTGGGGAAAATTAAAAAAGTTAATTCACAGACAAAGTTGGATATCTTACAGATGGAAAATATGCTCTAGAAGAAATTCTTGTAACTTCTCAAACAGTGTACTAATTATGTGTTGATTATTACTGCCCACGGACATTCCCTATCAGTTTTAACTTGATTCATTAAATAAAGAAAATTTCATACCTCTTAATGTATCATAAAATAACCAGGAAAAGAGCATTAAAAATGACTTCTAGTCATTTCACATTATGTTTCTAACAAGAGTACCTAGAGCACTTCCAATAGAAAAGGGAGGCTTTGGTGGAAATTGTATTTTCATCCATTTTTTATTGAATTACCAAGGACTTTTTCCTCATTCATATACATGTGTGTACCAGTATGTGGAAATATCTGCAAATGCCTGTATGGACCTCTTGAGTGTCTGAATGTGATAAATCCTCTTGTTCCTCCTATTCCATGCTACGCAGATGCCATTTACCTGCCATTCAGTTTCATTTCATGCAATCAATCAAAAAAGAAATTTCAACCTGTTTGGGCATTTTGTTACCTTATACTAAAATATATATATAGAAAAAAAAAGAAAAAAGGGGGGGGGGGAAACAATCCTACCCATAATCTCTCTCTCCCTCACCTCTAACACATTCATCTGGTACATGCCGCTTTCTTTCAACAGGAGGAAAAGGATCCTCTGAGGAACTCCCATCTGAGATACAATGTTGAAGACAATGTGTGCGTTTCTTCCAAGTAGTCCCACTAGGTATCGCAGGATCATCAAGCCGGAGTTTTGTCTGTTTAATGATTAAATTATATGGATTAGTGATCTTTGTTTATAAAGCACATTCAGGTGAAAATAATAATAAATATGCATTATTTAATGGTTATATATATATATATATATATATATATATATATATATATATATATATATATATATATATATATACATGTGTATATATATATATATATATATATATATATATATATATATATGTATATATATATATGTATATATATATATGTATATATATATATGTATATATATATATATATATATATATATATATATATATATATATATATATATATATATGTGTGTATATATATACATATATATATACATGCATGCATACATATATATATATATATATATATATATATATATATATATATATATATATATATATATATATATAGACACACACACACACACACACACACACACACACACACACACACACACACACACACACACACACACACACACACACACACACACACACACACACACACACATATATATAATATAAATGATAATAATATCTCCAAACAGAATTTTTAGCTTCATAAGCTTAACTAATGGGCAAGTAAAAAAAACTGAACATACCTTAAAATGGGATGAGTTATATCCATCTTTTCTGCAATACTGTCAATTTCAATTTGCAGCAAAGACGTATCATGAATAAGGCCAGATAGGTAGAAGGCAGCCAGAAATTCAAGGAATGATTTGTGTGCAGGAGTGTAAAAGTCCTTCTTGCTCAACTTGGACATTGACTGCATTCTTAACAATATGCCAAGCTCAACAATTTCTCCTCCATGTTGACACTTGGTTTTTAGGTCCTGTGCTGTGAAATATGGGATGTTCAGCTTGAGTGCTTCTAAGGCCAGCTTCCCAAAGTCCTGCAAAAGGAAAGAACATATCTCCATCAATTCCATTTTCAGTGAAACAAAGAAGAAAACAAATTAGAAGAATCTACATTATAACAATTATTATTATCTACATAATAACAATATATAAACACTAATTTTCTTATGGAAATAATTCCATGCTTTCATTTTCTTGTTTTATATTCAGTATTAAATATTGTGCTTATAAAGAAGCTAATACTGGAAAAAAAAAAAAAAAAAAAAAAATCCTTCCTAATTTACCTAATGTACAGAATCACCCTTCAGTAAACCATCTCATTCTTAGTGATACCTACTGATAACAACTTATTATATCTATCAGGCAGCACATCATAGCACATGGGTTCCCCTCGCTTGATCAAGTTTTTCCTGATCATGTGCTTGATGAGAGACATGTACATATCTGTGAGGCGGGAAGGTAATTTCCCTCCCAGGTCTTCATACAGGACACCCAGAGCCAGGCACATTATGGGACATGTTATCAGGTCTCCATATTTCTCTTTGCTTGCTGATATCAGGGACAGCACCTAAAGAGAAGAATTGAGAATTATGCTTTTGTAATTGTAATCCACACAGTGTTGCTTGCTATGTATTTTCCCACATAGTGGAACAAACCAAGTTCATAATAAGCAAAATATAAAAACTTGCCATTAAATTATCATATGAGATAATAATAAGACCTATTCCAACACCTAATAAACCCTATAGCCTTACCTCATTCCCACTGCCAGGTTTATTTATGGTGTCAAAGTACCGGGAGATGAACCTATGTGTCTGGTCCGGGGCAAGACCAGCAATGAGCAGTCGCCTGTGCATGGATGGTGGGAGGGGCTTGGAGGACCCAGGTCTTGATGTCAAAACCACCGTCGCATTGGGGAACATCTGACCATCAATGAGCTCATTCATGTCTCCACTCTCCTCCTCAATCAGTTCATCGTATCCAACCAAGAGGAATAGCACCTGAAGATAAGGATTAAATTGCTATATTAGTTAAATTCTTTATTCCAGCACTGATGCATTTTCATTTACTCTTACTTTCAAAATCTATTGTTTAACTCACCTAAACTAAAAGTAAATTAATTTTATCTACTTTGATTCCATGTAAGTTATAAATATCAATAAAACAAAAATATCTGATGAGCAATTTTTCTTACATATACATAACCAACACTATATCAATGAAGAAAATTTCAGGTTTTACCTTATCTTCAATCTTTTTCATATGATTCCATAGAGTATTCATTGCTTCCTTGCTTAGAATGTGTCTTGGCAAGACCTCCTTACACAGGTGAGAGAACACAGAACCTCCTCTGAAATCTCGCAGTGTCAGGACAAACACCAAACTGAGAGAAGGCAGAGAGGAATTAGGTACTGCAAGTCTTCTATAAAAAAAAAATTATATCAATAGTTTCATCATAAAATGATCATAATCAAAACATCAGTCCAGGTACAACAAATAACCATACCTATAAAATGATAGATAAGAGCCTGTTGGATCTGTAGCCCAGTCATAGGCTAACTTCAGTGCTAATGTAGATTTGCCATATCCTGGATCTCCCTCTACTAAAACTCGTTTTGGGCGGTCCCCCATTGATGATTCAGTGAATGACAGCTGTAAAAAGTGACATTCTTTTATGAACTACAATCATATTTGTATTCTCTCAATTGTAAATATGTATATTAACACTGCTTACATGTAACTGTTCCTGTGCTCCCTTACTCACTGTTAACACTGACATGTTGCAATAATTTTGTTCTTTTACCACATGATATGTTAAATAATTCAATTTCCAGCATAAACTGCACACAATAGGATTAAACAATAACAATAACATAAATAACTCATGTTAATACAAAATATAATATTTATACAACTATCAATTCTTAAAAATTATCCCTTAAAACTCAGGCCAGAAATAAAGATTATGTTTAGAAGGCACCTAAATCAAAAGTGATTCTTAATACTATTATAAAATTATCATAAACTTATTATTAAAGCTTAGCTAACATCAAAAGACTTATAGAACAATATTTGTGTTCAGAGAGAGCAAAAAATTCATTCTGTATTGGAAATACCTCACTAGAACCTTACACACCTATTAATTATATGAAGCATAAAATCAAAGCCATCCATCATTAATGAAACTGGATACAATCTGATTTTATTAGCCTATTCAGCTGAGGACAGGTTTAACCCTGACTCAGCAAATTGATGCCAGAACTCTTCTTTTCCAGTGAAAAAAATGTTTCACTTATGACAATATAAACATAGTTAACTAATTACAATTAACCACTAATAAATTATTGTTCAAAAACAAAACTAATCAACCAGAAAATAGTAATGAGAACTAATCATTACTAATTAAATAAACCATTTCTTTGAAGATTTTTAAATTCGTATTTTCATCAGAATGTTAGTGAAGTTTTTAATCTAAGCACTTGTTTGAAATCTCAACGGATGGTAAAATATGAACTAACTTCTCATTAACACAATTATTCAAGAAAAAAATATTGACAAACAGATAAAACTTTTTATACAAAATTATCAGGTTATGAAAGATATACAATTAAAAATATATATGGAACAAAAAATAATAATTGAGAAGAGGTATAAAAAATATATATATCCCTAAAGAAAACTATATTTTACCTGAAGTGGCTGTAGAATGTAAGGAACTGTGAGCAATCCTGGTGGGACCTTCAGGTGAGCAGCCAAGGGTACTTGTATTAAGCTGGTCTCAAACTCGCTCACTATCATCCTGTATAACAATGATATATAAAAGTGAAGTGAACAAATATTCAATCAGATTCTTTTGTTCTCTGTTCTTGTATTTGCTCGAGTAACTTCGTGAATAGTTAGAAATGTAGTTCTTACTAACAATGAGATTCATTCAGCTGTCTGCTCTTTCATACTAAATCTAAAATATTGCTATGTAATCAAACTACAATTTGTGATAAAGCTTTGAGCAGATTTATAATAAATGTAATACCACAAGTATCTTTATATTCTTTTTATCATTTTGGTTTTAATAAAAATGATCCAAACATTATCATTCTATCAAAATGTTCAAATATATCCAAATTGTGGATACAGGTATTGCTATAAAACAGCAATACCTGTTTTTTACATTGATTCCAACTTTTACATCTAATTTCATGAACGAAAATAACTTTGAGAATACAAGGTTCACATTAGATTTTTTCAAAGGGACTCCATTTGAAAACAGATAATGATCAAAATAAGAAAGGCACAACCTTCATAAAAAACTGCAATTTAAACAAAAACATCAAAACATCTAAACTAATTATCATAACTCCATAAAAAAAGCATAATGAGGTATCAATTAACAACTAATCAACACCCCACAACTGAAATAATTAACGTTCATGAATGACTCACTTAAATCCAGGACACCAAGGTAACTGCAGGGGGCTGGAGATAAGATTCTTGTACTGCGTCCTCAGGAAGGTAGCGACGCGAGCCACGAGGGCGCCGCCCATATCAGCCGCCCCTCTCATGGACGCCACCCGCATGGAGGAGACGTAATGATGTGGAGCCACGTATTTGGGTTCCACTGTAGATGCGTTGCTGTTGTTCCCCTGCGGCGCCGGGGTGGAAGTGACCAGGGGCACGGGTGGCTCTCCTCCGGGACTCCACACCTCCTGTACGTAATGCAACCATTAGAGGCGACCTTGTTAGCAATGCGACATAAGAGCCCCCGTCGCCCTGGGAGTCACGTGAGGTGCAACGGGGGCATGTGTCTGCAGGGTTAGGACCACACCAGTTATCGTGGCACGCAACACGAGACTGCACTTACCTCGGGCGTGCTGCTCAAGCGGTGCGGGGTTGTGTTTCCGTTGCTCAGGATGATCATCTTGGAGTCGGGCGGATCTGGCGTCTTGCAGGTTATGCGCGGGGCCTGCTCCTGCTCCTGGTCGTGCTCGGAGGGCGCAGGGACCGGGTGTCCCGCGTCATCCGTCAGGTGATCACCACTCTTCGGGTCGGTTTCAGGTCGGTTGTCGGACTCAGCGGCGCACGTGGTGCACGAGAGCACCGAGGAGGACGTTCCTGTGAAGCATGAGGATGAGGTAGAGGATCGGTCTTCGCAGGTGTCGCACGGCGGCAGGGATGGCGGGAGGGCCGGCGGCGGCTTCTCGTCCTCGTCGTCCGCGTCCAGCACGTCTTCTTCCAGGTTGTCCGAAGACTTAATGCTCGATTTGGAGGTCCTCCTTGAGCCCGGAGATGACCGCTGCCATGACCAGCGGCCCGACCCTGTCCGGGACTTCTCCTGTGATTCGCCACTGCTGCCCATGTCGCTGCGGCTGTGGGCGCCACTGCGGCCTTCGCTGTGACTGCCGCTGTGGGCATCGAGAGACGCGTAGCCGCAAGAGAGAGACGCGAGGTCGTCGTGGAGGCCGTTGATGCTGAACTCCCTCGAGGCGGCGTCGTCCAGGAGTCTGCTGAGGGAGGCCGTGTCGTCCTCCTCGCCCATCATGGACGACGCACACGACGACCCGCTCTCGTCAATGAAGGGGATGCTGCTGCCGTCCTCCCCCGTGCCCTCGACGATGCCCACGCCCAACACGCCGCCCACTCCTGACGCAGTGGACATCTGCAACAGGAGGTAAGTGTCACACACATGCACTACGACAGACCCCGGCCGTTACGCTGGACCCCGGTCGCCTACGTGTCGCTAAAGCTATGAACGGGGATTCAGAGCATGCCATTTGGAGGCGGAGAGCATGCAGGCAGGGCGATGGAAGGAATGCTCAGAAAGTAAATGATGGGAAGAAGGGACATGTGACAGAAAGAAAGACAAAAAAAACAAAACAAGAGCGAGAGCAAGGTGAAAGGAGAGAGGGAGAGAGGGAAATAGGGAGGGAGACAGGGAGACAGGGAGACAGGGGAGAGAGGAGATGAGGAGATGAGAGATGAGAGATGAGAGATGATAGGGGAGAGAGAGAGAGAGAGAGAGAGAGAGAGAGAGAGAGAGAGAGAGAGAGAGAGAGAGAGAGAGAGAGAGAGAGAGAGAGAGAGAGAGAGAAAGAGAAAGAGAAAGAGAGAGAGAGAGAGAGAGAGAGAGAGAGAGAGAGAGAGAGAGAGAGAGAGAGAGAGAGAGAGAGAGAGAGAGAGAGAGAGAAAGTGGTAAAGGAAGACAGGGAGGGAGAGAAATACCTACACAATCAACCGATTTATAACACACAGCATTGTTAGTACACACTCACCGTTAGAAAAAAAAATACGATTAACCTTTAACGTGTAAACAGATGAACAAAAGTACAATAGAAAAATACCCAGAAATGGTCGAAAGATGTAAATAATAAAACCTCGAAAAAAATCCGCCACAAGAAACAAATAGACAAACGGTAACTCACTCTGACTCACACAAATACCTCTATTGTATATGTATGTATGTGCGTCGGTGTGTGTGTGTGTGTGTGTGTGTGTGTGTGTGTGTGTGTGTGTGTGTGTGTGTGTGTGTGTGTGTGTGTGTGAGTGAGTGAGTGAGTGAGTGAGTGAGTGAGTGAGTGAGTGAGTGAGTGAGAGAGAGAGAGAGAGAGAGAGAGAGAGAGAGAGAGAGAGAGAGAGAGAGAGAGAGAGAGAGAGAGAGAGATACAACAGAAAGCGGGGTAATAAAAAAAAAAAAAAAACACCCATAAAGATACCAAAACAAATACAACAAAAACAATTTACAAACCTGCACACTCGGAACAACAAAACCACATAAAAACACACCATAATCTGACACTCCACAAAAATTACAACACTATAAAAACACCACCCAAAAAAAAAAAAAAAAAAAAAAATACACAGCATTTCACCCAAGAACACTCACACATACACACAGTCCCTCCTGCACAGGCCGCCCTCACACGCCCTCCCTCCCCGGCTGATTACGCGACACTAACCTAATCTCCCACACGCCCGCTCGTCCGAGGGAATTCACAGACGCCTTCTTGAGCGCATCCTGGTGCTGTCCCGAATCGCAGCTACTTGAAAAAGAGTTATATATAGAGCGACGCCTGATAATCGCGCTCTGTATTGCCCTCGTCCGTTTATCGTCCTCCCCTCTCTGCCTCCCCTCTTCGTCTTTTCATCCTCCTTCCTCCTACCCTTCCATCCTAACCTCTATTTTCCTGGGCTTCCCCCTTTCGCTTCGTTTTTTTTTTATTCTTCTTCCTCTTCCTCCTCTTTCGTGTTCTTTTTTTTTTTTTCTTCTTCGCTTAACCCGAGTTTGTGGCTTATATATTTCCTCTATTTTATCCCACTTTTTACTCTCTGTCTCTCTCTCTCTCTCTTTCTCCAGTCTGTTTACACCTCTCTCTTCCTCTCCACTCTCCTATCTTTACTACATCTCTCTTCTTCCCCCTCCTCCACTCATTTTTATTTCAAGTGAAGAGATGAGGAAGGAAGGGAGGAGGGGGGGGGGGATCTATGACGTCACGAAAGGGAAGTGGGATCCCCCCCCCCCCCGCCTCCTTAATCCCACCCTCTGATTCATCTTTAATTGATGTTCTAATTAAAGGAAATACGTAAGTCTTATATCGACAAGAAACATAAAGAAATCAATTAATTTCGGTATTACGGCTAATTACTGGTGGTGGTTATGGAGGTGATGGTGGAGGTGGTGGTGGTGGTGGTGGTGGTGGTGGTGGTGGTGGTGGTGGTGGTGGTGGTGGTGGTGGTGGTGGTGGTGATGATGATGATGATGATGATGATGATGATGATGATGATGATGATGATGATGATGATGATGATGATGATGATGATGACGATGACGATGATAATAATATTAACAATAAAAACAACAACAATAATAATAACAACAACAATAATAATAACAATAGTAATAGAGTTAGCAAAACCAACAGAAGGACGAAGCGGGAATCTAATAACCACGACAGCAAAAGGTAAATCAAACAGGAAAACAAAGAGAGAAAATAGAGTAAAATAAATAAATAAATAAATAAATAAAAAAGGACCATAAAAACTGCAACACAAAAATTACCCGTCGCCACAAACAAGTAAACACAGACAAGCGCACTCGAAAAAAACACTCCAAAACAAACAAAAAAACAAGAAAAAAAAACAAGAAAAGAAAAAACAACAACAACAACAACATTGCAAGGGAAGATAACGTTTAACAGTCTCGAGTTATATCAACTGGATGTTTGTACAGCCTGGTCGCCCCCCCGTGAGAAAATAAACATTATGCAAAATATACATTAGGTAATCGAAGTACTAAGCACCGGGGCTTGAAAATGACCCTCTGTCTGTCCCGGCTGTCGTCGGCTTGTCCTTCAGCCTGTCTGTCTGTTTGTTTGTCTATCAGTCCGTCTGTTTTGTTTATTTGTTGTTTGTTTGTTTGTTTGAATATCTGTTAGTCTCTCTACCAGTCTGTTTGTTTGTTTGTTTGTCTTTCTGTCTGTCTGTTACTCTATCAGTCTGTCTGTTTATTTGTCTCTCAATCAGTCTGTCAATCGGCGTTTATCTTTTTGATGCTTATATACCAGTCTGTCAGTCTGTTTGTTTGTCTATCTATGTTTGTTTGTTCGTTAGACCATATGTCTGTCTGTCTGTTAGTTTGTCATTCTGTTTCTGTTTTGGCTTGCACGTCGGTTAATTTTTGTTTGTCTGTCGTTTGTCTTCCCTCGTCTTCCTTCTCCTACTAAATGTTAAAGAGAAAGTATAAAGGATGAATATACAAATAAAGAGACAAATATAGCAAACGACTTCCTGGATAATGAGGATGATCGTTAATATCAACAACAACAACAACGGCAATGGTTATGGCGGTCATGTTGATGATGATAATAGTAATAACAAAGCAATATTTCTGACGAGAGCAGAAGCGAGGCTATCAATATAAAAAAAGGAAGAATAAAGTAAAAAAAAAAAAAAAAAAAAAAAAAATATATATATATATATATATATATATATATATACATTTTTCCACTCCTCCGAACAGCATTTGAATCACGTTTCCACTGTTAGCTACAAATAATAAATCACTTACAAAAATAAATTCCGACACGAACTAACCAAATTCCACATTTTATTCCCTCTTCGCAACTGCAATATTCACTGACCGAATTAGGCTTAAACCGAATAATAAGTAAGTGCTTATTAACTGCCAAAACATGCACATGAGTATCAGTCATAATTTATCCATGAAAATTGCTTACTGGGATACAGGTTTTTCAGTTTATATACAAATTGTATTTCACACACACAACACGCACGCACGCGCACACACACACACACACACACAGAAATATAAAAATGACGATGGTGATAACAGTAGTAGTGCGAGAAGTAATAGTAATATAATATGATGAAGATAAAGATGATAATAATATTGATGATAATATGAATAATAAATAATAATATTAAAATTATTAATAAATAATAATATTATTATTATTATCAAATAAAAAATAATAATATAATAATAATAATAAAAATAAAAATAATACAAAATAGGAACAAAATTAAAAATAATCAGTAATAATAATGAAAATAATAATGATAATGATGATGATAATAATAAAACAACAATAATGATAATAATAACCATTACCATTACCATCATAATAATAATAACACCGACAATAATAATCATAACAAAAATAACTTTCAGCAATACTAGCACATGACCATGAAAATCAACAAATGTTATATAATAAACATAAAATAAAATGGAAGAAGCGAATTATTGCAGGCGTGTGGCAGAGAACCGCTTGACCTCCAAGCCATGTTGCAACAGCGCACCCTACCCCCCTCCCCTACCCAACGTCCTCCCTTCCCCTACCCACTCTCCTTCCCTAGCCCCTAGAGAGAGAGAGAGAGAGAGAGAGAGAGAGAGAGAGAGAGAGAGAGAGAGAGAGAGAGAGAGAGAGAGAGAGAGAGAGAGAAAGGGAGAGAGGGAAAGAGAGAGAGAGGGGGAAAGAGAGAGAGAGAGGGAAAGAGAGAGAGAGGGAAGGAGAGCGAGAGGGAATGAGAGAGAGAGAGAGAGAGAGAGAGAGAGAGAGAGAGAGAGAGAGAGAGAGAGAGAGAGAGAGAGAGAGAGAGAGAGAGAGAGAGAGAGAGAGAGAGAGAGAGAGAGAGAGAGAGAGGAGAGAGAGAGAGAGAGAGAGAGAGAGAGAGAGAAAGAGAGAAAGAGAGAAAGAGAGAAAGAGGGAAAGAGGGAAAAAGAGAAAGAGAGAGAAAGAGAGAAAGAGAGAAAGAGAGAGAAAGAGAGAAAGAGCGAGCGAGCGAGAGAGAGAGAGAGAGAGAGAGCAAAACAGAGAGAGAGAAAGCAAAAGAGAGAGAGAAAGAGAGAGAAAGAAAGAGAGAGAAAAAGAAAGAGAGAGAATACCGGATCTTGCTGGTATCGTACACCTGGTAACCCTCCCCGAAAGGTATTGGATTCGGGTACTTTCTACTGTTAGCTGAGCGTGGAGGATTGGTATCTTTTAGCCCCGAATTAAAACGTCAGCGGCTGACGCGACCTTTGGTGGGGCTTTGTGGGTGGGTGGGTGAGAGGGGTAGTGGTGAAGGGGGGGACATGAGAGGGTGTGTAGGGGGGAGGGGGGGGGTGCAAAGAAGGGTTTTGTAAAGGGACGGGGGGAAAGGGGTATAAAAAAGGAAAGATCAACAAAAAAAGGGTCTTTAAAGGGAAAATACAACAGAGCACTTGTGGTATGGTGATGATAGTGGGGGTGTTATGGGGTTGATGATATGTGTTGATGATGTTTGTTGATGATTATGATGATGATGAAATAGTTTGATGATATATGATAGTGAGTGATTTTGGGTGGGTTGGTGATGGGGGGGGGGGTGGGGGGGTGATGAGAGATGAAGTAGATCTATTGTTAATAATA
>NC_061821.1:22815440-22817940 GCF_019202785.1 Penaeus chinensis | reverse complement strand
AATTGAGGACACCGATTTAGGCTACGATAAAACAGAAGCACACTAACGTACATTACATTTACCAGACATTCCATCCCTTCAGACGTTAATAGGCCAAATAAAGACCACTTAGTGTACAATATCTTCAGACCAGCAAAGTCCAGTTAAATACATTATTCAAATAAATATCTGATAACAGAAATATACAAAAAAATTATACACAAAATATAATATATATATGTATATTTATATATATACATACTTATATATATACATATATATACATATATATACACACACACACACACACACACATACACACACACACACACACACACATAGACACACACACACACACACACACACACACACACACACACACACACACACACATGCATACATACATAGACACACACACACACACACACATACATACATAGACACACACACACACACACACACACACACACATATACATACAAAACACAAAAAAAAACACAAAACAATATATACACAAGAAAATAAAACGCAATGCACAGAAAATAGTAAGCCAATAACAACATAAACAAAATACACCTAGTCATCAAACGAAATTTCCCGCCAACGCGCGCCTCCCGCTGAACAAGTGACACACGCAAAGCGCAGCGAGGAAAACACGCTAATGAACTCAACGAGACGAACCAATTAGCGTGAATGAAGCGTTATATTCCTTCATCCGGTGAGGCCAAGAGCTTACGTGACGAAAGAGGAATTCCTGGGATGAAGTTAGGCACACGTGGAGGTCAATATTGCTAAATTTCTATTGGGGGGGGGGAGAAAAGGGGCGAGGGGGGAGTGGAGATAATGAGACCTTGGCAAAACAGGCGGAATGAGAATGTCCCGAGAGAAAACGAGAGGAAATATGTGGAATATTCATGGTCAGATTATATAGGCCCTAAACGTTCTTAGTCTCTCTTTCTCTCTCTCTCTCTCTCTCTCTCTCTCTCTCTCTCTCTCTCTCTCTCTCTCTCTCTCTCTCTCTCTCTCTCTCTCTCTCTCTCTCTCTCTCCTTACCTCCCTCCCTCCCTCCCTATCTCTCATATCCCCCTTACCGCAATCTCCCAAACTTTGAAGAAAAATATCCCTCCTCAAAAAAAAAAAAAATAATAATAATAATAAATAAATAAATAAATAAATAAATAAGAAAATAAATAAACACACAAAATTAAACATAAAAAATAAAATAAAATCCCCACAAACACTTTTCTTTCCCTCTTCCAATTTCTACGTCGTATCTTCTCCAGTTTCGGAACCACTTGAGAAATGCAGATTAAAAAGCAGACTTCGGGCTACTTATCGCCAATGTCGGAAACAGCTCAAAGGGAATGAATGGGAGAGGGTGATCTTAGGGGGGTAGGGGGAAGGGGGTTACAAATTAGAGAGAGAGAGAGAGAGAGAGAGAGAGAGAGAGAGAGAGAGAGAGAGAGAGAGAGAGAGAGAGAGAGAGAGAGAGAGAGAGAGAGAGAGAGAGAGACAAGAGTTGGAAGAGAGGAAACGAACAGAGAAAAGGAAAGAGAGAGGAAACGAACAGAGAAAAGAAAAGAGAGAGAGAAAAAAAATACAAAATAAAACAAAGAAAAACACACATCTCCGAAATGACTATCCCCACAAGTGCCGAGTGATGTAATGAACCAAGAATCGATAGCAAGTGTGCAGTCTTCTCTCTCTCGCCGGGGGAGGAGGCGGGCGGGCGAGGCGCTGCCGGCGGCGGCGACGCTTTGAGGAAATGCCTGTCCCAGCGGCGAGGCGAAGGGGCTGCAGGAGGAGGTCCCGCGCGGTCCTGCACTGTCTTCTAACGTTTTTCTCTCTCTCTTACTCCCTCTTTCTTTCTTCACTCTCTCTCTCTCTCTCTTTAGATTAATTTTCGGTTTCTCTCCATTGTTTTTCTCAAAAATGTCTCTCAGTGGATCTCTGCCATGTTTATCTGTTTCTCCTTTTCTTTTTTCCTCTATCTATGTTTTTCTTGTTCTCCATTTCTTCTCTATCTTTCTTTTTTCTCACCATCACGAAAATGTCCTCTGTGATTTCAGTCTGTGAATCTGCCTCACTGTGTATTTGTCTGCCTATCTATTCGTCTATCCCAACTTTCCGTACCCTTCCCTCTCTCCCCCTCCTTCTCCTCTCTATCCCCCTGTTCTCTCTCCCTCTGACACCAATCCGCCTGCCTGAGCATCTCAAGGTGGATCGCCCGTGACTGGCCAATTGTTAGGTCTGGCCGAGCGGAAAACGTGGGTGGAAGAGGATGTTGAATCTTATTATTATTATTATTTTCATCCTTATCAATACCATCATTATCATTATTTATATTGTTACTATCATTATTATTATTATTATTATTATTATTATCATCATCATCATCACCATTATCATCATTATTATCATGACCATTATAATTCGTTATTATTATCACTATCATCATTATCATCATTATTGTCATCATTATTCTTTTCAAAGTTGCGATTGAATGGTGACGATTATCTGG
>NC_061821.1:22806098-22808598 GCF_019202785.1 Penaeus chinensis | reverse complement strand
CAATGTACAGCCACACTCCGCGTCCGGTCCATCTCGCGCCGTCACGCCCACGCGCCCTCGCCGCTTCAAGTCCCCGAATGAAATGAAAACAGCCATTGAAGACGTACGATTATTCACTGTGGTTTGGGATTTTTCTTTCCTCCTTTCGTTATTTCGGTTAATTTGGCTTGTCTTTCTTTGTTTTTTTTCTTCTTTCGTTATTTGTCTTTTTTTCAAGAAAAAACAATTGGCTTGTTTTTCTACCTTTCTTTGCTCTCTCCTTCTTTGTCTAGAAAGGTGTAATTTTTAACGGTCAACTGACTTGTTTTTGTTCTTCCTTTGTTTCTTTCTTTCTCCGGCAAAGTATTTTTTTGTTCGGTTTGGCGCGCGGAGAAATACAGATGTAGGAAATTTGTCCGTGTCTCTTTTCCATCTTTAGTCCTTTCTTCTACTTTATTTTTGTCTCCCCTTTTGTTTTCCTTTTTTATATTCACAGTTCTATTTTTTTCTCTTTATCATTATCTTTATTACTACATAAGCACTGAATAATAAAATAATGTAAAGAATTCCAAACCACATCCATGCAACAGTAAAAAGGGACATTACTGCCTTATTTATATTCATGCAGACCCTCAAACACCGTGATATGGCAAGGAACATCGTCCCGTAGTTTAGCAGTAGCTGGAATGAACTTCCTTGCAACGTACAGGACTGAAACATTAAAAAGGAAAGTTCAAAACTTTCGAATTCTCTGCATTCTCGGCATGCAAAGGACGTTCAAAATACGATAGACTTTGTAGAGAGTGTAAAATGAGCTTGTCTAATAACAATTTCAGGTTAAAGCCTCTTGTATAAATCTAGCTGCGGTAATAAAACTCCTAATACATGATAAAAAAAGCCCTTTATATAAACCGAAAAATGAACAGACCATAAAAAAAAAGAATACCAAAAGAGATATTTTTAAAAATTAAGTGATCATAAGTTTAAGGACCGATTGTCAACTAGAAGATTAGGGGTGTTGAAGATACAAAGTTCTGGACTTAACAACTTAACAACTGCGGCGAGTTTGGCTTGAGCTTAACGACACAACACCCAGACCACTCTGTAGATCATGGGCGAGTAATACAACTAGCAGAACGGTGGGAATGATATATCAGAATTTCGTTGACGCGACAGAAAATTTTCAATAAATAAATATCAAAATTCCCTGCAATGCCCATCAGCAACTGCTTCTGTTTCCTTAAAGTAAAATAAACCTAAATCTTTCAACATGAGAATAAGATCATTGCACTACTATACTGAAGTCAGGTCCCACAATAACTCCCTCTACAATTACAACTTTTTCTTCTTCTTTTTTCTCTTAAGACCATAAATGAAATCCTGAACAGTAGAGTTTCGATCTCCATTATCTTATATTCATTTTCCTACCCTGTTTCTTTCTCTTACCATAATTCACTCTATTTCTTCAAGAGTTAAACACCCTCTGTATAAAAAGTAAAATCCCAAACATCACAGTTTCTCTCTATATAACTCCGGTTCTTTTTCACTCCTTCCTTTCCTCCCCCTCCTCTACCTCCTCCACTTCCCTCTACCTCCTTCCAATCCCCTCTTACCCTAGCCCTTCCCTTTCGCCTTCCTTATAAGGGCACCGAAGGGCTCTTTGGTCCGCACACGACGCCCAACGACTGTTATGGGGGTCGTTCTGGTCGCCGTCGTCGTCGTCGGCGAGCTGGTAAGCGGGGCGTCACACATGTGTAATGATAGAGGTGGCGACCTGCGTGTAGGCGGTGTATTAGGTAGAGATTGGGAGGAAGGGGAGGGGTTAATTCACGTGTTGGCAACCCACGTGCTGTCTTTTTTTGCTTGTTTTTTTTTTTTTTTTTATCTCTCTTTCTCTTTGCCTCCCCCTCTTTCTTTCTTTCTCTCTCTCTCTCTCTCTCTCTCTCTCTCTCTCTCTCTCTCTCTCTCTCTCTCTCTCTCTCTCTCTCTCTCTCTCCTTATCTCTCTCTCTGCCTGTCTGCGTATGTGTGTGTTTCTCTCTCTCTCTCTCTCTCTCCTCCTACTCATGTTACTTTCCAGTTTTATCTTTTTATCTAAACATCTGCCTCATTATCCCACTTAACCTACCTTACACTTTACCAATCTAAGTACATCTCACCCTTTCACGCCCCTTTCACGCCCCTTTTCTTCCTCTCTTTTCTCTTTCTCTCTTCTTCCACAGTGAGAATGAGCCGAACAGACCCAGCCAGGCAATCACCCTACAGGTTTTAGCATAAGTACATTCTTCGGGTTCTCTCGCTGTGACTCACCTCATGAATACACCACTCGCTTGCAAAGAGGAAGGGGGGCAGGGGGCAAGAGGAGAAAGGGGGGGGGGGGGGAGCGGGGTAAAGGCGGAAGGGAGCAGGGGCAAGGGAGAAGCAGGCAGAAGGGAGTCAGAGGCAAGCTGACGGAGACAGAGGAGAGAGAGCAGGAGCAAGGGGTAAGCCGGAAGGAAAATGGGGAAGAGGGAAGCAGACAA
>NC_061821.1:22796098-22801098 GCF_019202785.1 Penaeus chinensis | reverse complement strand
TGAGGTGGACGGGTGTGCTCGCCGACCCTGGGAGTACGGGGTGACAGTCGCTGCGCTTTTGTTTTTTTGTTTTTTTGTATGAAGACGTGCCTATTATTTCAATAGTAATAGCTGCAATAATAATAATAATAATAATAATAACAATAATAATAATAATAATGATAATAATAATAATAATAATAATAAAACAATAAAAATAAAAACAATAATAACAACAACAATAATAACAATAATAATTATCATTATTATAATTATATTCATAATATCAACAACGACAACAACAACAACAACAACAACAATAATAATAAAAATCATACCGCCTGCAATAAAAACAACAATAATAATCACCATCAGAGAGAGAGAGAGAGAGAGAGAGAGAGAGAGAGAGAGAGAGAGAGAGAGAGAGAGAGAGAGAGAGAGAGAGAGAGAGGGAGAGAGAGGGAGAGAGAGGGAGAGAGAGGGAGAGAGAGGGAGAGAGGGGGAGAGAGGGAGAGAGAGAGAGAGAGAGAGAGAGAGAGAGAGAGAGAGAGAGAGAGAGAGAGAGAGAGAGAGAGAGAGAGATGCGCGCGCAAATCCACTCAAATTACACAACACTTGGCATGCCGTGTAACCTATTAAATTACGCAAGGCAAAAATACATTTCCAAAGATACTACTATAACATTAAACATTTGGATCCACGTGCGTGCGTGTCTGCGTGCGTATGTGCGTATGCTCATTCATGCTTGTAGCTCGTATAGACCTACATGAAGAAAAACAGGTGGACAGGGGAAAGAGCTAGACAAAAACAAAAAAACAATAAAAACAACAAAAGGGAAGGTGGGCTAAAGGAGAAAACTGTACAAAACAAAACAAGAAAACAACAAAAAACTAACAAAATGATGCAAGAAGACAATGGTGTTATTTATGTGTTCTTGACATCACAAATGCGAAGTTGATATCATGGGCATGTTCTTGCTTGTGCGTGCGGTTTTGGCCAGGGGGGGAGGGGGGGATAAATGAGGAGCAAGGAAGAACTAGGAAGAGGAGGGGGAGGAGGAAGAGGAGGAGGAGTGAGAGGAGGAAGAGGAGGAAGAGGAGGAAGAGGAGGGAGAGGAAGAGAGGGGGAGGAGGAAGAGGAGGAGGAGGGGTGAGGGGAGGAGGAGGAGGGGTAAAAGGAGGAAGAGGAGGAGGAGTGAGAGGAGGGGAAGGAGGAAGAGGAGGAGGAGGGGTAAGAGGAAGAGGAGGGGGAGCAAGAGGAGGGGGAGGAGAAGTGAGGGGAGGAGGGGGAGGAGGAGTGAGGGGAGGAGGAAGAGGAGTGAGAGGAGGAGGAGGAGGAGGAAGAGGAGGAGGAGGAGGAGGAGGAGGAGTGGGAGGAGGGAGAAGACAAAAGGGAGGGACTAGGACAAGGAGGAGAAGGAAAATGAAAATGAAAATGAAAATGAATATGATGAAGAGTAAGAAGATGAAGACAAAGATGACAATAATGATGAACAGCTGAAAGGAGGAAGTGGAGAATTTACGATATCCCATGATGCGACTCACTAACAAAGCGTCGTAAATTTTATCAGCCGAAAAAAATAATCCTGCTTCTTCCTCTTATCACACAACGACCGACAGAAAAATTGCAATTAAGATGTTGAATGTTGCGTCAACGATTGTCTTCAAAACACCGAAATCGGGAAAACAACAAAAACAAACAACCACAGCAACAATACTGGAATATAACAACGAAAAAACAACAACATTAAAAGGATATATAAATATTTTCTTCTCATGAAATGTTTTAAAATAAAAATATAAAAAAGGTTTACTTCATATGAAATGTTTAAACATACTGAGGGCAACGATAACTAACAATAACAATAAAAGTAATGAAAAAAAATAAAATATCAGTATAACAATAAATATAATAAAAAACAACATTTCGGTATAACAAAACAAAAAAAAAACAGTATAACAATAAAGAATACAAAAATGAATAAACAGTCCCTTCAAATGAAATATATCTTTAAAAGATTCTGAGACTTTTCGATCATATTTATGAAAATGCATGACAGACATGACACATGACACGGATCTCCCTCACGAAGCGTCGCCGTTACACAAAGACGTGAAAAATTCGCTTTTGCGTAGTTGATTGATTTTTTTTTCTTGTTTTTTCTCTTTCCCCCTTATTCTTTTCTTTCTTCTGTTTTTTTCTTTTCTTCTATGTTTCATCTGCCTCTTCTTCTAACCCCCCTCTTTCACAATACCATTCCCCACTTAAAAATGAAAAGAGAGAGAGAGAGAGAGAGAGAGAGGAGAGGAGAAGAAAGAGAGAGAGAAGAAGAAAAAAGAGAGAGAGAGAAGAGAGAGGGGGGGGGAAAAAAAAAGGGAGAAAGGGGAAAAAGAGGGAAGAGAGAGAGAGGAAAAAGAGGAGAGAGAGAGAGAGAGAGAGAGAAGAAAAGAGAGGGGAGGGGGAGAAGAGAGAGAGAGAGAATTAAAAAATTAAAATTCCCTTTAACACACTGGAACTGGGGAAACATGGGAAAAGCCAAAATGCCGCCGTGAAAAAAAGAAGAATGAAGAAGAATGAAGAAGAAGAAAAAGAAGAAGAAGAAAAGAAACAAAAAAACAAAAAGAAAAAAATCTTGAAGCAATTTTCGTGGAGGCACAATTATCCAAATGACGTCAAAATTAGGGAAAAAAAGAAGAAACGAATAAAAAGAGAAACACAAGAAAGACCGAAAAATAGCTCGAGGAATATGACGTCACGGTATTATTCATAAGTATAAACACTTTCAAGATTTACACGCACGCACACTCACGCTCGATGACTCACGAGATTTATTTCTGGAAAAAAAAAAAAAATGTAAAAATTTCCGTTTTACCCCGAATAAAACAAAGATTAAAAAAGGCAAAAAAAACATCTGGGTTTAAATTTAAGAAAACGAATGAATAAAACATTTAGGACAATAGAAAATAAAGAATAAAAAATACATTTTAAAAAAGTATTTTTTAAAAAAATGTAAACAATAACAATAAAAAAAAACAAAATCCCAAAAGTCGGAACAATTTAAAAACAAACATATAAACATCACTACACTCGGCACAACAAACAAAGAATCACTAGTTTTGGAATAACAAAAAAAAAAAATTAAAACAAAAACACTACCCCTAACACAACAAGAGAACAAACAAACAAAACTCACAAACTTTAACACAACAACAAACGAACAAATAAAAGCACTGCCTAACCCAAAAACAAATAACAAACGCACGGAACCCGGGCCGCATAACAAGCACGTGTAAACCCCCTAGCCAAAGTGCCAAATTCCAAACCCAAAATCCCTAGCCTTAATCACCTCATTTTAATTTGGGGGGCCTACTTACCTTTTTCTCATCTTAAATTTAAAAAAACCGCCAACCCCCCCCCGCCCCCCCCACAAAAAACCCCCCCCCTCTTTTTATTTTTTTCCCCCCTCCCTCTTGCTCTCTCCTCCCTCTCTCTCTCTCTCTCCTCTCCTCTCTCTCTCCATCTCTCTCTCTCTCTCTCCTCTCCTCACTTCACTCTCTCTCTCTCTCTCTCTTCCTTCTCTCTCTCTCTCTCTTCCCCCACTCCTCTTTTCAATCTCTCTCTTCCTCTCTCTCTCTCTCTCACCTCTCCTCTCTTCTCTCCTCTCTCTCTCTCTTTTTGATTCTCTTCTTCTCTCTCTCTCTCCTCTCTCCTCCTCTCTCCTCTCTCTCTCTCCTCCATCTCTTCTCTCCCCTCCCACTCTCTCTCTCTCTCTCTCTCCTCTCGCCACTCTCCGTCCCTCCCTCCTCTCTCTCTTCCTCTCTCTCCCCTCCCTCCTCTCTCTCACCTTTTCCATCTCCTTCTCTCTCTCTTTCCCCTCTCTCTCCATCCTCTTCTCTCGTCTCTCACTCCCTTACTCCTCACCCTCTTCTCTCCTCACACTTCCTTACTTCTCCTCTCTCCTCCTCCTCTCACTCTCTCGTCTCGTCCTTCTCCACCCTCTCCTCCTCATCTCACTCTCTCCTCTCTCTCCCTCCCCTTTTCTCTTCTCTCCCTCTCTCTCCCCCTCACCTCCTTCTTTCTCTCCCTCCTTCTCTCCGTCTCCATCCATCTCTTCACTCCTCCACTTATTCTCTTCCCTCTCTCTCCCTTTTCTCTCCACCCTCCTCCCCTCCCCTCTCCTTCTTCCCTTCTCTCTTCCTCCCTCTCTTCTCTCTCTCTCCCCTTCCCCTCTCCCTTTCTTGTTTTTCCCCTCTCTCTCGTCAAATGTCTCCTCTCTCTCAATCTCTCATTCTTCCTCACTCTCTCTCTCTCCCCTCTCTCATTTCTCTTTCCCCCTCTCCACACCCCCCTCTCTCTCTCCTCTCTCCTTCTCCCTCTCCTCCTAACTCTCCGCTCCCCCTCTCCACCCCTCCTCCCCCACTCACTCTCTCTCCCCTCGCTCTCTTCCCTCACACTCCCTACTCTCACTCCTCCCTCCTCCCTCTCCTCTTTCCCCCTTTTCCCCCCTCACTCTCTCTCTTCGTCTGCCCCCTTCTTCTCTCTCTTCTCTCCTCACTCTCTCTCGTCTCCTCGCCTCACTCTCCCTACTCTCTTCTCTCTCTTCCCCTCCTCCTCCCCCTCCCCTCCCTTTTCTCTCTCTCACTCTCTCCTCCCTTCTCTCAAACTCTTCTCCCTCTCTCCATCTACTCTCTCACGTCTTCCTCCTCTGCTCTCTCCTTCTATCCCTCTCCTCTCTCCTCTCGCTCCTCCTCCTCTCTCTCGTCTCATCTTCTCCTTTCTCTCCCTCTCTCTCCCTTCTCCCCTCTCTCTCTCCTCTCTCTCTCTCTCTCCTTCCTCTCTCTCTCCTTCCCTTTTCCCTCCTTTTCTCTCCTTCTTCTCTCTCTTCCTCTCCTTTTTCTCTCTTTTCCCCCTTTTCTCTCCTCTCTCATCTCCCCTCTCTCCTCTCGTCTCACACTCTTCTCCCTCTCTCCCTTCTCTCTCTCTCTCTCCTCTCCTCTCTCTCTCCTCTCCTCCCTCTCCTC
>NC_061821.1:22783802-22786302 GCF_019202785.1 Penaeus chinensis | reverse complement strand
ACAAAAAAGCATGAAAAAAAGCAATTACGAGTGTATTTTTGCGGCAAGAATATGGGGAGCAGCGAGGGAAAGAGGAAGGGAGGGCAGAGAAAGAGAGAGAGAGAGAGAGAGAGAGAGAGAGAGAGAAAGAGAGAGAGAAAGAGAGAGAGAGAGAGAGAGAGAGAGAGAGAGAGAGAGAGAGACGATGAGAGAGAGAGAGAGAGAGAGAGAGAGAGAGAGAGAGAGAGAGAGAGAGAGAGAGAGAGAGAGAGAGAGAGAGAGAGAGAGAGAGAGAGAGAGAGAGAGAGAGAGAGAGAAAGAGAGAGAGAGGCAGACAAAGACGGGAAATATGAAAATGAGTTAAAGAGAGACAGACGAACAAAATAATAAAACGAAAAAACAGAGATGCCTAAACAATTAGAGAAAAACAATTCTACGCAAATTAAAACACCGTAACCAACAAAACAAAAACAAAACAAAAACGACGAAAACAGATAAACAACATAAAACAAGACAGGCACACATTATCAACTTGTCCATCACGAGCGAGCAAACAGCAATTAACTAACCAGTAGAGATGATGGCAAGAGAGGCTACTCTATTATGTACTCTCAACCTAATAAGAACCTTATGTACAAAATAGAGCATCGAGATGTTAGAGAAAGTGAGATGAAGGAAATGAGACTAAGAATAAGTGAAAGAGTGATTGAGTGGGTGAGTGAGTGGGTGAGTAAGTGAGTGAGTGATTGAGTGAGTATTTACAATTCAGAATTATTAAACATATACCTACCCCCCCCCCCCCCCGCCAAAAAAAAACGCCTACACGAACGCACGCAAAACCACAATTTCCAAAAAAAGGTGTAAGAGAAGACAGCGAGAAACGACAGCAACAGCCCACCGCAAGGCAAGACGGGGCGAGCGTTGCGCAAATCATCCACCTCAGTGTCAGCCACGACTGATACTTATCGGAGGCGATCAAGGACATCCTTGGCTCCTCATCCCGGCCAGTGAAAGAAGAGGGGGGGGGGTTGGGAGGAGGAGGATGAGGATGATAATTAGGAGGAGGAGGAAAGGGAGGGGAAGGGGAGGGAGGGAGAGGTGGAAGAGGAGGAAGAAGAAGCAAAAGAAGAAGGAAAGGAGAAGGAAGGGTAAGGGGAGGGGGAGAGGAGTAGGGGGAACAGGAGGAGGAGGGAGTGGAGAGGGAGGGTGATGGAGGGAGGGGGATGGGGGGAGGGGGGAGGGGGGAGGGAGGAGGGAGAGGGAAGGAGGAGGAGGAGGACGAGAGGGAGGAGGGGAAGGGAAGGGAGAGGGGAAAAGGAGATGGAGAAGGAGGAGGAGGAGGAGAAGGGGAAAGAGAGAGAGGGAGAAGGAAAGGGAGGGGGAAGTGGAGAATGAGGGGGAAAGGAGAGAGGAAAGAGAGGAGGAAGGGGTAGGAGGGGGAGGGGAAGGAAGAGAATGAGGTTGGAGGGGGACAATAGTGGGGTAGGCTGAAAGTGAAGGGGAGTAGTTGGGGATATAAGAGGGAGAGGGAGAGGGAGAGGGAGAGGGAGAGGAGAGGGGGGAGGGAGGGAGGGAGGGAGGGAGGGAGGGAGGGAGGGAGGGAGGGAGGAGATAGAGAAGGGAGGGAGAGAGCAAGGGAGAGAGAGATAGAGAAAGGGAGGGAGAGGGAGAGGAGAGAGAGAGAGAAGAGAGAGAACGAGAGAGAGAGAGAGAGAGAGAGAGAGAGAGAGAGAGAGAGAGAGGAAAAAGAGACGAGAAGAAAGAGGGAAGAGGAGAGGAGTTGTGAGAGTCATATATTTCTAGTTACGTGTCATTCGTCTCATGGGATTTATCATGACAAATGTCACACATAAACTTTCGTATGTAAGTGAAGACTAATGACAAAAGTACAAACAAACAAACAGAAAAACAACAAGCGAGTGTGTTTTATTTTACGATATTTTAGTTGTTTAAGACAAACAATAAACCCAAACAAGCAATAAACGAAACCAAACAAAATTTATACACCAATAAGCCCATCAAAACACAACAAACAAACAAACGAAACAGACCCGAAAAAACAGCATCCAAGACTCCTCTCCCAAAATAGTCTCCACCCTCTCCACCCCCACCCCACACCCCCGCACCCCCACCTCGCCACGCACTTTCCAAAGCGTCGGCAGCAAAACTGTGTAAAGTCCGGCCGAAGTGTCACCCAGTGTCGTTTAAAGTCGACCTACATGCAAGAACGAGGCGAGACCACAATAGATGCTATCTGTCCACCATTTATTTTTATTTTTTTGAAGTTTACGTATTTCTATTCACGTTTTTATTCTTTTTTTTCTTAGTTTACGTTTTTCTGTCCACCTTTGATTTTTTTTTCTTAGTTTACGTTTTTCTGTTCACGTTTAAATGTTTTTTCTTAGTTTACGTTTTCATTCTTTTTTTACTTAGTTTACGTTTTTCTGTTCACGTTTGAATGTTTTTTCTTAGTTTACGTTTTTCTTTTCACGTTTTCATTCTTTTTTTTTTTCTTAGTTTA
>NC_061821.1:22743802-22753802 GCF_019202785.1 Penaeus chinensis | reverse complement strand
GTTGATGATGGTGGTGATGATGACGATCATGGTGGTGATGATGACGATGATGATGATGATGGTGGAAGTGGTGGTGGTGGTGATGGAGGTGGTGAGGAGGATTTGAACAACAATAATCATAATAAGTATAAAAATAGTAATGGTAATATTAATAATAACAATACCAATAATAATATTATTATCAGTACTACTACTCCTGCTAATAATAATAATAATAATAATAACAATAACAAAATTATAACACCAATGACAATAATATTAACAATACCAACACCCACCCTAAATAAAAACCGAATAATAGTAATAGTCATAATAATAATGATGAACAAGGAGAAGAACAACCCCAGAACAACAACAATTCCAACACTAACGAAAACAACAGTAAAATAATACAAATAATAAAACTATTACTCTCACCATCAGGCCTCGCAACAACAAATAAAGACATTAAAAGGATTTAACGCGATAAAACAAAAGCCAGAGAAATCCAGCAGCAGATTCAGCCAGAACGAACATTGCGCTCGTCCACGTCAAGGCATCTCGAGAGACGGCAGAGAAAGGGCTGTCGTGACTGTTTATGGCAGCCTCCTTCATGTCCCCGTCGAGATGACTTTGTTTACACGCGGGAGTCAAGAGCCCAGTCACTCCACTCTGTGCCCCTCCCTCCCTTCCACTCCCCTCCCCTTGCCCCTTATTCTTACCCCTTGCCCGTGCTCCTCCAGCAACTTACTTTTTTCCTTCTTCCTCTCCATTCTCCGTTCCTTTCTTAAACTTGTATGAGTTTATCCTCTCTTATTTTGTGCATATTTACGTGGTCTTCTCCTCTTCCCTTGTCCCTATCATTCATTTCTAAGAGTCTATCTTATTTTCTCCCTCTTTTCCCCTCTTTCCCTTTTCCCTCGTCTGTAACCTCTATTTCTTACGAGTCTATCCTCTTATCGTATCTTCTCCTCTTCCTTCTCTCCCCCTCCTTGCTTCTCCTTATCCACTTTTACCAGTTATTCCCTCCCTCTTTTCTCCAACATTCTTTCTCGTATCTCTTTTTCCTGTACCCCCCCCCCCCCTCCCTTCATGCCTTCCCTTCATGTATAGCATCAACTTTTCCCTCTTAACTCTGCGTCTGTGTCCTATAACCCTTATGAGTAATTGAAGCCTTTAACTCAGTCTATCTAGTGTGGCCCTTAGTGTGCCTTAGGGTTTAGGGTGTGTCTCAGCGTGCCCTGAAATGTGACTCCCGGTGTATCACTCCGTCTGCCCTCGGGTCTGCTTCTCAGTATGCCGTCCAAAATGTTCACACATCGCGTCCCAGTAGGCCTTTCAAGTCTGCCATTCAGTATGTATCCCTCAGTGTGGAATTCATGTCGAACAAATTACAAGTAGAACAATGAAGGCAAGTACAGGAAAACACACGAATATGCCAACATTCGTGTGTTTTCCTGTACTTCCCTTCAGTATCCCTCAGTGTGCAATTCCCTCCTGGTATGCCCTCCGCTATGCAGTTCCCTAATGTGCAACTCCTTGATGGTGTGTCTTCCAGAATATCCATCAGTGTGCAGCCCCCCCCCCCCTTACTGTGTCCTCCAGAATGGCGAAGGGTCTTCATCAGCCCCCATCCCGAGCCTCCTTTTCCTCCCCTCCTTCGCGAAATCCCCGGGTCTGGCTCCTCAAGTGGGCCCGGCGCCGCGTCAACTCCTTCGCCTGCACCAATTGCAGAAGGGAACGAGCAAGGGAAGCAGTGAGAGAAAAGGATAGGTAGATAGAAGATAGATACAGAAATGGACAGATCGAAAGAGGAAAGGAGGGGAGGAAAGCAGAGAGAGGGAGTTGGAAAGACACAGAGAGAGAGAGAGAGAGAGAGAGAGAGAGAGAGAGAGAGAGAGAGAGAGAGAAGAGAGAGAGAGAGAAGAGAGAGAGAGAGAGAGAGAGAGAGAGAGAGAGAGAGAGAGAGAGAGAGAGAGAGAGAGAGTAAGAGTGCGAAAGAGAAACACACACACACACAGAGAGAGAGAGAGAGAGAGAGAGAGAGAGAGAGAGAGAGAGAGAGAGAGAGAGAGAGAGAGAGAGAGAGAGAGAGAGAGAGAGAGAGAGAGAGAGAGAGAGAGAGAGAGAGAGAAAGAGAGAGAGAGAGAGAGTAAGAGTGCGAAAGAGAAACTTTTATTGTCAAAATAACCCAAAACTAACCCCCCCCCCCCAAAAAAAAAAAAAAAAAAAACGAACAAACAAACAAATAAACGACAGTGAACGAAATGGAGAACGAAAACTCTCTAAAAGACGAAGTACAAGCCAATAATATACCTCGAGAACGGCCATTAACAAGTCAAATCCGCCATGATGTGTTACGTTTGGCAAGTCCGCACAAGCACTTAGGCTACGTCACAACCCTCGTATTGTGTCACACCGTGAGAGACTGGGGAGGGAGAATGGGGGAGAGGGGAGAGGGGGGAGATAGGGAAGGAGGGAAGGGGAGGGGGAAGGAGGGAAGGGGAGGGGGAAGGAGGGCCTGGGGAGAGGGAAGAAGAGAGAGGGGAGAGGGGAGGCAGGGAGGATAAATAGGGAGAGGGAAGAGAGGGAAAAAAAGACTGGGGAGAGAGGATAGAGGGAGTAGAGACTGGAGAAAGGGGAAGGGGAGAAGGGGGGGAGAGACTGGGGGAGGGGAGATGGGCGGGGGGACAAGGGAAAGAGGGAGAGGAAGGAAAGAGGGGAGAGAGGAAGGAGGGGAAAGAAGATGCTGGAGATACATAACGGGCCGACAAGAAGGAAGGGAAGAGAAAACAGGAAATTGTTTAAGTTCTCTCTCTTTCTCATTCCTCTTTCCCCTCTCCCTCCAAACCCTCCCATTCCCTCCCTGTCCCTTCTCCCCCCTGCCCCATTCCCACCCCCCCCTGTCCTTCTCCCTTCTCCTCTTCCTTCCCTCTCCCTCCCTCTGTTTCTCCTTCTCCCACCCCTGCCGCACTCCTTCCCTCTCTCTCCCTCCTCCTCCTCCTCCTCCTCCGTCTCCCTCTGTGGCCCAAGCGATTAGGGAGGACGAGGCATCTGCGGTCTGGGTTCACATCGCCCGAAACACCTCCACTTTGCCAAACTTTCTCTTCGGAAGCAAAGAAAGAGGAGGAGAAGGAGAGGGGGGTGTAGAAGGGGGAGAAGAGGAGTAGGGGAAGGGAGGGGGAGGAGGAGGAGGAGGAGGAGGAGGAGGAGGAGGAGGTGGAAGAGGAGAAGGTGGAAGAGGAGGAGGAGAAGGTGGAAGAGGAGAAGGAGGTAGAAGAGGAGGAGGATGTGGAAGATGAGAATGGGGAGGTGGAAGAGAAGGAGGAGTTGGAAGAAGAGAAGGAGGAGGTGGAAATGGAGAAGGAGGAGAAAGTGGAGGAAGTGGAAGAGGAGGAGGAGGAGGAGGAGGAGGAGGAGGAGGAGTGTGGGGTGGGGGTGGAGGGGCGGATGAAGAACGAGTAGGCAAGGATATAAAAAGGGGGGAAGGATATGAAGAACGAAGTGAAATGATAAAATGCGATGAATAAATGTGCAAATAAATGAAAACGAAGGAATAAAATCGAGAAATAATTATATATAACAACAACAACAACAACAACAAAAAAAACGGTCGCAACAAGTGAAAACCACGTGGTTATGACATCATAACATAATTACACACGCAAATAGCCTACGCCCAACCACGAGATAATCATACCGAAAATTAGATTATCAAGAGGCGGGTCTATGACATAAACAAAGAGAGAAAAGAGAAATAAAAAGAAAAAAGAAAAACCGAACGTGAACGAAAAACGAAAACACAAGAAAAAAATCACAGCAACAAATACAACCAAGAAACACAGAATTTATGCAACCCCCCCAAAAATATATACATACATTTATATATATTTATATCTCGCAATAAACAAATACACATCGAGCGTATGAATGACCGTTTTCTCGCTCGCTTTACGCTGCTAATCAACACCTACTCCCGAGCGCCCTGTTTACCTACGCGTCCAACTACACCTCTCGGCCCAAGAGGACTTACAAACACCCTTTCTATTTACACAATAACACTGAATCAACTCTCGTAATAGACTGCAAATTTGTTCCCGACGGATACGCCCTTTTGGTCAACTGGCGCCGCCATATTTGGGTGGGAGGAGTGGGGTGGTGGTGGCAGAGGAGGAGGGGTGAAGGTGGAGGGGGAGGGGGAATGGCAAGGGAGAGGGGTGAAGGTGGTGGGGTAGGAGAGAGGTTAAGGGGAAAGGGGTGGGGTGATGGTGGAGGGGAAGGTATGGGATGAAGGTGGTGGGGGTAGGGAAGAGGTGAAGGGGGAGGGGGAGTAGTGATGGTGGAGGTGGAATGGGAGAAGTGGTAGTTACGGGAGAGGGGTGGCGGTGGAGGGGGAGGGGTGGTGGTGGTGGAAAGGGATAGTGATGGAGGATGAAGGTTAGGGGAAGGGGGGAAGGAGAGAGAGGGGGGAAAGTGAAGGCGACGGGATGAGGGATAGAGTAGCGGAGAGGAATTGGCGGGGGGTAGGTAACATTTCCTGTGTCTTTCCTGTCCTTGTCTAATTTTCTCTCTCTCGGCTGTTCGTCTTTTCTTTCTTGCTTGCCTGTCTGTACGCCCATATATCTGTCTGTCTGTTTATATGTCTGTTTGTCTCTCTCTACATATATACATAATATAAACATATATAATATATAATATAATATATATACACATATATCTACGTATATACGTATTTCTCCATTTCCTTATCCTCTTTCTTATCTCCCCCCTTCCTCATTCCCCTATCCCTCCCTCTCGAAAACACCCTCGTCCCTCCCACTCCCTCCATCGCTCCTTCTCTCCATCCCTCTCCTTGTCAATCTTTCCATATAGAGAAAGACAAACGACGCAATGACTGACTGACCCCCCTCCCCCCTTGACGACGACAGCAGCCAAGACGAGCTCGACGACCAGGCCCGCGGCACGTCTTGAGGTCGTCCTCTCCCCCACCCCCCCACCCCTTGCCTGCGCTGGAGACGGTTGGGAGGAGGTCGTTCGGCCGTTTAACGACAGCGAGGCTAAAGGGGGAAAAAATTGTAATCCGTTGACTTTTTTGCAGAAGCGGATATAGAATTTGGCAGGAAGTTCCCATAACTCTCCCCTGAAGATAGGAAGAAAGTCAAGTAACAAGAAATATATATAATATATACATATACATATATATATATATATATATATATATATCACACACACACACACACACACACACACACATATATATATATATATATATATATATATATATATATATCACACACACATCATATATATATATATATATAGATAGATAGATAGATAGAGAGATCATTAAGATATATATATATATAAAACTTCATTAGCAAATAAAATATACGCAACAAACCACACACTAACGCCATCATCCTTAACGCCAAAACCTCAAAGAAAACCCGCCATCCTGTGAACCTCTTCTTCCCCCCCCCCCTCCCTCACCCCCACTGTTGCAACCCGCTCTCCGGCCACCACCTGCTGTCCCTCCCCCGACCCCCAGCACCACGCCTGAGGCAACTCCCCCACCCCCCACTCACCCCTCCCCCACGTCTTCCCCATCAGCGCCTCTGCTCCAACCGTCTTTCATTGACAACAATTACCAACACTAAAATCACCCCCCCCCCCTTCCACCCTCGCCTCTCATTAACTGTCCATCCGTTTCAAGCAAGCCTTCATTATCATGTGATCCGCTTGATATGTCAAATCACATATATATTTCTTCGTTTCTTTTCTTTTCCTTTTCTATATCTTTCTTTTTTTCCTTTTCTCTACATGCTCTTTATTTATTTTTTTTCCTTTTTTCTTCTTTTTTGCTTTCTTTCTTTTTTCCTTTCCTTTTCTTATTTATTTCTTCTCTTCCTTTTATTTCTTCTTTATCTTTTTTTTTTCTTTTCCTTTCTATTTTTTCTTTAACATCTGGGTTCAATTCAAGCCTGTAACGACTCCTTCCCCAACCCTTTCAAATCTCATCCCCACTGCTGCTGCTTCCCCTACTCCTTCCCCCTCACCCCACTCCCATTTCCCCCTACTCCCCCCGCCCTCAATCCCCAACCCCAATCCTATCCCTTCCCCTACTCCTCCCCCCTCACCCCCACTCCTATTTCCACCTCTTCCCCCGCTACATCAACCTCCCACACTTACCCATCCCCCTCCTTTTCCTCATTCCCCCACTTCCTTTATCCTCCCCCTCTCCCATTTCCTAATCCCTTCTCCCTCCCCCATTTCCTAACCCCTTCCCCCTCCCCCATTTCCTAACCCCTTCCCCTCCCCCATTTCCTAACCCCTTTCCCCTCCCCCATCTAACTCCCCTCCTCCTCCCCTCCCCCACCTCTGACACACAAGTCTGGCATTCTAATTGATGATAACGACCCTTAATGTCCCCATCGTTAGGATTCTCAACACAATGGCTCTTCCAATCGCCTAATTTTCCTGCTGTCTCTCGGCTTCATTTAAGGAGTTACTTCAGTGGGTGTGGAAGAGTGATAAATCGATAAAAAGATAAAATTAACTATCTATCTGATTAACTATCGTTCCCTGTTTAACTTGTTATCCCAACTTCCGTTTTCTTTCTCTGTAATTACCCCGACTGGTTTAACTAGCATTTAGCACTTAGTTAACAAACACCGTTAAAACATTTCACTTCCTATATTCTATTACTTCTTTAAAGCTTCATTCGTTTTTGTTTTTTTCTTCTTTGGTATACATTCATAAAAAAAGAGATAGCTTTGTCTGTTTATAGTGAGATTTAAATTATGTGTATGATTCGATTTACATCTTTCTTTGTCTCTCTTGTATTTGGTATCTCGTCTCTCTCTCCTACCTTATATATTTCACCTTAACCTTAATACATTCTTCATGACCAATCACCTTATCCCATCCCCTAATATTCCTCTTCTAATTCTCCCCTTTCCCCTCCATCCACGCTCCTTCTTTAACTCCTTCACACCTCTTCGCCTCCAGCCACTCACCACCACCTTATCTCTCCCTCCCATCGCAACCTCATACATTCCCAGCACCATTATATAGATGCTCTTCTCGCCTAACCTCTTTCTCATTCCTTCACTCCCTCTGAATACCTTTGCCGCGATTATAACTACATCTCCGTCAGTAGGGAGAAGTGATTGATGCCTGAAAGAATAAAAAAGCAAAATAGAATAAAAAAGTGGGGAGAATTCTCAGAAATGGAAACATGTAAACGACATACACAGTTTATGTGCGTACATGCTAGTACATGTGTATATCTATACAAATAAATATATGCATGCATACAAACCATACATAGTATGTATGTATGTATGTGGATGTGTGTATATATATGTATATACACATATATACATATACACATCTACACCTAAACACAAACACACACACATATATGTATGTATATGTATATATATCTGATACATATATACAAACACGTATATATACATACATACACGCATATATATACATATATACACGAAGATGTGTATATATACATATATTTAAATATGCATGTATATAATTATATATTACGTATATGTGTATATGTATGTATATATAAGTATATGTATGCATACATATACTTATATAATATATATGCGTGTGTAAATATGTATGTATATGTATGTGCTTGTATACATGTATGCATAAATATGTATCTGTATATATACATATATGTGTATGTGTTTTGTGTGTTTGCATATATGTATTTGTATATATGTATATGTATATAATATATATGCACATCATTTTATGTATAACTGAAACTTGAGTCGTGGCGAGGGGCGGTTCGCAAGTATATATTGGGTGTACAGTTTCACCATAGTAAAATCTGCTTTACAGAGTAATCTCTTAGTTCTCACGACACTTTAAAGTAATGCTAAACAGCTGCGACAAAGGGAAGGAGACAAGGGGAAAAAAATATGTCTCAGTTTAAAATGAAGTACATACGCTGACATTCTTTTCTGAGTTACGGTGACAGATGAGCATAGGCCTACAGTGAGCAAGTGTTGTGTGGTCCGCCAACCTATAAGCACCGTTAAAAAAGCCCTTCCCTGTTCTCGACTCAATCCACGTAGGCCTATGTTATTTCTTTTCGCCATTTGTACAGCATTTGTCTGACGCTTCCACTTCTCATTTCCCGCTAATGCATCACCGCTAGATCCTTTAAACTCTAAAACAAAAGTAACGTTACCTAAAAGTCTATACATTAAAGTAAGCTGGTCCAAAGGGGATCTCAGACCAACTGTCCGACAATACTTTTATTAAATGTTTTGTCAATTTAAGCCCTCCTCAAAAAAAATAACATTGATATGTTAACGTTAATGCATTCTATCTCATAACTGTAGTATATAAAAAAGAGATGAAAGCTTAAATTAATAAAGTATTCAATAAAACCCACTGGTCTAAGGACATATCCTCACACATAAACATAACGTAACCTGAAAGTCTACTACGAAGAACGTTAGCAACAGGGATCACCTACCAGGACCGGAGATTACGTCATAGGTGAAAAAACATTCCGATCGCCTTACTCGGGACGATGGCGTACTATATTCAAAGTTCACGTTGACTCTTTAGCGATGTCAGGACTAATCTATCTTAATATCTTCTGTGACAAAGGATATTGACAGAGGTATTGATTCATTTAGAAAACCTTATGACATTTCCCTTAAGCATAATAGAACGTGCCGTGAAGATAATACATTAACTCGACTCTCTTAATACTGCAAATATCATCAGCAACAAATAACACCAAACTAACCTATAATACAAACAACATTACCTACATAACAAGAACTATTCCTGCAAAAAAATAATACGAAAAACGTTCACGTAAGCTTCTTCTAGGAGTGTTTAGCCCGGGGCTACCCAACCCTACCACCTGTTCATTATTCCCACACATTCGCTCCGTAACGTATTTTCTTATTTTCCTTTATCAGTCACTCCTGTTTTCGAGCAATGACCGTTATGTACGTGGCTGTAACTTCCACAGGTGTTTTTTGTAAGATCATCGCAGAAAAGTAAATTACAAGTGTTCGTATCACTCCAGTAACAAGTGTGTGATGTTGTCATTACATGATATGATATCGATATGCCTGGATATGTGACACTGATACTGTGTATCTTATCAATGTTTTTGAAGCAGGTATAATAACTTTATTAGTACATATATTTTTTGTCTTCACTTTTATTAATATTTAACAAGTAGTTGCAAAGTGATGGGCACGCAACAACTAAACAACAACACATGCTGCTTTTATCTATCGCAGGTTTATGTGTACTGTTCGTTGATAACTGACTCTCTCTTTTACTCTCTTAATCTCTCTCTCTCTCTCTCTCTCTCTCTCTCTCTCTCTCTCTCTCTCTCTCTCTCTCTCTCTCTCTCTCTCTCTCTCTCTCTCTCTCTCTCTCTCTCTCTCACTACCCCTCTCTCTCTCACTCACCTCTCTCTCTCACTACCCCCTCTCTCTCTCACTCACCCCTCTCTCTCTCACTACCCCCTCTCTCTCTCACTCACCCTCTCTCTTACTCACCCTCTCTCCCACTCCTCCCTTTCTCTCTCACTCCCCCTCTCTCTCTCACTCCTCATCTCTCTCACACTTCCCACTCTCTCTCGCCCCCCCCTCTTCTCTCTCTCGCCCCCCCTCTTCTTTCTCTCGCCCCCCCTTCTCTCTCTCACTCCCCCTTCTCTCTCACTCTACCCTTCTCTCTCTCACTCCCCCCTCTCTCTCTCACCCCCCCCTCTCTCTCTCTCTCTCTCTCTCTCTCTCTCTCTCTCTCTCTCTCTCTCTCTCTCTCTCTCTCTCTCTCTCTTTCTCTCTCTCTTTCCCCTCTTCTCTCGCTTCCCCCTTCTCTCGCTCCCCCCTTCTCTTGCTCACCCCCCTCTTCTCTCTCTCACCCCCCCTCTTCTTTCTCTCACTCCACCCTTCTCTCTCTCACTCCACCCTTCTCTCTCTCACTCCCCCTTCTCTCTCTCACTCCCCCCCCT
>NC_061821.1:22723802-22738802 GCF_019202785.1 Penaeus chinensis | reverse complement strand
GTTTTACTTTTTATTGTAATTTTTACGTCTGTTTACGTATAATTTCTTATAATATTTACCGCTCTTTCCCTTTATCTATCATTCTTCGCCATTTAAAAATACATATAACAGGTTATCCTTTTCTGCTTTTCCCTTCCTCTTCGTTTTGTTATAACCAGGTATTGTGCTAATATATGTCATCATAATTCAAACTGGATTTTTTTTTAATGAAAACCACGAAATCCTATACTCACGTTTGTTGGCGAATATTTCCCCAATATCAATTTCACTATATTCTCGTTTATATATCAATATCAAATATTATGTAATCAATTCATTATGAATATGGGTCTGACCAAAATCAATAATATTCGTTTTCAACCAATTTATATTCCAAGGATAATGTCATTCATCTAGAGATTTCAGAAAACACAGTAATAGCATTTTTCTAATACGTGTCTTAAGTTAATGCTGTCATTTTTTTGTGAGGTGATGCAAGTATCGAAAAAAAATTATATACATGTAGACCTATATGCATAGATTCGTACACAAATGAATAGATGGGTAGATAGATAAATTAATTATTTAATAAACATATAAATAATTTAATGAATGAATGCACACACATACACACGCATACACACACACACACACACATATAAATATATATATAAATATATATATATACATATATATGTATATACATACACACACACACACATAAGCACACACACACACACACACACACACACACACATATATATATATATATATATATATATATATATATATACATACACATAAGCGCGCACACACACACACACACACACACACACATATATATATATATATATATATATATATATATATATATATGCATATATACATGCACATACATACGAGTATGTATATACACATATATTCATATATATACATATCTATATATATCATAACACATGTCCATATGTGTCTGATCACTTTACATGCATGCTTGACTTTTAAAAAAAGTTACCCCTTAAATTATTCGGTTTTCTATTATCAGTACGTTTTCTATCGAGAAGCTTGTACAGTAGAAATTGTTGCACAACATATTCCGGTATATTTTTTTTTCCAAAATATTATCACTCCCACTGTCCTTGGTAAAATGAGTACCGTTGCATGACGAGATTTCTTGGATATTTCTTTTTGTTGACTTGAAAAGTTTAAGTCGTAAAGCAACGGCCACAGTATGACTGAAATTGGTCAAAATATTGTTTTTTTGATCGTGACACAGCCTTGGCAGCTCTATGATTAAACCCCGTGCAAAGCAAAGTTTCTTGTTGATTTCATCCATTATTGTTATTTTAACTTTCTGCTATCATAATATGTGAGGAGTGGGTGCTTACTCACATTTCTTGATTAAATGAATGTTTGACTAAATAATCTTTAAACAAAATTAGTGACGCTTCATTGCTAGTTGTAATATATATCACTTATTTTTACAATACGATTATACCTATCATGACAACATAACAACGTTTAGACTATCAAGTAATAAGATTCCTAGTAATTACACCTCATCTCATCTCGCTTCCCTTCACAGCTGGGGAAATATCCTACTCTGTAAAGGGATCCCTGGAGAGAATAGACTAGTGTGAACTCCTTAATACTGCTCGTAAAATGCATTTCTTGTATCAGCTGTCTTTTTTACACTGATAGACAGGTTTCTATAAAAACAAATAGAAAGACTGATAGGCAGAAAGAGAAAGATAGACAGATGGATAGATAAATAGATAGATAGGTAAACAAATAGCAAGGAAGATTATGAGATAAATAATTAGAGAGAGTAAGAGATGTCAGAGTACGAAATAGATAAACATATAGATAGATAGAAAGGCAGATAAAGAGGTAGATGGACAAAAAAAACATACAGAGATAGACCGAGACACCCCCCCCCCCCCACACACACACATATATATATATACAGACACACACACACACACACGCATATATATATATATGTAAATATATATATATATATTTATATATTACACATACACACATATACACATACACACACACACACACACACACACACATATATATATAGATATATATAAAATGTATATATATAATGTATGTATGTATGTATGTATGTATATATATAATGTATGTATGTATATATGTATGTATATATATGTTTATATATGTATATATATGTATATATATACATAGATTTATTGATTGATTCATATACCAAATAGATAGATAGTTATATATACATATATAGGTATTACATATATATATATATATATATATATATATATATATATTACATACATACCTTTATTAATTTTTATATATGTATATATGTATACACATAAATATACATGTGTGTGTGGGTATGTACGTACGTGCGTGTATATGCATGTATATATCTTTATATAGATATTGTACACCGTACACATTTGTTTGTGTCTGAATTCAAGTATGAGAAATCGATCTATTTCTTGTTTTCCAGAAAGCTCGGTATCAAGGTTTTCTTGCCCGCTACGAGTCATGCGCCTTCGTTGCCATGGAAACGCATGTAAACAACTTGGGAGAGACTGAGGTCATTTAGTTCCCTCAGAGAGTCTAGAATGTAGTAACAGCTTGTTGTTTGCGCGTTATTTATGCGCTGTTGTGAGTATGTGAAGAGTGTAAAGGTGTTTTGATATTTGCATTATGGAAAATCAGATTACTCTACTTTGTTGATATTTAGAATTTGTGTAAACGATTGTTAAGAGGTTTATGAGATAATTACGTTCCATATATATGAATGCAAATTATTTGTTATATATGATTTAAACCATACATTTCAGGAATGGATACCTGTAAGAAAAAAAAAAAAAAACTAAATGAAAATGATGCATTCTAAAACGCAACATACATTCCCAAACCGATTTACGTAAAATATTAAAACAGTATGAGACTTTCAACCTTAACTTGAGGCTATGGTAAGGATCAAAATTTCCGTCACATGCCCGTAAAGTGAGCCTTAATGAACATCGTCGCAAAAAGAGGAAACCGAGATGATGTCCATAGCAGAACAGAAAGCCAAGATTAACAGCGACATCCAAGCCCTTCGGAAGAAAATTCAGTTGTCAGGTGAGAGCATTGACGGTTTTATCACTTTTCTTTATCATATTATCTTTAATTCTATACTAATATCATTCCTTTCTGTGCTTGTTCAACTACATGTTTATATATATATGTATATATATACACATATATTTATATTACACATACACACACACACACACACACATATATATATATATATTTTATATATATATATATATTATGTATATACATATATATACATACATACATAAACAAACACGCACACACACATCTATACACAGTATACAGTATAAGAATGTGTATATATACACATACACAGTATACATTATACGCATATATATATATATATATATATATATATATATATATATATACATACACGGTAAACAGTATATGTATGTGTGTTTATGAGAAAACAAGAGTGAGAATGAGAGAGAGAATGAGAGAGAGAGAGAGAGAGAGAGAGAGAGAGAGAGAGAGAGAGAGAGAGAGAGAGAGAGAGAGAGAGAGAGAGAGAGAGAGAGTGCGTGTGTGCATTTGTATATATCTAAGATTTACAACTCTATCAGTAAAACTATACATATATACAACTATATATATAATATATATATATATAGTATATATATAATACATACGCATTATATATATAATACACGCGCATTATATATATATATATATATATATATATATATATATATATATATATAACACACGCACACGCACACGCACACGCACCCGCACGCACGCACACGCACACACACACACACACACACACACACACACACACACACACACACACACACACACACACACACACACACACACACGTTTCCCAAGTTTCTTCCGAAAAGCCTTTCCAACCTGACATTTTTGTATTTTCCTCCAATATTTCTTTTCGTTTTAATCTCCCCAAGACCGAGACCAATACCTGAGGGGCCACGAGCTCCCCCTGGTTCGTGGGAGCGTCACCCCAGTAGCCTCACACCCTGGGGGAGAAGGGGAAAGGGGGAAGGAGATGGACGCAACTTTTATTTATAAAGTCTTTATAATAATACTACATAATTTCCCCCGAGGTTTCTACTCCACTCGGCGTTCCAAGGGCTAATAGAGCTCATTTTCCGCCCGAATCACGCATGGTTATCGACTAAACTGCGCCTGGTTTGCGTTCATTACGTCTGTTTGTTGTTCTATGTTCCACCTGATCAATATCCCTTGCTGACTCGGTAGGGATTTCTATTTCGCCTAAAGACGATTTTGTGGTTGCTTATCCTTGAAATATGAAGTTACCTCTATCTACCTTTTCATTGTTAATTCTGTGTTTTGCATGTTTCTAAAGGGAGGGGTATTAAGGGATACTTATTAAGAATAAAGGGATTGAAGATGAGAGAGAGAGAGAGAGAGAGAGAGAGAGAGAGAGAGAGAGAGAGAGAGAGAGAGAGAGAGAGAGAGAGAGAGAGAGAGAGAGAGAGAGAGAGAGAGACAGAGACAGACAGAGATAGACAGACAGAGATAGACAGACAGAGAGAGATTGGGAGACTGGGAGATTGAGAGATATGGAGATTGGGGATTGGGAGATTGATATTGAGAGATTGAGAGACATAATTTGAGAGGTGGGTGAGAAAGAAAACCAAAACAAGAATATAATTAATAATAAAAAGAGAGTCAGACACAAAAAGAGCTAAAACACATTCCTTCTCTCCTCCCTTTGCAGAGGGCGAGAGCAAAGCCTTCTACGAGGAGAGCGAGGGAGAGAAACAAGCTAACAAGGCGGCCATAACGACCCTTCGAGGCGAGATCAAACACCTCCATGTCAAAATCGAGGAGGCAAAACAGGTGATATTTTTTATATATATTTATTTATCTATTATTATGTTTTACAGATGTGATAGTGTGATTCTTATGTGAGACTTTTCAGATTATATTTTTTCCATATAATCTGAAAATAAGTCTTCGGTCGTTTGCAAAATATATTAATATCAAGTCAATATTTTAATATTTTAATCGTCAATCTTATATATCATAAAAAATATAGAATATTTTATATTTTGTACAGTTCGCACCAGATTCACATACAAGTCTAATATGTCATTTAAAATATCCATCATTATCCCCCTCTAATATGCAAAATACTGTGTGCTCTTTGTTGTCCTAAGCACAATATGCCCCGGAGTTTCCTGTCCAATATTGCTCCTTCAACTTGGCTTCTAAAAAATGCATCACGTGACTGAGACTTGAGCATAAAGTAATTAACCGCGTCTTCTAATTAGTGCGCTGTTTTACTCCGCTTAATAGAAAGATGTCTTTGTGAGATAGGAAGCTATGAGGTTATTAGGGAAATGCAATAATTGTGATATATGATAACACAAGTGCGTGTGTATGATGTATGCGATAATTAAGTGATTAAATACACACGCACGCACGCACGCACGCACGCACGCACACACTCTCTCTCACACACACACACTCTCACACACACACGCACACATACACACACACACACACACAAACGCACACATACACACACACACTCTCTCACACACACACGCACAAATACACACACACACACACACACACATATATATATATATATATATATATATATATATGATAACTGACTAGTTATGAAAATCTGACCATCCTTGCACCAGCTCCAGGGCATCACATCCCTTAACCCAACTATCGCACAACCGCCGAATTCTGACGCCCCTTGGCTCCCCAGGGCAGCGAGCGGAGCGTCGAGAGAGTCCTGCAGCAGCGGCGCCGTGCCATCAGCGCCCCCGTCAAGGTCAAGAAAGCGGAGGGCGCCATCAGGGCCTCCGAGTACAAGCTGCACGACCTCGTCAAAAGGCTCAACTTCCTCCAGCACTCTCGGAAACAGGTGAGCAGTAGTAGTAGGAAGCGGGTGGACAGTAGTAGTAGGGAGCAGGTGAGCAGTAGTAGTAGGAAGCGGGTGGGCAGTAGTAGTAGGGAGCAGGTGAGCAGTAGTAGTAGGAAGCGGGTGGGCAGTAGTAGTAGGGAGCAGGTGAGCAGTAGTAGTAGGAAGCGGGTGGGCAGTAGTAGTGGGAAGCAGGTCAGCAGTAGTAGTAGGAAGCGGGTGGGCAGTAGTAGTAGGGAGCAGGTGAGCAGTAGTAGTAGGAAGCGGGTGGGCAGTAGTAGTAGGAAGCAGGTGAGCAGTAGTAGTAGGAAGCAGGTGAGCAGAAGTAATAGGAAGCAGGTGAGCAGTAGTAATACGAAGCAGGTGAGCAGTAGTAGTAGGAAGCGGGTGGGCAGTAGTATTAGGAAGCAGGTGAGCAGTAGTAGTAGGAAGCGGGTGGGCAGTAGTAGTAGGAAGCGGGTGGGCAGTAGTATTAGGAAGCAGGTGAGCAGTAGTAGTAGGAAGTGGGTGGGCAGTAGTAGTAGGGAGCAGGTGAGCAGTAGTAGTAGGAAGCAGGTGAGCAGTAGTAGTAGGAAGCAGGTGAGCAGAAGTAATAGGAAGCAGGTGAGCAGTAGTAATACGAAGCAGGTGAGCAGTAGTAGTAGGAAGCGGGTGGGCAGTAGTATTAGGAAGCAGGTGAGCAGTAGTAGTAGGAAGCGGGTGGGCAGTAGTAGTAGGAAGCGGGTGGGCAGTAGTATTAGGAAGCAGGTGAGCAGTAGTAGTAGGAAGCGGGTTGGCAGTAGTAGTAGGAAGCAGGTGAGCAGTAGTAGTAGGAAGCAGGTGAGCAGTAGTAGTAGGAAGCAGGTGAGCAGTAGTAGTAGGAAGCAGGTGAGCAGTAGTAGTAGGAAGCAGGTGAGCAGTAGTAATAGGAAGCAGGTGAGCAGTAGTAGTAGGAAGCAGGTGAGCAGTAGTATAGGAAGCAGGTGAGCATAGTAGTAGAGGAAGGAGGTGAGCAGTAGTAGTAGGAAGCAGGTGAGCAGTAGTAGTAGGAAGCAGGTGAGCAGTAGTAGTAGGAAGCAGGTGAGCAGTAGTAGTAGGAAGCAGGTGAGCAGTAGTAGTAGGAAGCAGGTGAGCAGTAGTAGTAGGAAGCAGGTGAGCAGTAGTAATAGGAAGCAGGTGAGTAGTTAGTAGTTAGGAAGCAGGTGAGCAGTAGTAGTAGGAAGCATGAGTGTGAGCGTAGTAGTAGAAGCAGGTGAGCAGTAGTAGTAGGAAGCAGGTGAGCAGTAGTGAGCAGTAGTGATAGAAGCAGGTGAGCAGTAGTAGTAGGAAGCAGGTGAGTAGTAGTAGTAGGAAGCAGGTGAGCAGTAGTAGTAGGAAGCAGGTGAGTAGTAGTAGAAGGAAGCGGGTGAGCAGTAGTAATAGGAAGCAGGTGAGCAGTAGTAGTAGGAAGCAGGTGAGTAGTAGTAGTAGGAAGCAGGTGAGTAGTAGTAGAAGGAAGCAGGTGAGCAGTAGTAATAGGAAGCAGGTGAGCAGTAGTAATAGGAAGTAAGTGAGCAGTAGTAGTAGGAAGCAGGTGAGCAGTAGTAGTAGGAAGCAGGTGAGCAGTAGTAGTAGGAAGCAGGTGAGCAGTAGTAGTAGGAAGCAGGTGAGTAGTAGTAGAAGGAAGCAGGTGAGCAGTAGTAATAGGAAGCAGGTGAGCAGTAGTAATAGGAAGTAAGTGAGCAGTATTAGAAGGAAGCAGGTGAGCAGTAGTAGTAGGAAGCAGGTGAGTAGTAGTAGTAGGAAGCAGTTGAGCAGTAGTAATAGGAAGCAGGTGAGCAGTAGTAGTAGGAAGCAGGTGAGCAGTAGTAGTAGGAAGCAGGTGAGCAGTAGTAGTAGGAAGCAGGTGAGCAGTAGTGATAGGAAGCAGGTGAGCAGTAGTAGTAGGAAGCAGGTGAGCAGTAGTAACAGGAAGCAGGTGAGCAGTAGTAGTAGGAAGCGGGTGAGCACGTGTGGTAGTCGTATGTGATGAGGTTTCTTGGTTATCCTATTTTTTCATATTTTCAGACCCGTGTTTTTCTAATCTTTATCACTATTCATCAAGTTCTTCCCCATGCAATTTCTATTCTTTATCATCATTATCATTATTGTTATATATATATATTTTTTTTTTGTAGGTGGCTGCTCCATGCTCAGGATGATGCTAAGCGATGGTGTGGTAGCGTAGATAGTGTTATGTGCTTGCATGCCTTCTCGCTTACAGCTGCCACCGCTGGCTAGCTTATTGCGAAAAGGGGAGCAGCTCTGCATAAGCCTCCCCTGCCAGTTCACAGCCTCTCCGTCATCGAGACTTGCAGTGCCTCCTCGTGGCCATCCATGGAAATGAGTACCTTGCAGTCCCAAGCAAAATTGTGGGGGATCTCGGAGCAGCAGGAGGCCCCAGAAGTACAGAGCCATGACCCACCGGCGTGTAGACACGCCTTGGTTCTGTACCAACTCCTGCCCCTCAGCCACCCTGGGGTAAATGGGCGGCTCGGGGGAGGTGGGCCTTACCAGCTATCCTACCCCCAGATAACTCACAGGCAGCTACAGAAATAAATGGATATGCTGGGGGGAGGGGTGCTGTCCCTCCCATCCAGCCAGCAAGTCAGGCTGTGGGTCCCATTGGGAGGGCAAATGTTGGTGCACAGGATGGGAATGAGAGTTACTTGTCCCGCCTGCATCCCCACAGGCGCCAACCCAGCATGAGGCCTGTGGGGCAAAGCCCTAGGGAACCCCACAGGTGGACGTTGGACCCCACAGCCTGCCGACCCCCTTTATTTGGGGCAGCGACGGCAGGGGGTGGCAGAGGTGGCATCCTCCCAGAGCAACCACCCGAGGCTTAACTTTGGGCGAACTATCCGGGTAGGCGCTTGGAACATCCGGTCCTTGGAGGAGGACGAGCGGTTACCTCTGCTATCAAAGGAATTTGAGCGGTTGGGAGTTGAGGTGACAGCCCTCTTGGAGGTGAGACCTGGCAGTGGCACGATCAGTATGGGTAGGTACACCTACTACTAGTTGGGTTGCTGTGATGGTCATCACTTCCAGTAAGTAGCCTTAGCCATCTAAAGCCGACTTCAACCCTCTGTATGCTTTTGGCTTCATGTCTCTTATTGCTATGTACACTCCTACCAATATTTGCAAACTCGATGTGAAAGAGGCGTTCTATGCCAAACTCACATATGTGGCAGACAATTGCCCCTAGCGAGACATTCGCATTGTTCTGCGCGACTTCAATGCAGTATTCGGCTGTAATCGAGCTGGCTATGAGTTGTCTGTTGGTCCCCATGGCTCATGAGCTGATCCCAGTAGTGAGAACAGCCTCCTCCTCCGGGAATTTGCTAGGTCACAAAACTCGAAAACCTGGTGTACCTAGTTGCTCTGTGAAAGTTCTTTAAGTGTGAAACACTCAAAAGCAGCGCAGGAATCCATTGGTGTACGCCCGAGAGCAAGGCAGAATTCCATATCTCTGGAGACATTGGAGGTCACTGAAGCATGTCACATGGCTCGGCTGATCGGCAACCAGGAGTTGCGTCGCTCTTTGGTGCATAGAGCTCGGACACTGCTGAGAAGGGACAAGGAACAGTTTATAAGGAATCTTGCTGAGGAGGTTGAAGACCATTTCTTGGTAAATGAACTTCGTCCTACCTACCAAAAAACTGAGCTCTAAGTCCTCCTCACAGATGACTGCAGTTCGCTCAGTGGATGGCCAGATTATCTCAGATCATGTTGGGGTTTTTGAACGTTGGGCTGAGTATTTTGAGCAGCTGTACCAGGTAGACCCTCCAACAATTAGCTTGGATGCAAGTGGTAACTGAGGTTAGGATGGCAATTTCCAAACTGAAGTGTGGGAAAGCCACAGGCATATGTGATATCCCTGGTGAATTGCTAAAGGCTGGGGGTGAACCTATGGCACAGAGCTTGCATGCAGTCTTAACTGCCATCTGGCAGTCTGGTACCACTCCCCCTGACCTGTTGAGGAGCGTGGTCATCCCTCTCTGGAAGGGGAAAGATTATCATTGGGAATGTAGCAACTACCGTGGCATTACACTGCTCAGTATACCAGGCAACGTTTTCACCCACATTCTTCTGAAACGGAGCCTACATCGACCTCAAGAAGGCGTTTGACTCAGTGCATCAAGAATTGCTATGGGAGATTCTGAGACTTGGGAGAATTCCGACACGGTTTATTGGCTTTATAGCAAGCCTATATACCGGTACCGAAAGTGCTGTAAAATGTGGTGGGGGCCTGTCAAACTTTTTCCCTCTTAATTCAGGGGTGAGGCAAGGCTGTCATTGCATCAACACTTTTCAACACCTGCATGGACTGGATAATGGGCAGAGCTACTACCCAAAGTCAGTGTGGAGTAACACTGGACAATATTAAGGTCTCAGACTTTGTCGATGATTTTGCTATCCTATCAGTCCCTGGAGTCACTGGTGGCAGCTCTTGATGCATTTAGCAATGAGTCAAAGCCCTTAGGCCTCGAGGTCTATAGACCAAGACCAAGATTCAGGACTTTGGTATCGGGAACCCGTTCAGTCGATCCATGCTTGCAGTGAGGATGTTGAAGTTTTCATACCTTGGTAGCATAATTCATTTTTCTGGGCTGTCAGACCAAGATGGTCTGGCAGCAGAAGCCATGAATTCGATCAACAAGAGCATTTGGAGATGTCGGTGCCGATGCAGAAGGACTAAGCTACGTGTCTTCAAGGCCTTGATACTGCCAGTTTTGCTCTATGGAAGCGAAACCTGGACGCTATCTAGCGCCTTGGAGTCTCTTCACTGGATCATGGGGTACAGTTGACAGGACCATGTGTCCAACTGACGGCTACACCGCAAGACTGGCATGGGACCTGTTACTTGCATAATCCGGGATCACCAACCATCTAGCTCGTTTCCCTGTGGATGACCCTGCCCATCAGGTTGTCTCTCTGCGAGACAATCCTGGGTGGAGGAGGCCCATGGGACAACCTAGGAGGTCATAACTTGGACAGCTCGACGAGACCTGCCGCGAGGAGTTAGATATGGGCCGAGGACCTGCCTGGAGACTCGCCATGAGGGACCATCGTGGCGGGAAGCGAAGGGTGGATGCGACCATGCGCAACCGTCGGCGTTAGCCCTTTGATGATTATTATTATTTATGTCATATTCAGCCCAGCGCAATTTCCAATTTTTACCACCATTATAATTTTTCATGTTCTGACCCATGCAATGCCTTTTCACTATCATCATTATTTTCCATATTCTGATCTCATGCATTATCTAATCTTTATCACCTTTATTGCTATTCTTATTTTTACTCATACCATTTCTGATCATTGTCACAATTATTGTTTTTTTTTTTTTTCTTCATAATCAAACCCGTGGAATGTTTTATCATTATCACCATTGTTTTTTTTCGACTATGGCCACTACGCGCCACCCTCATAATGCCTCAACATTCTCATTTTTAGCGTGAAAATCGGCTGAACTCCCTAAAACAACAGCTGGGGGAATCGTCTTCAGACAGGGTACAGGAAGAGCACCGCACAATTCAGCAGTTACAACAGGTCGGTGAAAACTTATATTCTTTAATTATCAAAATTAAATGTATCGAAAAGTGCCTTCTTATGATTTAGTTTCGTTTCATCTTAAATCTGCACACTTGTCACCGAAAAGACTTTAATTTTTTTCCACCATTTATTAGCGTCACTCTGTACTTCCCCTTGTCTTTAACTTCTACTTACCTTCGCCTACAACGTCACTCTAAGTATTCACCCTACAATTACAACTTCATCCTCCTTACCTGTTTCATCTTCAGAAGTCATCCTTACCTGCAACATCACCTGTGGGTTTTCACTCTTGCTTTTAGCAGTGTCCTCTTCGACATACTTGCTTTTCCACCTTTCTTCTGGTCTTTAACTACCTAAATACTTGTCTAACTAACTGCCTTGTTAACCCATCTTCTTATCTACCCACCTAACTTTCTTTAGTATATGTGTATATATATTAATTAATATGTGCAAGTATTTATATCTGCATAGGTAGTGAAACACAGACATACACTACTATAAACACATAAAAGTATTGATAAACAAACCAACATACTAATATAAGATACACGTGCAGCATGACAAACATTAATAAGTACCGAACTAGCAACAAACCAAACAACAAACAAATAACAAAACAACAAACTGAAAGGAACTGAGGATTGCACCTTTCCCACCAAACCTTTATTCCGCCTCTTAAAGCCGCCCTCTCACCCCCTGCCCACCTCCCTCCCTCCCACGCCCCCCACAGGATCTGATCGCGCTGGAGAACGAGCAGGAGCGAGTGGGCGTGAGTGTGACGGAGGCGGAGAGTGTGAAGCGGCGCTACGGAGCCATGGTGACGGCGCTCAAAGGGGAGGCAGCCTCCTACAGGACGACCCTTGACACGCTGCACGCCAGACTCGCCGAGGAGAAGGATTCCTTGAAGAACTTGAGGGTGAGAGGCCATATATATACACATGCATATGTATATATAAAAAGACAGAGGTAGATAGAGAGATACATATAAAGAGAAATGGATATAGATAGATAGATAGATTGACTGATTAATTGACTGAATGAGAGATAGAGATATGTAGATAGATACAGTTCGATGGATTGATAGACACATAAGACAGAGAAACCGAAATAGATTTATGCACTTCCACCAGGTACTGTATATAGTACCGTATACCTTAAAAGCAAAAGAAATAACTAAATAGATAGATGGATAGACACAGACCATTAAAAGATGCAGCCGTTCCCCTTAACGAAAATGCAACATGACCTCATAGAGCATCAAATCTTAGAGAAAAAGATAGACAACAAAAATACAAAAATTCAATTTAAAAAAAAACATGATTTCCTTTCTCCCCGAGCACAGGATAGCAGGAAGAAAGCAGAGAAAACACGAGACTGCTTGAGAACGCGCCTGCATGAGGAGGAGGAAAGCGCTTACGAGACCAAGAGGGAACGCGAAAAGAGGCTCTTCGAATTTCGGTAAGCAGGAGGAACAAGTAATGAGAGGAGGAGGAAGAGGAAGAGATAAGAGAACGGGTAATAGGGTGAGAGGAGCACAGGTGATTGGGGAAAAGGAAAGGGAACAGATAATGGGGTGGGGAATAGCACAGATGATAAGAGGAAGAGGAGGAGAAAAGCACAGGTGATGGATGGAAGGGAAAGGGAAGAGATAATGTGATGGGGAACAGCGCAGGTAATGGAAGAGAGAGAAAGAGAACGGGTATTTGGGATGTGAATATCAAAGGTGATGGAGTGAGAGGGTAATGGGGTGGGGAACAGCATAAATGATGGGAGGAGAAGGAAAGAGAACAGGTAATGGGGTGGAGAACAGGGCAGGTGATAGGGGGAGAGGGAAGGAGAACAAGTAATGGGGTGGAGAACAGGGCAGGTGATATGGGGAGAGGGAAGGAAAACAGGTAATGGGGTGGAGAACAGGGCAGGTGATAGGGGGAGAGGGAAGGAGAACAGGTAATGGGGTGAAAGGGAAAGAGGACAGGTAATGGAGTGGAATGAGTACAGGTGATGGGGGAGAGGGAAAGAGCACAGATGATGGGGTGGAGAACGGTACAGGTAGTAGGAGAAGAAGGGAAGACAACAGGTAATAGGGAACGGTACAGTTGATAGGGAAAGAGGGAAAGAAAGCAGGTAGTGGAGTGGGGACAGCACAAGGGATGGAGAAAGAGCGAGAGAGCGAGAGAGAGAGAGAGAGAGAGAGAGAGAGAGAGAGAGAGAGAGAGAGAGAGAGAGAGAGAGAGAGAGAGAGAGAGAGAGAGAGAGAGAGAGAGGGAGGCAGAGGGAGAGGGAGAGAGGACAGGACAGGTAATGGGGAAGGGAACAGCGCAGGTGATGAGGTTAAAGGGAGAGAACAGGGAATAAGGTGGAGAATAACACAGGTGAGAAGGAAAGAGGACAGCTAATGGGGTAGGGATGGGGGAGAGGGAAGGACAGGTAATGGGTGGGGAACGACACAGGTAATGGGAGACAGGAAAGAGGGCAGATAATGGGTGGGAGGAACACAGGTGATGGGGAAAGGGAAGGAGGATAGGTAATGTGGAACAACACAGGTGATGGGAGAGAGGGAAAGAGGTCAGGTAATGGGTGGGAAGAGCACAGGTGATGGGGGAGAGGGAAGGAGGACTGGTAATGGGGTGGAGTGCAGCACATGTGATGAGAGGGAGGGAAAGGGACAGGGACAGAGTGCAAAAGGCCAAAAAAAAAAAAAAGAAACGCCAAAACCTTCTTCCACCCTCATCGCCTCCCACAGGAAAAAAGCCGAGGAGCGCCGTCAGCAGGACCTGGGCGCCGCCGTGGACCGCAGGCTCTCCATCATGAGGACGCCCACGCGCAGGGACTCGCCCACGGCCGCCCTCACGCAGGACACTCAGGAGCAGATCGAGGCCGAGCTGGAGAAGTACCAGCAGCTTTTCTCGAGGTTGAAGGTAAGGAGGAGGGAGGAGTAGGAGGGGGAGGAAGGAGGGATAGGGAGGAGGAGGAGGGGGAGTGGGAGGAGGAGGAGGAGGAGGAGGAGGAGGAGGAGGAGGAGGAGGAGGAGGAGGAGGAGGAGGAGGAGGAGGAGGAGGAGGAAGAAGGAGGGATAGGGAGGAGGAGGAGGAGGAAGGAGGGATAGGGAGGAGGAGGAGGAGGAAGGAGGGATAGGGAGGAGGAGGAGGAGGAAGGAGGGATAGGGAGGAGGAGGAGGAGGAAGGAGGGATAGGGAGGAGGAGGAAGAGGAAGGAGGGATAGGGAGGAGGAAGGAGGGATAGGGAGGAGGAGGAGGAAGGAGGGATAGGGAGGAGGAGGAGGAAGGAGGGATAGTGGAGGAGGAGGAGGAGGAGGAGGAGGAGGAGGAGGAGGAGGGGGAGGAGGAAGATGGAGGAAGAAGAGGGAGGAGGAAGAGGGAGGATGAGGGAGGATGAAGGAGGAGGAAGAAGGAAGGGAAGAGGGAGGAGGAAGGAGGAAGGGAAGGAGGAAAGGGAGGAGGAGGAGGAGGTGAAGGAGGAAGGAGGAAGGAG
>NC_061821.1:22711302-22721302 GCF_019202785.1 Penaeus chinensis | reverse complement strand
ATTAAATCAAAATTTTGACAAAAATGATATATCATAAACGTCAATTGTACGCGTTCCTCCAAAACTTTTGAAATGACTATTTCGGGTACAATGCAGCAAAAACAGTTTATCAAATAACAAAAAGATAATGCATTAAAACATTAAATGTAACAAAAAAAAAAATCACCAGCAACATCAAAAAATATGAAATGTCACCATCTAAAAAAAAAAGCCAGACAATAGCTACTTAAAAATGAAAAAAAATAAAAAAAATAACTCGACAAACAAATCTACAAATATACAATAACACACACGAAACAAAACAAACCGACAACCATCCATGAACACCATACTTTTTCCCCCTCATTAACGACTAGTTTTCTGCCAACCCCTTTCCTCCAGACGGCCGAGAACGAGCGCCCACCAAAAGCCGAGTCTCCTCTGCAGTATCTTGTGGTTCTCATGGCATTCTGCATGGACAGGGCCAGGGAGCTCATGGAAGAAGTGAGGGATGCTCAGATCGACCAGAAGGTGAGGTGGATGCGGTATCATTACCGTAGTTTTGCTTTCTTTCTGTCCCTGTCTCTCTTTCTGGCTTTGTCTGTTTCTCTCTAGTTCGCCATATCTCTGTCTTTCCGTTTTCTGTCCTTGTCTCTGTGTCTTTATCTGTTTATGTCTGCCACTGTCTTTGTCAGTCTCTGTCTGTTTCTATCTACCACTCTGTCTCTATTTCTGTCTGTCTGTCTATCTATCTGCGTCTGTCTCTCGTCCTCTGTTTTTGTTTCTTTCTAGCTCACTCACTCTCTTTCTGTCTGCATCTCTATCTGTGTCTATGCCTCTCTTTTACTGCCTCTGTCTTGCTCCATTTCACTCTCTCTCTCTTTGTCTTGCTGTCTCTTTGGTTGCCTCTGTCTCCCTCTCTGCCTATCTCTCTCAGTTTGCCTTTACATGGATTATTTATTTGAAATATATTCCAAAGCACATATATAAAAAGTTTAGAAACACATACACAGATGTGATTATATATATGAGCATTCATATATTATCATCACTGTCCTGGTAGATGTTCGTGACCCACCATGGCCCAGGGATGAATACCACTGAACTAGACGAATGATATATATACCTAGGAATATAATACAAATTGCAATCCTAAGGACGACACAACAACATTCCTCCCTCACTCTTCATACCTCTTACCGTATATCATATGTTTGAGAGAGACAGAGTGAGTTAGAGGCAGAGATAAATACAAAGCCACAGATAGAGAGACAGAGACAGAAAAAAATACAGGCACGAATAGAGAGACAAAGACAGAAAGACATTAACGTAGACAGACAAAGTATGAGTCTGAGTACTAAAATTCATATCCCCCCCCCCCTCCCCCGGCCAACAGCTCGCGGAGATGGTGGAAGAGGAAAAGGACTCGGGAGGAATGATGACGTCACCGGAGAACATTCGCGTGGCCTTCCCAGCCGCCGGCGCCACCGCCAAGGCAGCTCAGCAACAGGTACGCGTGTGTGCGCTCGTGAGGATGGTGAGGATGGCGGCGAGGATGATGTGAGGATGGTGGAGAGTGAGAAGATGCAGTGAGGAGGATTACCTTGGTATTTTGCTAAATTATATGGATAGTTGCATTGGAATACAATGCGTGTGAGAGTGAGAGAGAGAGTGAGAGAGAATGAGAGAGAATGAGAGAGAATGAGAAAGAATGAGAGATAATGAGAATGAGAGAGAATGAGAGAGAGTGGGAGAGAGAGTGGGAGTGGGAGTGGGAGTGGGAGTGGGAGTGGGAGTGGGAGTGGGAGTGGGAGTGGGAGTGGGAGTGGAAGTGGGTGTGGGAGTAAGAATGGGAATGGGAATGGGAATGGGAATAGGAATGGGAATGAGATTGACTGTTAAGTTGAGAGCATGAATCTGTACCTCAAACTGCGTCCGCCTGGGCATATCCTTCACATACATTCCACGTGAAACTCTCCCTCGCAGGTGGAGGAGGGCGGGGACAGCGGCGAGGAGGAGGAGACCCTGACGAGGAAGTTCATCAAGCGACAGGCCCAGATGATCGTGGAGGCGAAGGCACGCAAGAGGAACCGACCTGTCACGTCTTTCAAGTCTTAGAGCCTGAAATCCCGCAGCCTTGCAAGGACCCGGTGAACTGCTCCGACTTCTTTGGCATCAATGTGTGTAGATCAGCGGCGCTTAACTACAGTGCATTCAGTCTCGGGATAAAAAGAAAAGGTAACTTACCCGAACTCTGAAATACTCCGATTCTAATCAGCTTACTGTGTCAATACCTGTTTCAATTTCTTTTGTATTTAGAAAACATACCTTTTTATTTATTTTAAAATTTACTCCCTTCAATGACACTTTATAGCGTTCGACTTCTCTTGATTGTTTATCCATTATATATTGATTATCATTTTTATTCCCAGTAAGGGCGCTTTCACACAGGGTGGCACGACGCACTGGCATGTCGTTTAACAATAAACATCCGAAAATATGTGGAACCTTTCACAAAGAAGTGGCGTGGCATGTCGCATTTGCCACGTGCGACCTGCGTCCGACTCCGAGATCCGACTTGTCATTATTTTTCAGCGTGCGACCCTAGCACCTCGGACAGTATAGTCAGATTTGAATGGAGCTTTTACATCCAAAGTCACTATTAGTCAAGATAATATAAAAATGTTTAAGTAAATTGACACATTATCAAATAGGAAAACTTTTGGATGTATGGTATACATAGAGTTTTGAAGTGTCTAGATAATTAAGCCACAAATTTGGCACCACTGCTTCGGTCGGCCAGTGAGCAAGGCTTTGGATGAGAGGGTATTAATGGGCAGCCTTGCAAGGGGAAACAGTGCAATGCATTCTTTCGTGCACAACAGCCTGTTCTAAACAATGTCACAAATTACTTTCGGCTCAAGACAACAGTAGCATCATTCTCCGATGATGCCATCTTGTGAACCAATTGAAAATGGCCTGACACACGTCACGTGTAACCTTGGTCTTAAATCGTGTCACTTGCCACTTGTCATATGCGACGTGCCGCCTTTGTGTGGACGCGGTCCAAGACTATGTACCATAAAGTAAGATCGAGTCGGGAATTTCGTTCTAGTAAAGTTTCTACTTTAAAGCTAACAGGATTTAATTTGTTACCTCTGGTAATATCTCATAATTTAGGCAATATCAACTTGACGTGAACTGTATTTTTAGGATTAATAAGCATCAAATAAAGAAAGGAAACAGTACTTGCCTTTATAACACAATTTCTTTAATTTTCCCCATGTATATTGCCTGTTCTTCTATTGAGGAAGAAGGTGCTATAAGTAATCACCAGTAATAACTGCACCCTATAAGAATTACATGGATTATGGAAGTTATCATATCTTATCTTAAGATCACGGTGCAAGGACTGCATTTTTCCTGGCAATATATTCTTAGTATCCAGAATTTTGTGAGTGTAATGCTCTTGCTTGTAACGAATCTTGTGATTGGCTGATGGTATTTCCATAGTTTCACTGACAACTAATATCAAAAATTAAAATTATGTTAAAAAAAGTTTGGAAACATTGCAATACTTAGCCCAATGCCAACATTATTGCTTGAAATATTTGGTATTTTCCTTATAAATAGCAATTGGAACTGGTATAATTGGCAACTTTTGCACAATCATGATATCCAAACATCAAGATATAAAGATAACCAGGTTTCTGTTAGTAGAACTTTACACGACATCGCCCACAATTATGACTAGCAAAGGGTTACGCCCCTACCTTTAGCTTCACATACTAATATCTAATTTTCGCTTGGTAGCTAGCAACTATTCTTCCGCCCCTTCTTCCCTTTGCGAACCTCGGTTCCTCTTTTTTGTAAATTGTTCCTGTTCTTAATTAAAATTATGTTAAAAAAAGTTTGGAAACATTGCAATACTTAGCCCAATGCCAACATTATTGCTTGAAATATTTGGTATTTTCCTTATAAATAGCAATTGGAACTGGTATAATTGGCAACTTTTGCACAATCATGATATCCAAACATCAAGATATAAAGATAACCAGGTTTCTGTTAGTAGAACTTTACACGACATCGCCCACAATTATGACTAGCAAAGGGTTACGCCCCTACCTTTAGCTTCACATACTAATATCTAATTTTCGCTTGGTAGCTAGCAACTATTCTTCCGTCCCTTCTTCCCTTTGCGAACCTCGGTTCCTCTTTTTTGTAAATTGTTCCTGTTCTTAGTAGAACTGAGACAATGTCATTAACAGCAAGAATGGAATGAGGTGGTGCTGAGCACACTGCCTTGCGGGACGCCTTCGAGCTGAGGAAAGGATGATGTGGAAGAGGCAATTTTGACCTGGAAAGTGCGTTTGGAGAGGAAAGACTTTATAAAGACACCCATGTCTAGGGAGGACAATTGTTGGAGAATACGGTACCGCCCTGCGGTATCATAAGTTTTTTTCTAGGTCAAAGAATATGGCTAATACAAAGTCATCATGGCGTGCAAATGCAGATGTAATACAGGTCTCGAAATGAGCAAGGGGGTTCAGCTGTAATTTGAGCACGGCGGAAACCAAACTGGGAAAGAGAAAGATTATCGAGATTCAAGATACCACACATTAGGCGGAAGTTAACCATGGGCTGTATTAGTTTGCACAAGCAGCTAGTTAGAGGGATGAGGCAGTATTCTTAAAAGAAGGTGCCCGATTTATTGGGCTTCAAGGAGGGGAGGATAAGAGCTTTATGCGAAAGAGAAGGAAAATTCCCTGTCGTCAAAATAGTTACTAGGAAGGAGAGAGGGAAAGATGGAAGGTGTCGGAGCATACGGTAGTGAATAACGTCAGGGCCTTCATGGGTGTTGCGGCACGATTGTAAGGCAGCGTAGAGTTCAGAGGAAGAAAAAGAAACATTATAGAACTCACAGAGGACACGGTGAAGATGATGGAGGTGCGTTCTCTTAATGGAAGAGAAGTGTTGAGAAAGGCGAGAGCCAGTACTAAACTGGCTGAAATAGTCACCCAGTTCATTAGCTACTTGGGAGAAGATCAGAGATGAGAGTATATGGAGGAAGAGGGCTGGATGGGAGGGATGTTTGCCTGATAGTTTAAGGATCCGATGTAAATGAGGAAAATATTTCGCCAGCTAGTGGTTTTACGGTTCCGGATTGTGCGACGAAGACAGGCGGATGCTCTTGTAAAGATATCGGCTGATAGCTGATTAGGGGTGCCTCGTTTGTAGTGATAACTGTTCCAGGCTGCGCGTTTTCAGCAAAGCGCTTTGGTGCAATCAGAATTCCACCATGGAATACACTTTAGCGAAGGTCACACTAGTCTATTCTGTCCTAGGATCCCCAGATAGGATCGCCGAAGTCTGGTCAGCTACAGATAGTTGGTTAATGGTTAAAAGCAAAATAAATGTGCTAGACATCTAAGGTCATGTAGCACTATAATAAATGGTAGTGAAGGGTGGTTGAGTTAGTGATTAGTTGCTAAAGCTGGGCAAAGGAATTGACGAGTGAATGGGTTAAGGTCGGGTAAGGTAAAGGGGTTAGATCAATGTTTAATGGTTAATGGTTAAAAGCAAATAAATGTGCTAGACATCTAAGGTCATATAGTACTATAGTTAATGTTAGTGAAGGATGGTTGGGTTAGTGATTAGTTTTTAAAGCTGGGTTAAGGAATTGGTGAGTGAATGGGTTAGGGTCGGATGAGGTAATGTAAAGGGGTTAGATATATGCGTTTGAGGAAGGAAAACAGGTTATCAAAACAAAAAGTGTGAGATTCTGTAAGGATGTCTGATAAATTGGGATGTCTATGTAGGGAGGACGTGGGCATGGCAATAGGATATGTGGGACTGAAAGAGGAACATTCGGAAACCGCGAATGTTCCAATGAAGGATAGTTATACTTTCGTTGATTTACTGGCAAAGATTGCAGTGCGTGTTGGAGAATTTGAAGGGGAAGGTGCTAGAGGGTGGGATAAAGAATGAGGTTGGGAAGGTGGTGTTGTATCAGGAGGGGTGTCGGGAGGTAGAGGGTCTGGGGAAGAGGGTACTTGTGACATGAGGGATTCACGTGTGTATCCAGGAGGGAGTGGAAGGGATAGAGGGGGTAGTGGGAGGGTTAATATAGGTGGGGCTGGAGTCAGGGGGAATGGGTTTTGTTGGGATGGGGTAGGAGGATTGGGTGTAGGGAGAATATGAGTAGGAGGAGGATGGATATCGGCAGTCACTTTGAGTGTGGAGGGAGCGGGAGTTGTAGAATTTGAAGGTGGATGGTTAATGGTTAAAAGCAAAATAAATGTGCTAGACATCTAAGGTCATATAGCACTATAGTTAATGTTTGTGAAGGATGGTTGGGTTAGTGATTAGTTGTAATAGCTGGTTTAAGGAATTAGTGAGTGAATGGGTTAGGGTCGGATGAGGTAATGTAAAGGGGTTAGATCAAGTGAAGGATATATATGCGTTTGAGGAAGGAAAACAGGTTGTCAAAGCAGAAAGTGTGAGATTCTGTAAGGATGCCTGATAAGTTGGGATGTCTATGTAGGGAGGACGTGGGCATGACAATAGAATATGTGGGACTGAAAGAGGAACTTTCGGAATCGCGAATGTTCCAATGAAGGATAGTTATACTTTCGTTGATTTACTGGCAAAGATTGCAGTGCGTGTTGGAGAATTTGAAGGGGAAGGTGCTAGAGGGTGCGATAAAGATTGAGGTTGGGGAGGTGGTGTTGTATCAGGAGGGGTGTCGGGAGGTAGAGGGTCTGGGGAAGAGGGTACTTGTGACATGAGATTTTCACGTGTGTATCCAGGAGGGAGTGGAAGGGATAGAGGGGATAGTGGGAGGGTTAATATAGGTGGGGCTGGAGTCAGGGGGAATGGGTTTTGTTGGGATGGGGTAGGAGGATTGGGTGTAGGGAGAATATGAGTAGGAGGAGGATGGATATCGGCAGTCACTTTGAGTGTGGAGGGAGCGGGAGTAGTAGAATTTGAAGGTGGATGAGTATTAGTTTCTGTAGTGGAGTTGGTTGGGGAGTTTTGTGAGATAAAGGTTTTCTTGTGAGGGGGGGAAGAGAAGTCTGGTGTCTGAAAAATAGGGGCAAAGGAAGGTGGAGGTGATTGTGAGGTAGGGGAAGAGGGGGTGGAACATTTATTCTGTCTGCTGCGGGTAGTGCGGGGAGGGATAGGGGGTGTTGGGGCTGTAGTAGAGATTGGGGTGTCTGGATTTAGGATAGCAATATAATTTGATTGGGTAGAGATTGGAGTGTCTGGGTTTAGGATGACAAAAGAATTTGACTGGGGAAGGTAGGAGGTAGAAGAGGGGAAGTTAGATGGAGGGGGGTTGGGTTTAGGAGAGGGTGTAGGAGCTTGGGAGGTAGGGGGATTGGCAGAGTGAGCGACATTACTGGAATAGGGGGTAAGAGAAAAGCCTTGTCAACGTGCTTCCTGTCTGGCTTCACGTAGAGTGAGTCCAAGTCTGAATCTGAGAGTTGCTACCTCAGACTCAAATTTGTAGGTGGGGCAGCCTCTATAAAATACATTATGGGGGCCGCCACAGTTTGCACATGTGCGTGATTGTGCAGAGCAATTTGATCGAGTATGGCCAGGTTGGGCACATAGCGGGCATCTGGCTGTGAAACGGCAATGTTTGGCAGGATGTCCTAAATGCCAACAATGTTGGCACTGACGAGGAGGAGGTTGGTATGGTCGGACAGGTAGGGATTCCCCACCTATGTAAACATTTAAGGGAAGGTCATGTCTACGGAAAGTAATTTTGGCAATGTTGATGGATTTCTTACGATTTCCTCTGGGAGGAATGGAGTAGCATTGTACATATGTTGCATCATAGTCTGTGAGACAAGCGAGTAAGTCCTCTCCACAATCTGACCATTCTTTGTCATGGATTGGGCAATCTGTTGGGGAGATAATGGTTAATGGTTAAAAGCAAAATAAATGTGCTAGACATCTAAGGTCATGTGGCACTATAGTAAATGGTAATGAAGGGTGGTTGAGTCAGTGATTAGTTGTCAAAGCTGGACAAAGGAATTGACGAGTAAATGGGTTAAGGTCGGGTAAGGTAATGTATAGGGGTTAGATCAAGTGAAGGATGTATATGCATTTGAGGAATGAAAACAGGTTGTCAAAGCAGAAAGTGTGAGAAGCTGTGGGAGGGATCACGAAAAATCGGTCCCATTTGGCTAGGCTAAATAGAGTATTTAAGAATTTTGTAGAGATGGGGGTAGTAGAAGGATGGGGGGAGTGTGGAAGAGGGGGTAGTGTTGAGGGAGGTAGTGTTATGGGGAGGTGGACAATAAAGTTGTAAGGTAGTAATATGGGAGGATGGGGTAGTTGATGAAGAAGGTTGTGGGGGTATAGTTGTTGAAGTCGAACATGTTGGGAGAGTAGAAATGTCTCCTAGGGATACTGTACTAGTAGGCATTGAGGAGGGGGTATTAGTTGTAGCGTTCAGAGCCGTGGTCAAAGGAATGTTTGAATTGGTGGAGCTATTTGATGAAGAGGCAATTGCCTCTAATAATGGTATGGTTAATGGTTAATGGTTATTGGTTATTCATTGTTGGCCATAAGCCTGGAGTATGTTGGGGAGAGAAACGGTCCACCCCTCAGGGTCGCTTGAGGGGTAAGGGCTAGACAACTAAAGCAGGGAAATACCGTGCCCATGGCTCCCTCAGGCCGTTCAGGACTGGCACAAAGTCAGCCTTTCATCCTTTCAGCACGGCTCTCACACCTTAGGAAGTGGATAGTAGAAGGGGTTGGTGAAGGGACAGAAACGAAAAAGTAGGAGGGAAAAAAAAAAAAAAAAAGACCATGCAAAATTTGTTGGGTCGAGGGCTGAGTCCCAAGGTTGGGGAGTTCCCCAGCATTGGGTCCCAGTCTCCGCCTCCTAAGCCCCCCCCACGACAACAACGGGGAAGGGATTGGGGGGGGGGGGATAGAGACAGTTCCAGTGCAAGTATTGAGGGTTGGATGAGGTTCTGTAGGGATGGGATTACCACATAGATCAGTTAGTTTTGTTAATGCTATAGCTTCGTTTTCAGTTGTTACTGTGACGAGACGGGAGTGGTCGCGTCGGCTACGGAAAGAGACTTTGCCTCCCTGTTTTTGGAGGCATTGTTGGAAGAGGAGGGTGTTTTGAGAGTAGGGAGCTGTGGGAGGGATCACGAAAAATCGGTCCCATTTGGCTGGGCTAAATAGAGTATTTAGGATTCTTGTAGAGGTGGGGGTAATAGAAGTGCGGGGACGTGTGGAGGAGGGAGTAGTGTTGAGGGGGGTAGTGTTACGGGGAGGTGGGCAATAAGGTTGTAAGGTAGTAATAAGGGGAGATGGGATGGTTGATGAAGAAGGTTGTGGGAGTAAAGGTGTTGAAGTTGAGCATGTTGGGAGAGTAGAAATGTCTCCTGGGGGTTGGTTGTTGATTAGGGTTGATACTGTACTAGTATGCATTGATGATGGGGGAGTTGTTGCAGTGTTCGGAGCCGTGGTCAAAGGAGAGCTGGGATTGGGGCTATTTGATAAAGGGGCAAGCCTCATTGCCCCTCAGATTGGGGTTATGTCTTCATTATTGGCCATGATAAGCCTGGAGTATGTTGGGGAAAAAAATAGTCCACCCCTCAGGGTCCCCTTGAGGGGTAAGGGCCAGGTATGGCAGGGGAATACCAGGCCCATGGTTCCCTCAGGCCGTTGAGGACTGACATAAAGTCAGCCTTTCATCCTTTCAGCACGGCTCTCACACCTTAGGAGGTGGATAGTAGAAGGAATTGGTGAAGAAACAAACGAAAAGTATGAGTGGGAAAAAAGACTGCAAAATTAGTTGAGTCGATGGCTGAGTCCCAAGGATGAGGAGTTCCCCATCATTGGGTCTCAGTCTTCGTCTCCTAAGCCCCCCCACGACAACAACGGGCAAAGGATAGGGGGGGGGGGGAGGGTCAGCTACAGAGGGATTGGTCACAATACATTCAGTGCTATTTCGGAGAACATCATAGTCTTAGTTCAGCGTTCATACCAG
>NC_061821.1:22681302-22706302 GCF_019202785.1 Penaeus chinensis | reverse complement strand
TACTAATGCCAACTGTGCTTGTTTGTGTGTAATGACCACTATATTGAATTTATTTAATAATACTGACCTCATGCAAAACTACCAATTCTCAGGATCAGTATGCACTCTGATGGGTTCACCTGCAAGAATGAAAAATGTGTAATTATATATATATTTAGAAAATTTTAAACAAGTTTCAGGAAAGTCTCTCTTTCAGAGATAATACCATCATCAGACTTTCAGACTGGGGCGGTATATATATCATCATATTCATGCTGGTGTGTGTGTGTGTGTGTGTGTGTGTGTGTGTGTGTGTGTGTGTGTGTGTGTCTACATACAAACAAGAAAGAGATCCAACTCTTACACTGCTACCAAATGTTTTTAAAATTTCCAGATGATAAAGCTTTAAACTGGTCAAAAGAAAGTGATGTAGCCTAACAATATAGAAGTGACACTGACCTATTCTAGTCCATTGCTGTTCCACTATCACATTACTGGCTTTATCTGCAAGAAGAAAAAATATAAATAAGGTTTAAATCTTTTAACCCTACATTATTAGCAAGAATTTCTTTCAGCAATAACCATCATCAGACTTTCAGACTGGGGCGGTATATAAATCATCATATTAACCTCTTGATGCACGTATACATGAAATGACAACTGTAGTTTTACACTATTTACAAATAGATGGCTTAATTCGCACTATTGTCAGGGGGTGGGGGGTCTTCAGATTGGGATGGTACACTATATCAATTCATAATAAAAGAGAATGAAGAGAAATGCTAAATGTGGTGAACCCTTCACATGCAAAGCTATTCGAGGTTACTTAATTTTCTAAATGCTAATGTTTGTAGAGATGTCCAAGAAATTTCAAACAAATACTAACCTGTGGAAGTCCACTCTCATTGCACTCCCTCTCACTTCTAGGTTTAACCTGCAAAAACAAAAAACAAAATTAATAAGATGATACGTTTTAGAAACACTTCTGGAGAGTATTTCGTTCAGATATTATACCATCATCAGACATTCAGACTGGGGCGGTATATAGATCATCACATACTAAACATTGATATCAATGGAGTAAAAAATAATGAAAAATGTACAATTGAACATACTCAATTCTCAGACATCTGCCTTTTGGCAAAGTACAATTTTGTAAAGAAAATAAATGATTTTTCATTAATACAATATTAATTCATTATATAATAGAATGAGGAGCAATGGGAATGGAGATACTACCCTCGACCATGGGAGCATAAAAGGATTCAATCTTTAAATCCCCCTCAATGCTGTTTGTTCTAAAAAAAAAGATACAACCAACCAAAGCAAATGATACTAACCTATGCAAGTCAATTACTGTTGCCCTCAAACCAATTCTCCTCTAGAATTATCTGAGTGCAAGACCTAATTCATAGCCAGGTCTAGGCTTACTTTTTGAGGAATTTGGGGAGTCAGATCATGACTTATTTCCCCAAATCCTGTTAATTTTTTTGTGGGCAAAGAAGGAGAGAGATACTGACCTGTAGACCTGATTTGCATTGTTGGTATGCTCTCCTTTAACCCAACACCATCAGGGGATTCCACGATACGCAAAGCCCTCTCCCCTGGGTTGTGGCCTAGGCCCTGCTGCCAGGGGCTCGTGATATCACCCTAGCATGTGTGGCATGACCATACATGCCCCTGGAGAACGGGATTGGTGCACAATGGTGTTTATATACACATGCCACCCAGAATATAGTCCAGGAATGCTATGGCATGTATGTACATGCCACCCCACGGCTAAGGGTTAACTCTCACGGGTTGACCTGTAAAAGAATGAAAACTATTATCAAACATGCTCAATTCTTGCTTATCTTTTCTGATCCACTTTTCAGGCAATAATTTGAATTCAGAGAATACCTTCATCAGACTTTCAGACTGGGGCGGTATATAAATCATCACTTAATAATCACTGATGCTAGCTAGTGATAATGGTATATTGTGAAATACTTTTAGATCAGACAATGGCCAAAGCTATCATCACATGATAAACATGTCTGCCAATGGACAGGAGGAGTAAAAAATGAAAAAATAATATGCTCAATTCTCAGACATCTGCTTTCTGGCTAAGTACTATTTTACATTCTTGACTGGGGCAATACAATATATTAATTCACTATATAATGGAATGAGGAGCAATGGGAATGGAGATCCTACCCTCTGCCACAGGAATACTAAAGGATACAATATTGAAATATCCCTCAATGCTGTTTGTTCTAAAAATAATACAACCAACCAAAACAAATGATACTAACTTATGCAAGTCAATTGTTGTTGCCCTCAAATCAATGCTCCAATAGCTTTATCCAAATGCAAGACCCATTTGCTAGGCATGCTATTTGAGGAATCTGGGGGAGCCAGATATTTTAGTGAGGAGAAACAGAACTAAAACATAGCTATCTCTATTGCTCTTATCAATTGTAAGTAAAACTAAAAGGTGATCAACTAAGACACTAAGTGAAACTGACCTGCAGACATTTTCATGTTCAGTATTTTCCTTTCACTCCTTGGGTTGAGCTGTAAAAGAATGAAAACTATTATTAAATATGCTCAATTCTAGCTTACCTTTTTAGATCCACTTTATAGGAAATTATCTTAATTCAGAGAATACCTTCATCAGACTTTCAGACTGGGGCGGTATATCAATCATCACATAATAATCTCTCGTGCCATTGGAGTGTCCACTGTTCTTCTCAAATTAATTTTCTACACATGTACCCCACTATACACAGAGAGAGAAAATAGAGAGAGAAAATAGAGAGAGAAAATAGAGAGAGAAAATAGAGAGAGAAAATAGAGAGAGAAAATAGAGAGAGAAAATAGAGAGAGAAAATAGAGAGAGAAAATAGAGAGAGAAAATAGAGAGAGAAAATAGAGAGAGAGAGAGAGAGAGAGAGAGAGAGAGAGAAAATAGAGAGAGAGAGAGAGAGAGAGAGAAAATAGAGAGAGAGAGAGAGAGAGAGAGAGAGAAAATAGAGAGAGAGAGAGAGAGAGAAAATAGAGAGAGAGAGAGAGAGAGAGAGAGAGAGAGAGAGAGAGAGAGAGAGAAAATAGAGAGAGAGAGAGAGAGAGAGAGAGAGAGAGAAAATAGAGAGAGAGAGAGAGAGAAAATAGAGAGAGAGAGAGAGAGAAAATAGAGAGAGAGAGAGAGAGAGAGAGAGAGAGAAAATAGAGAGAGAGAGAGAGAGAGAGAGAGAGAGAGAGAGAGAGAGAGAGAGAGAGAGAGAGAAAATAGAGAGAGAGAGAAAATAGAGAGAGAAAATAGAGAGAGAGAGAAAATAGAGAGAGAAAATAGAGAGAGAGAGAGAGAGAGAGAAAATAGAGAGAGAGAGAAAATAGAGAGAAAATAGAGAGAGAGAGAGAGAGAGAGAAAATAGAGAGAGAGAGAGAGAGAGAGAGAAAATAGAGAGAGAGAGAGAGAGAGAGAGAGAGAGAGAGAGAGAGAAAATAGAGAGAGAGAGAGAGAGAGAAAATAGAGAGAGAGAGAGAGAGAGAAAATAGAGAGAGAGAGAGAGAGAGAATAGAGAGAGAGAGAGAGAGAGAATAGAGAGAGAGAGAGAGAGAGAGAAAATAGAGAGAGAGAGAGAGAGAGAGAAGAGAGAGAGAGAGAGAGAGAGAGAAAATAGAGAGAGAGAGAGAGAGAGAGAGAAAATAGAGAGAGAGAGAGAGAGAAAATAGAGAGAGAGAGAGAGAGAGAGAGAAAATAGAGAGAGAGAGAGAGAGAGAGAAAATAGAGAGAGAGAGAGAGAGAGAGAAAATAGAGAGAGAGAGAGAGAGAGAGAAAATAGAGAGAGAGAGAGAGAGAGAGAAAATAGAGAGAGAGAGAGAGAGAGAGAAAATAGAGAGAGAGAGAGAGAGAGAGAGAAAATAGAGAGAGAGAGAGAGAGAGAGAAAATAGAGAGAGAGAGAGAGAGAGAGAAAATAGAGAGAGAGAGAGAGAGAGAGAGAAAATAGAGAGAGAGAGAGAGAGAGAGAAAATAGAGAGAGAGAGAGAGAGAGAGAAAATAGAGAGAGAGAGAGAGAGAAAATAGAGAGAGAGAGAGAGAGAAAATAGAGAGAGAGAGAGAGAGAAAATAGAGAGAGAGAAGAGAGAGAGAAAATAGAGAGAGAGAGAGAAATAGAGAGAGAGAGAGAGAGAGGTAGGTTAGGAGGCATCAAGGGAACACCAAGTCACTAGAATGTCATTTACTTGGCTCTCTGATCCCCTCGTTTACCTCATTCCTCTATTCATAAGATCATTTCTAATAACAGCACTAATTCTAAGTAAAATTAAAAGGTGATCAGGTAAGCCTATTAACTGATGCATCGGTGACTTGCACCAAGCTAAAAAAAAAAAAAAAAAAAAAAAAAAAAAAAAAAAAAAAAAAGATAAATAAATAAATAAAAAACAAACAATAACAAGTAATACTAACCTGCAGACCTGAATTTCATGTTCAGTATGCACTCCATTAACGCATAACTGCTGGGCCACTTGTATAACCATCATAAACTGCTTGATCTGCTGGGTATAGCTACACACTATAGCATGTCAAGCGGGAAGGTACGTTACACGTAGTGGGCTCCTGCTCCTGAACGGTAGGACGGTTGTCAGAAATCGCCTGAGTCAGTGATGCATAGGCGATTTCTAATACCATCTCATAGGTTGACCTGTTAGAGAATGAAAAATGTATTATCAAACATGCTCAATTCTTGCTTATCTTTTCTGATCCACTTTTCAGGCAATAATTTGAATTCAGAGAATACCTTCATCAGACTTTCAGACTGGGGCGGTATATAAATCATCACATAATAATCACTGATGCCATTGTAGTGTCCACTGTGCTTCTCAAATCAATTTTCTCTTCATGTACCCTTGCCCAGTTACCCCATTCCTTGAATATTTTTTTGAAAATGAGTTTTATTGATATGTTAAAAATTTGATGGAAAGTTAACCCAATGGTGACGGGTCATGGCTATCACTGTCATAACAATACGCCCGATGTGAGGCGTGTGGCTGTCCGCAGCGGCGCCACGCCAAAACGCCCCGAGGCAATGATTCGGCTTGATGTACCGAATTCACGCGCTCAGAGTCGGCGCGCTGCCGCCGTTCGCCAGAGTGTAGAGTTTTTTTTTAATTTTCTATACCCGGCGCCATTGGGTTAATGAACAAGTTAAACAAGCGAGATTTTATGAATTTAGTGCTTCTGGGTTTTCAATTGTGCCAAATGCATATGTTTACTGCCCTGTGCTTAGGTCTACTCCATACTTCTACCTAAATACATTTAATAAATCATAGCCTAGCATGCTAGCTAGGGATAATGGTACATTGTGAAATACTTTTAGATCAGACAATGGCCAAAGTTATCATCACATGATAAACATTTCTGCCAATGGACAGGAGGAGTAAAAAATGAAAAAATAATATGCTCAATTCTCCGACTTCTGGCAAAGTACTATTTTGAAAAAAATTCTTCACATTCTTGACTGGGATAATACAATATTTCAATTCACTATATAATGGAATGAGGAGCAATGGGAATGGAAATACTACCCTCTGCCACAAGAGTACTAAAGGATACAATCTTGAGATATCCCTCAATGCTGTTTGTTCTAAAAATAATACAACCAACCAAAACAAATGATACTAACTTATGCAAGTCAATTGTTGTTGCCCTCAAATCAATGCTCCAATAGCTTTATCTGAATGCAAGACCCATTTGCTAGGCATGCTATTTGAGGAATCTGGGGAGCCAGATATTTTAGTGAGGAGAAACAGAACTAAAACAAAGCTATCTCTATTGCTCTTATCAATTGTAAGTAAAACTAAAAGGTGATCAACTAAGACACTAAGTGAAACTGACCTGCAGACATTTTCATGTTCAGTATGTTTTCCTTTCACTCCTTGGGTTGAGCTGTAAAAGAATGAAAACTATTATTAAATATGCTCAATTCTAGCTTACCTTTTTAGATCCACTTTATAGGAAATTATCTTAATTCAGAGAATACCTTCATCAGACTTTCAGACTGGGGCGGTATATCAATCATCACATAATAATCTCTCGTGCCATTGGAGTGTCCACTGTGCTTCTCAAATTAATTTTCTACTCATGTACCCCCCTATACACAAAGAGAGAGAGAAAGAGAGAGAATTAAAAGGTGATCATGTAAGCCTAGTTACTGATATGTTGGTGACTTGCAACAATCTAAAAGAAAAGAAAAGAAAAGAAAAACACAATAACATTAACTAAGTAATACTGACCTGCAGACCTGAATTTCATGTTCAGTTTGCACTCCATTAACCCATTACTGCTGGGCCACTTGTATACCCATCATAAATTGCTTGATCTGCTGGGTATAGCTACACGCTATAGCATGTCAAGTGGGAAGGTACGTTACACGTAGTGGGCTCCTGCTCCAAACGGTAGGATGGTTGTCAGAAATCGCCTGAGTCAGTGATGCATAGGCGATTTCTAATACCATCATGCAAGGGTTTTAACTCTCATGGGTTGACCTGTAAAAGAATTAAAAATTTATCATTAAAAATGCTTATTTCTTGCTAATCTTTTTAGGCAATAATTTGAATTCAGAATCAATCATCATCAGACTTTCAGACTGGGGCGGTATATAAATCATCACATAATAATCACTGATGCCATTGTAGTGTCCACTGTGCTTCTCAAATTTTCTACTCATGCACCACCCATCCACATGGTGAGTGTGTGTGTGAGAGAATGAGAGAGAAAATGAGAGAGTGAGAGAGAGAAAATGAGAGAGAGAGAGAGAGAGAAAATGAGAGAGAGAGAGAGAGAGAGAGAGAGAAAATGAGAGAGAGAGAGAGAGAGAGAAAATGAGAGAGAGAGAGAAAATGAGAGAGAGAGAGAGAGAAAATGAGAGAGAGAGAGAGAAAATGAGAGAGAGAGAGAGAGAAAATGAGAGAGAGAGAGAGAGAAAATGAGAGAGAGAGAGAGAGAGAAAATGAGAGAGAGAGAGAGAGAAAATGAGAGAGAGAGAAAATGAGAGAGAGAGAGAAAATGAGAGAGAGAGAGAAAATGAGAGAGAGAATCCCTGTGGTGCATGCTAGCTAGTGATAATGGTATATTGTGTAATACTTTTAGATCAGACAATGGCCAAAGTTATCATCACATGATAATCATTTCTGCCAATGGACAGGAGTAAAAAATGAAAAAATAATATGCTCAATTCTCAGACATCTGCTTTCTGGCTAAGTACTATTTTACATTCTTGACTGGGGCAATACAATATATTAATTCACTATATAATGGAATGAGGAGCAATGGGAATGGAGATACTACCCTCTGCCACAGGAATACTAAAGGATACAATATTGAAATATCCCTCAATGCTGTTTGTTCTAAAAATTGATATGGCCAACCAAAGCAAATGATACTAACTTATGCAAGTCAATTGTCATTGCCCTCAAAACAATGCTCCAATAGCTTTATCCAAATGCAAGACCCATTTGCTAGGCATGCTATTTGAGGAAATGGGGGAGCCAGATATTTTAGTGAGAAACAGAACTAAAACATAGCTATCTCTATTGCTCTTATCAATTGTAAGTAAAAATAAAAGGTGATCAACTAAGACACTAAGTGAAACTGACCTGCAGACATCATTTTTATGTTCAGTATGTTTTCCTTTCACTCCTTGGGTTGAGCTGTAAAAGAATGAAAACTATTATTAAATATGCTCAATTCTAGCTTACCTTTTTAGATCCACTTTATAGGAAATTATCTCAATTCAGAGAATACCTTCATCAGACTTTCAGACTGGGGCGGTATATCAATCATCACATAATAATCTCTCGTGCCATTGGAGTGTCCACAGTGCTTCTCAAATTAATTTTCTACTCAGGTACCCCCCCCATACACAAAGAGGGAGAGGGAGAGGGAGAGGGAGAAAGAGGGGGGGTGGGGTTGGGGGGGCTTCAAAGGAACTTCGTCACTAAGTCATTTACTGCCACTCTGTTATCCCATTCATTGATCATAAATCTATTTTATTGCTATCTCAAAAAAATAACAGAACTAATCATAAATAACAGATGTCAAGACTAAACACAAGTATACTGACCTGTAGACCTGATTTGCATTGTTGTTTGCTCTCCATTTAACCCAACACTCAGGGGATTCCACGATACGCCAAAGCCTCTCGCCTGGGTTGTGGTAGCTACCGCTATGCAGTCAGTGAAGGTACGTATACACCCTCAGTGGGCATGCTCATGCCCCAAACAGAACGGTAGAAAAGGTTGTATAGAAATCCCCTGAAAGTCAGGAATGCATAGGCGATTTCTAATACCACCATGGCAAGGGTTTAACTCTCATGGGTTGACCTGTAAAAGAATTAAAAATTTATCATTAAAAATGCTTATTTTCTTGCTAAACTTTTAGGCAATAATTTGAATTCAGAATCAATCATCATCAGACTTTCAGACTGGGGCGGTATATAAATCATCACATAATAATCACTGATGCCATTGTAGTGTCCACTGTGCTTCTCAAATTTTCTACTCATGCACCACCCATCCACATGGTGAGTGTGTGTGTGAGAGAATGAGAGAGAAAATGAGAGAGTGAGAGAGAGAAAATGAGAGAGAGAGAGAGAGAGAAAATGAGAGAGAGAGAGAGAGAGAGAGAGAGAAAATGAGAGAGAGAGAGAGAGAGAGAAAATGAGAGAGAGAGAGAAAATGAGAGAGAGAGAGAGAGAAAATGAGAGAGAGAGAGAGAAAATGAGAGAGAGAGAGAGAGAAAATGAGAGAGAGAGAGAGAGAGAAAATGAGAGAGAGAGAGAGAGAGAAAATGAGAGAGAGAGAGAGAGAAAATGAGAGAGAGAGAAAATGAGAGAGAGAGAGAAAATGAGAGAGAGAGAGAAAATGAGAGAGAGAATGCCTGTGGTGCATGCTAGCTAGTGATAATGGTATATTGTGTAATACTTTTAGATCAGACAATGGCCAAAGTTATCATCACATGATAAACATTTCTGCCAATGGACAGGAGGAGTAAAAAATGAAAAAATAATATGCTCAATTCTCAGACATCTGCTTTCTGGCTAAGTACTATTTTACATTCTTGACTGGGGCAATACAATATATTAATTCACTATATAATGGAATGAGGAGCAATGGGAATGGAGATACTACCCTCTGCCACAGGAATACTAAAGGATACAATATTGAAATATCCCTCAATGCTGTTTGTTCTAAAAATTGATATGGCCAACCAAAGCAAATGATACTAACTTATGCAAGTCAATTGTCATTGCCCTCAAAACAATGCTCCAATAGCTTTATCCAAATGCAAGACCCATTTGCTAGGCATGCTATTTGAGGAAATGGGGGAGCCAGATATTTTAGTGAGAAACAGAACTAAAACATAGCTATCTCTATTGCTCTTATCAATTGTAAGTAAAAATAAAAGGTGATCAACTAAGACACTAAGTGAAACTGACCTGCAGACATCATTTTTATGTTCAGTATGTTTTCCTTTCACTCCTTGGGTTGAGCTGTAAAAGAATGAAAACTATTATTAAATATGCTCAATTCTAGCTTACCTTTTTAGATCCACTTTATAGGAAATTATCTTAATTCAGAGAATACCTTCATCAGACTTTCAGACTGGGGCGGTATATCAATCATCACATAATAATCTCTCGTGCCATTGGAGTGTCCACAGTGCTTCTCAAATTAATTTTCTACTCAGGTACCCCCCCCATACACAAAGAGAGGGAGAGGGAGAGGGAGAGGGAGAAAGAGGGGGGGTGGGGTTGGGGGGGCTTCAAAGGAACTTCGTCACTAAAGTCATTTACATGCCACTCTGATTATCCCATTCATTGATTCATAAAATTATTTCTATTGCTATTCTCATAAAAATAACAGAACTAATCATAAGTGATATTAAAAGATGGTCAAGACTAAACACAAGTGATACTGACCTGTAGACCTGATTTGCATTGTTGGTATGCTCTCCTTTAACCCAACACCATCAGGGGATTCCACGATACGCAAAGCCCTCTCCCCTGGGTTGTGGCCTAGGCCCTGCTGCCAGGGGCTCGTGATATCACCCTAGCATGTGTGGCATGACCATACATGCCCCTGGAGAACGGGATTGGTGCACAATGGTGTTTATATACACATGCCACCCAGAATATAGTCCAGGAATGCTATGGCATGTATGTACATGCCACCCCACGGCTAAGGGTTAACTCTCACGGGTTGACCTGTAAAAGAATGAAAACTATTATCAAACATGCTCAATTCTTGCTTATCTTTTCTGATCCACTTTTCAGGCAATAATTTGAATTCAGAGAATACCTTCATCAGACTTTCAGACTGGGGCGGTATATAAATCATCACATAATAATCACTGATGCCATTGTAGTGTCCACTGTGCTTCTCAAATTTTCTACTCATGCACCCCCCCATACACATGGTGAGTGTGTGAGTGTGAGTGTGAGAGAGAGAGAATGAGAGAGAGAATGAGAGAGAGAATGAGAGAGAGAAAGAGAATGAGAGAGAGAAAGAGAATGAGAGAGAGAGAGAGAGAATGAGAGAGAGAATGAGAGAGAGAGAGAGAGAATGAGAGAGAGAGAGAGAGAATGAGAGAGAGAGAACGAGAAAGAGAGAACGAGAAAGAGAGAACGAGAAAGAGAGAACGAGAAAGAGAGAACGAGAAAGAGAGAACGAGAAAGAGAGAATGAGAGAAAGAATTTAAAGGTGATTACGTAAGCCTAGTAACTGATACGTTGGTTACTTGCAACAATCTAAAAGAAAAGAAACGAAAACAAAAACACACTAACAATAACTAACTAATACTAACCTGCAGACCTGAATTTCATGTTCAGTTTGCACTCCATTAACCCATTACTGCTGGGCCACTTGTATACCCATCATAAACTGCTTGATCTACTGGGTATAGCTACATCCTATAGCATGTCAAGCAGGAAGGTACGTTACACGTAGTGGGCTCCTGCTCCAAAAGAATTAAAAATTTATCATTAAAAATGCTTAATTCTTGCTAATCTTTTTAGGCAATAATTTGAATTCAGAGTCAACCATCATCAGACTTTCAGACTGGGGCGGTATACAAATCATCACATAATAATCTCGTGTCATTGTAGTGTCTACTGTGCTTCTCAAATTAATTTTCTACTCATGTACCCCCCCATACACAGAGAATGAGTTTAATGGCCTACTCCCTCTTCATACCCTCGTTCCCCTCCCCTGGTGCCCAAGACCCTGCTGGTTATCGCCTATACCAACATTGACCTGCGTCCAGAACCAAACTTCATGAACATGCCCAAAGCGAGCCATTCCCACCCTTACCGACGAGTTTAATGGCCTTTCCCCTCGACTCCCACGGTACCCAAGACCCTACTGGAAATTGCCTGTGCCGAGTTTTGACCTACGCCCAGAAAGTAACGACAACAGTGAAGTGCCCCCAGAGCAAGCGATTCCGAACCTTATTGTTAAATACCTTATAACTACAAGCGCACTATTATCTTGATTATACTCAAAATGTTTGTTAAAAATTCCTTATTCTCAATCACTATGTTTGTAATCATTATTGTTATTGATATTGTAGTTATCGAATGTTCATGATTTAATTGTTTAGTCATATCCAGTGTCCCTGACCCAACATGTGACCACAGGACCCCTACACTGCCATAAAGCAGAAACTCTGTACTGACATTTCCCACCAAATCTATGTTGCCATATCCTTATGTTAAACGAATATTTTGTGAACCCCTCAAAATCTTAGAGAGCCGAAATCACTCTGCCCTCAGCATCGGCTCAGGCAACACCTCAAGCTCTCGCTAAGACCGCTTCGTCTCGCGGGCGTGGCAAGAGGCCTCGCTCCTCCATGGGCGTCTCTGCCACGCCTGTCCTCTGTACACCACCTACCATATTCCCGTGCAAATAAAAGCTTGGAAACAGCAACAACTTTCACTTCACTTCAAGAGTACCACACAAACGAGTGAGAGAGGATAAAGACCACCACAGTACGGTACATGACACTGGTGGAATAACGCTGGGAAGATACTGCACCACAGTGTCATTACAATGAGAGAGAGAGAGAGAGAGAGAGAATGAGAGAGAGAATGAGAGAATGAGAGAGAGAGAGAGAGAGAGAGAATGAGAGAGAGAGAGAGAATGAGAGAGAGAGAGAGAGAGAGAAAGAGAGAGAGAGAGAGAATGAGAGAGAGAGAGAGAATGAGAGAGAGAGAGAAAGAGAGAGAGAGAGAAAGAGAGAGAGAGAGAGAATGAGAGAGAGAGAAAGAGAGAGAGAGAGAATGAGAGAGAGAGAGAGAGAGAGAGAGAATGAGAGAGAGAAAGAGAAGAGAAAGAAAGAGAAAGAGAGAATGAGAGAGAGAGAATGAGAAAAAGAGAAAGAGAGAGAAAGAATTTAAAGATGATTACATAAGCCTAGTAACTGATACGTTGGTTACTTGCAACAATCTAAAAAAAAAAAAAAGAAAACAAAAAAAAAACACAATAACAATAACTAATACTAACCTGCAGACCTGAATTTCATGTTCAGGTTGCACTCCATTAACCCATTACTGCTGGGCCACTTGTATACCCATCATAAACTGCTTGATCTGCTGGGTATAGCTACACACTATAGCATGTCAAGCAGGAAGGTACGTTACACGTAGTGGGCTCCTGCTCCAAACGGTAGGATGGTTGTCAGAAATCGCCTGAGTCAGTGATGCATAGGCGATTTCTAATACCATCATCCAAAGGTTAACTCTCATGGGTTGACCTGTAAAAGAATTAAAAATTTATCATTAAAAATGCTTAATTCTTGCTAATCTTTTTAGGCAATCATTTGAATTCAGAGTCAACCATCATCAGACTTTCAGACTGGGGCGGTATATAAATCATCACATAATAATCACTGATGCCATTGTAGTGTCTACTGTGCTTCTCAAATTTTCTACTCATGCACCCTCCCATACACATGGTGAGTGTGTGAATGAGAGAGAAAGAGAGAGAATGAGAAAGAGAGAGAATGAGAAAGAGAGAGAATGAGAAAGAGAGAGAATGAGAAAGAGAGAGAATGAGAAAGAGAGTGAGAGAAAGAATTTAAAGGTGATTACGTAAGCCTAGTAACTGATACGTTGGTTACTTGCAACAATCTAAAAGAAAAGAAACGAAAACAAAAACACACTAACAATAACTAACTAATACTAACCTGCAGACCTGAATTTCATGTTCAGTTTGCACTCCATTAACCCATTACTGCTGGGCCACTTGTATACCCATCATAAATTGCTTGATCTGCTGGGTATAGCTACATCCTATAGCATGTCAAGCAGGAAGGTACGTTACACGTAGTGGGCTCCTGCTCCAAACGGTAGGATGGTTGTCAGAAATCGCCTGAGTCAGTGATGCATAGGCGATTTCTAATACCATCATCCAAGGGTTTTAACTCTCATGGGTTGACCTGTAAAAGAATTAAAAATTTATCATTAAAAATGCTTAATTCTTGCTAATCTTTTTAGGCAATAATTTGAATTCAGAGTCAACCATCATCAGACTTTCAGACTGGGGCGGTATACAAATCATCACATAATAATCTCGTGTCATTGTAGTGTCCACTGTGCTTCTCAAATTAATTTTCTACTCATGTACCCCCCCATTCACAGAGAGAGAGAATGAGTGAGAGAATGAGAGAGAAAATGAGAAAGAGAGAGAGAGAGAGAAAATGAGAGAGAGAGAGAGAGAGAGAGAGAGAGAAAATGAGAGAGAGAGAGAGAGAGAAAATGAGAGAGAGAGAGAGAGAGAAAATGAGAGAGAGAGAGAGAGAGAAAATGAGAGAGAGAGAGAGAGAGAAAATGAGAGAGAGAGAGAGAGAGAAAATGAGAGAGAGAGAGAGAGAGAAAATGAGAGAGAGAGAGAGAAAAAGAGAGAGAGAGAGAGAGAGAGAAAATGAGAGAGAGAGAGAGAGAGAGAAAATGAGAGAGAGAGAGAGAGAGAAAATGAGAGAGAGAGAGAGAGAAAATGAGAGAGAGAGAGAGAGAGAAAATGAGAGAGAGAGAGAGAGAGAAAATGAGAGAGAGAGAGAGAGAGAAAATGAGAGAGAGAGAGAGAGAAAATGAGAGAGAGAGAGAGAAAATGAGAGAGAGAGAGAAAATGAGAGAGAGAGAGAGAGAAAATGAGAGAGAGAGAGAGAGAAAATGAGAGAGAGAGAGAGAGAGAGAAAATGAGAGAGAGAGAGAGAGAGAGAGAAAATGAGAGAGAGAGAGAGAGAGAGAGAGAGAAAATGAGAGAGAGAGAGAGAGAGAGAGAGAGAGAAAATGAGAGAGAGAGAGAGAGAGAGAGAGAGAGAAAATGAGAGAGAGAGAGAGAGAGAGAGAGAGAGAAAATGAGAGAGAGAGAGAGAGAGAGAGAGAGAGAGAGAGAAAATGAGAGAGAGAGAGAGAGAAAATGAGAGAGAGAGAGAGAGAAAATGAGAGAGAGAGAGAGAGAAAATGAGAGAGAGAGAGAGAGAAAATGAGAGAGAGAGAGAGAAAATGAGAGAGAGAGAGAGAAAATGAGAGAGAGAGAGAGAAAATGAGAGAGAGAGAGAAAATGAGAGAGAGAGAGAGAAAATGAGAGAGAGAGAGAAAATGAGAGAGAGAGAAAATGAGAGAGAGAGAGAGAGAAAATGAGAGAGAGAGAGAGAGAGAGAAAATGAGAGAGAGAGAGAGAGAGAGAGAAAATGAGAGAGAGAGAGAGAGAGAGAAAATGAGAGAGAGAGAGAGAGAGAGAGAAAATGAGAGAGAGAGAGAGAGAGAGAGAAAATGAGAGAGAGAGAGAGAGAGAAAATGAGAGAGAGAGAGAGAGAGAGAGAAAATGAGAGAGAGAGAGAGAGAGAGAGAGAGAAAATGAGAGAGAGAGAGAGAGAGAGAGAGAGAGAGAGAAAATGAGAGAGAGAGAGAGAGAGAGAGAAAATGAGAGAGAGAGAGAGAGAGAGAGAAAATGAGAGAGAGAGAGAGAGAGAGAGAAAATGAGAGAGAGAGAGAAAATGAGAGAGAGAGAGAGAGAGAGAAAATGAGAGAGAGAAAATGAGAGAGAGAAAATGAGAGAGAGAGAGAGAAAATGAGAGAGAGAGAGAGAGAAAATGAGAGAGAGAGAGAGAGAAAATGAGAGAGAGAGAGAGAGAGAAAATGAGAGAGAGAGAGAGAGAAAATGAGAGAGAGAGAGAGAGAAAATGAGAGAGAGAGAAAATGAGAGAGAGAGAGAAAATGAGAGAGAGAGAGAAAATGAGAGAGAGAGAGAAAATGAGAGAGAGAGAGAAAATGAGAGAGAGAGAGAAAATGAGAGAGAGAGAGAAAATGAGAGAGAGAGAGAAAATGAGAGAGAGAATCCCTGTGGTGCATGCTAGCTAGTGATAATGGTATATTGTGTAATACTTTTAGATCAGACAATGGCCAAAGTTATCATCACATGATAATCATTTCTGCCAATGGACAGGAGTAAAAAATGAAAAAATAATATGCTCAATTCTCAGACATCTGCTTTCTGGCTAAGTACTATTTTACATTCTTGACTGGGGCAATACAATATATTAATTCACTATATAATGGAATGAGGAGCAATGGGAATGGAGATACTACCCTCTGCCACAGGAATACTAAAGGATACAATATTGAAATATCCCTCAATGCTGTTTGTTCTAAAAATTGATATGGCCAACCAAAGCAAATGATACTAACTTATGCAAGTCAATTGTCATTGCCCTCAAAACAATGCTCCAATAGCTTTATCCAAATGCAAGACCCATTTGCTAGGCATGCTATTTGAGGAATATGGGGAGCCAGAACAAGACCATTGTTTGCCAAATATTTTAGTGAGGAGAAACAGAACTAAAACAAAGCTATCTCTATTGCTCTTATCAATTGTAAGTAAAACTAAAAGGTGATCAACTAAGACACTAAGTGAAACTGACCTGCAGACATCATTTTCATGTTCAGTATGTTTTCCTTTCACTCCTTGGGTTGAGCTGTAAAAGAATGAAAACTATTATTAAATATGCTCAATTCTAGCTTACCTTTTTAGATCCACTTTATAGGAAATTATCTCAATTCAGAGAATACCTTCATCAGACTTTCAGACTGGGGCGGTATATCAATCATCACATAATAATCTCTCGTGTCATTGTAGTGTCCAATGTGCTTCTCAAATTAATTTTCTACACATGTACCCCACTATACACAGAGAGAGAGAGAGAGAGAGAGAGAGAGAGAGAGAGAGAGAGAGAGAGAGAGAGAGAGAGAGAGAGAGAGAGAGAGAGGGGGGGAGGGGGAGGATAGGAGGCATCAAGGGAACCAAGTCACTAAGAGGTCATTTACTTGGCTCTCTGATCCCCCCCTTTTACCTCATTCCTCGATTCATAAGAACATTTCTAATAACAGTACTAATTCTAAGTAAAATTAAAAGGTGATCAGATAAGCCTAGTAACTGATGTGTTGGCGACTTGCAACAAGCTAAAAAAAAAAAAAATAATAATAAATAAAATAACTAAAAAAAAAAAAAAAAAAACAATAACAAGTAATACAAACCTGCAGACCTGAATTTTATGTTCAGTATGCACTCTGTTAACCCATTACTGCTGGCTCACTTGTAAAACCATCATAAATTGCTTGATCTGCTGGGTACAGCTACACGCTCAAACACATCAAGCGGGAAGGTACGTTACACGTAGTAGGGCTCCTGCTCCGAACGGTAGGACAGTTGTCAAAAATCACCGGAGTCAGGGATACAGAGATTTCTAATACCATCTTATAGGTTGACCTGTTAGAGAATGAAAAATGTATTAGTAAATATGCTCAATTCTTGCTTATTTAAGATCTTTTTAGATCCACTTTTCAGGCAATAATTTGAATTCAGAGAATACCATCATCAGACTTTCAGACTGGGGCGGTATATAAATCATCACATAATAATCTCATAATAATCTCTCGTGTCATTGTAGTGTCCACTGTACTTCTCAAATTAATTTTCTACACATGCATCCCCCCATACATATGGTGAGAGAGAGAGAATGAGAGAAAGAATTTATAGGTGATTACATAAGCCTAGTAACTGATGCGTTGGTGACTTGCAACAAGCTAAAAAAAAAAAAAAATAAAAATAATAATAATAAATAAAAAAATAAAAATAAAATAAAGTAATACTAACCTGCAGACCTGAATTTCATGTTCAGTATGCACTCCATTAACCCATTACTGCTGGGCCACTTGTATAACCATCATAAACTGCTTGATCTGCTGGGTACAGCTACACGACGCTCAAACACATCAAGCGGGAAGGTATGTTACATGTAGTGGGCTTCTGCTCCGAACGGTAGGACGGTTCTCAGAAATCACCGGAGTCAGGGATGCATACAGATCTCTAATACCATTATCTAAGGCTTATCTCTCATGGGTTGACCTGTAAAAGAATTATAAATTTATCATTAAACGTGCTTAATTCTTGCTTATCTTTTTAGGCAATCATTTGAATTCAGAGTCAACCATCATCAGACTTTCAGACTGGGGCGGTATATCAATCATCACATTGACACCAGAGGTGCCTGTATATATTTAAATTCACTAATTGTTCAAAACTGTTCTTGCACATTTGAGGCCTAAATGGCTAAATAACACTGTCACCAAGGCTATATACACAATCCAATCTCACCTGCTTATCCCATTCCTTAATTTTTTTATTACTATTATCATAAACACTAACATTCTTTTACAATCTGTATAATATTAGCAGTAATTATCTTGCCCAAAAACTCAAGGAATGAGGTAAACATGCAAGACCATGTAGGCTTAGCCCATTCAATAATAAAGAGAGACTAACCTATAAAACTTCTCCCTCCTTTCCTTATCACAATTGTAAATTTCATCTGTAAAAATACAAACTGTAAATTTGGTGTAATTTTTTTATATTTACATTTTTGTCAAGTTTTTCTTTCAGGGATAACCATCATCAGACTTTCAGACTGGGGCGGTATAGCTATCATCACACAATCAACATATTATTCAGAAAATGCACATAATACACATGGCTTTACAACACTTTGTCACCAAGGTGTTAAATACTACCTGCTCTCACCTGCTTATCCCATTCAAGGAATGGGATAAGCAGGTGAGAGAGAGCGAGAATTGATAAAAATCAATCCCAAGGCTACACCACAAAAAAAAAAAAAAAAAAAAAAAATTATACATCTAAAAAATACAAATAATACTGACCTTATGCTAATATGTTGATTTTCATGTTCAATATGCTCTCCTATTCATACAAGTTATCTGTAAAAGTTTAACTCAAAAGTTAGTTCTTTTAGTCAAAATACTACTCTCAGGGAAAAAAAAAAAAAAAAAAAAAAAAAAAACATTGGGTTAGCTTAATTTAGTAGTGGGTTGTTTGAGGTTCCCATTTTCATCCTGCACAGGACCTTGTTCCCATTTTCATCCTGCACAGGACCTTGTTCCCATTTTCATCCTGCACAGGACCTTGTAAATATACTAGATCCCATTTACTTTAGACTTTCTGATCGACACATTCAAAAACCATTTGGTAAGGAATTTGAATGAATACAAATTATAAACTAGATTACCCCTTTGAAGGCTGAAGGCAAGTGAATAAGCTGAATCAATGTAAAAATCAAAAATCAAAATGAATGCCGATTAGAATCAAGAGCAATGAAAAGCTACCAACTTTCTCCAGGCAGGAAATAATAATTATTTGTTACAATGATTATTCTTCATGTGATATTTGCTTCTAAATTACCCCATGTGTAAGAAATGGGCAGTATTGTGTTTGAACACAAGCCAGCCAAGTTGCAAGAAGAGAATGCTACCTATGCACCACACAGCACACCGATACCGACAGATAATACTCTACTTTTATTTTGGACTTTTAAAACATATTACAGTGACTAACATCAGATGCATTGCTAAAAGTTATGGTTAGGAGTTTTTGGGTATATAAAAATATACTTTTAAAAAAACTGTCAGATTGCTGAAAAAAATGTCTTTTACTGCATGACTGACATGTCACATTCCTCTTGCTCATTACTGATGACAGCTAAGCATAAGTAGATTTCTGAAGTGTAGGTCTACCTTGCCATTTCCAGTAGTTCCAATTTATTTACTAGTACTTTGCTTACAACAAAGTCCCAGACAAAGTAAAATAGTTGTCCATGCTCTAGATTCATTTACAAGAAACAAATTTTTATTTGGTTATAAATAGCATGTTTAACCCCATGCCGGCGGGTATGACGTATACGTACGTGCTAAGCCCACTGAGTACTTGTTTGGTTGTTTTTACACATAGATGGCTATACTTGTACTACGTCACCAACAAGCCAGTTACGAGTACTGCCAGTCTCGTCCCGTTCACCCTTTTCTTTGATTTACAAAATATTTTACGTTATCTTATTTTGCTGTTATTAATATTAAAAAACATTATAATAATTATAATGTTTAAAATAATCATAACACCATTAATATTAATAGCACTAGTAAAACATACGTTTTTCCCGCCAATTCAAATCAGGTACGGTCACGGTCTACTAATTGACTCCTTTGTGGCTAAGCACTAGCAGAGCCATCTATGGGCAGACATTTCACAAAAAAAAAAAAAAAAAATATAGAAAATAGGCACAGCGTGTTCCCCATATTTTTCTTTCCCCCCGGCAGCATTGGGTTAAAAAATATTTAAATATCAAAATATTCACAGCATTGTTCCTACACAAACTACTACTATAAGCACTGGACCTGAAAAATACAAAATTCTTTACCAGTTTTGTTGAAAATGCATTGCTATCCTTTTTCTTGTATCTTTATATAATCCACCACATTCTTCGTAAGCTATGACTCCACAACAGAAATCCTGGAAAGATAGGTAAAACACGATGTGGGCTAGCACACTTTGTCAAAGAAGTGTCATTTTCCATTTGCAAAATTAATCTCACTTAATGACTTACCTTTATCCTGACTGTGTGATCATTCCAAGTTGATGTTTTCCTACCTAGAGGAAGTAACCAAAGTAGAACTATACAATAAAAACATTTTTCAGGTTACATTTCTCTAGTCTTGAGTAATTTGACATTTTCAAACATGATTTCCATCTTTGTTTGAAATTCAGTCATTTCCCTTAAATTTTAACTTAAAAAATTATATTTGTTTGCAGACTGGGGTTACACAAGCTAAGTTTTACATTTGAAGAGGTCCTTCTGTGAAATGTATTATTCACAATATGGCTACTTGTTACATTTCATTTTATTAAACCTGCTCAATTCAACAGGTATTTTGCAAACCTTAGGGTTATAGGAAAAGTTATAAATGGGTACCTGAAGTTGAAAATGTTGGGATATAAAGCCATGCAACTAATTTAATCCATATTTGCTTAGTATGATAAGGATAATAAAAAGATGTATTTTTTCCTTGGTTTACTAAAATGGTACATTTTACTTCTTGCCAATAACAGCAGCATCCTCTGCGGCTTCCTTGGCCTTCTTGGCACGGATACCCCAGTTGCGTGCCATGGTGCGTTCCTGTGGGAAAACATGAACAAATAACCAACTGGATATTTAAAAGTTTGCACGAGATTACTTTTCCATTGGTTCTAAATAATCTAATAAAAAAATTACTCTGTACCTACCCTTCGCAGAGCGCCATAGGCAGCAAACCTCTTGGCTTTCGCGGTAACCTTCATGGCCTTCTCACCCTTCTGGGTTTCAACGTAAGGCATTACCACTCCCTTAAGTTGCTGTGCCATTGCCATCTCCTCAGGCTGGAAAATAAAAAGATAGGCATTAGGAGAACAGAGAATGAAATCTAAGCAGTTAATTATACATGATTAATATATGGAGAGGAGCTAAAACAAAAGTAAAACCAGTTTTCACAACTTACTGAAGCATCGGTCTTCTTGGGCTTCGTGGTCTTGCGTGGGAAGAGGATCAACTTGCTCTTGTACTCCTTGAGCCTCTGTACATTCCTTTGCAGAGCTCCAACAGACTTGTTCACACGGCGATGGTCAACTGCAATGCCGATGGTCTGAGCATAACGCTTGCACAGGCCAGCAGCCTAGAGAAATTTGCAACATCATTAAATACATGCAAGTATAGGCCTTCTATAACCTGTTACTTCTATGAGAGCATATAGACACATTGTCCACTATGGCTTTGTTTTACTTATTTTGTTTACACAATTAGTAATAAAGTAATGAACAAAATTTGTTACATTAAAAAGTCATGAAATGGGGTTGACAAGCAAAATCAGGTTGTTTTACAAGTAGTTCCTTGGCAACCAACCGATTGTGATGCTGTGTATACAAAATTAGTACAATAAACTCAATAAATTGTACAAAGCTGGTACCAAAGAGTTACATAAATCAATAACGAAGAAAAAAAATAATTTAAAAACAATCAACATTGTATTAAGAAATAGGCAGAGCAATAAGAGAAAAAAATGTAAAAATATTGAGCAGATCTCACCTTAATTTCTTCAAGAGTGAATCCCTTGCCAAGACGCTGCTTAATGTTGTATCTGTAATAGAATAAGATATAGTTCAAATATATAGTAAAAATATACATAATATAAATAAGTCGACAAGTTCTAGTTGCTAACATTAAAATGATGCTTAAAATGGAAATTTTTTTAAGAGGTCTTACTTGGAAGTGGGGCATCGGACAATAGGCTTCAGCTTGCCAAGAGGTCTTGGTGCAATACGGCGGGCCTTCTCCTGCCTCTTGACACGGCGCCTGTGCTTGCGGGCAGGCTGGGTGAACCATGTGCGGACATAGCGCTGCCAGTCCTTGTGGAAGTGACCATTAGGAATAATGTTATTTCTCTTGGGAGCCATGGTGGATCTGGAAACCAAAACAAGTTTTTATAATGAAAGATGTTGGATATAACAGCTTTCTATTACACAAGTTGACAGTTTTTATACTGGCAATTATTTATTGCACAAGAGTTGTCTATGTGCAATATCCAAGACTGTAGCAAAGTTTGTGCAGAAATTGTGGATGCCAAAGGACCTACATTTCGTATTTGTAATGTACAGATACATAACCATTTTTCTGTGCCAAATTAAGTCACATGCACAAGTGCACTTGTTGCAATGAAAGAAACGATCAAAGAAAAAGTTTGGAATGAACTGTAAACTGGTTATAAATAAAGAACTTCTGAATACAACAGCAATACAAGTGATATCATGTCTAAGGGTAATGGAATGCAAGACACTCAAGAAACAAATGAGTATATACACAAAGAAACTATATAGAGGGATTCTAGTTTCAACCAATCAGCCCTTGGTTTATGTAGTCTTTTATTGTGTCAATTTTATTGACCTAGCAACTGCCTGATTTCCCAATTCCATGAATTGGCATACATTTTTTTTTATGCTATTGATATTGTTAATCATGGTTGACATTAAATTTATCACAAGGGTATTAAAATATTAAAAATTCTTTTAGACAATCAATCAAGGAAATGAGTAAACCAGTAAGGAAGGTAGGAGTAATAATGGACTAATTTGTGCCTAAGTACCTGAGAAAATTACAGTGGACGACATCTTTATCACACCATTTAGGATCATTGGATAACTTACTAGTTTCCTATGATTTATATATTAATACAAACATTCATGATGTACAATACAACATAATTCCTTCCTGTTTTTGTTAGGAATGTCTTTCACAACCTCCCTACAAATCTAAACTTACAAACAGATCCAAATGCATTTCCATGCACCTATCTCTTCATATTTATGGCACTGTCACTTGAATACTGTATAAACACTGGGTATTTTCAACAAAAATTGATGTCTTACTGAAGCTCCCAATTTACTAAATTCAGCCTATTTGATTACCAACAGAATAAAATTATATACTCATCTGTTCTATATATTCATTACTTAACCCCTTTCCGACGGGTGTAGAAAACTTAAAAAAAAAAAAAAAATCCATGCTCTGACAAACCACGGCAACGCGCCGACTTTGAGTGCGGGAATTCGGTACATCAAGCCAAATCACTGCCTCGGAGCACTATGGCGCCGCGGCGTACAGCCACATTTCGAGCAGTTTGTTTTCACATAGGTATGACCCGTCGGGAAGGGGTTAACAAAGCGCTCGAAATGTGGCGTGCGGCTGTATGCTACCGCGGCGTGCCAAAGCGCTCAGTGGCGGTGATGTACCGAACTCCTGAGCTCAAAGTCAGCGCGTTGCCGTGGTTTGCCAGAGCGTAGATTTTCTTTTATATTATTATTATTATTTTTTTAAAGTTTTCTACACCCATCACCAAGGGGTTAATGTAACTGATTAACCCAATTCTGCCGGGCCACGCCTTGTGGTGCCATAAACTAATTGATCTATGGAGTGCAGCTGTATGCCACAGCGACACACCAAAGCACGATGAGCAGGGCATTCAGCTTGATGTAGTGATCTCCTTCACTTAAAGTAGGCTAGTTGCCATTAATCTCCAGAGCATAGAGTTTAAAATTTTCTTCAACCGGCGAAAAGAGGTTAAGTGAAATGTCTTAAATATGCAAACAAATACTTCCATGATGGTATATATAGACAAAGACATACTAATGGGACCACCATTCAATGGCTAATGTCAGCAATGCTCTCATTTTTCTCCAAGTTATTTCTTACATTTTAGGGATTAAATTTGCTTTGCTATTGAACAAACTGTGCCACATGCATCCTAGTATGGTTTACACTTAAATTTACAATTTAACTTGCTCCATCTAGCAGGTATGGTGCCCTATTGGTAAATTGCTAAAGTGGTTCACTTTTTTTTTTTTTTTTTTTTTTTTTAATTTCCCCCGAGTTATCCCAGACAGCAAACAGTTTAACGAAATTAAATAGATAGACCTATTTTTAAATCTATAGCATGAATATTTGCACAATTAGTTTTGGTTCATATGGCAATGCCTGTAGATCCCCAGGAGTGCCCCCAAGGCTAGAGTAACGGTTAGTCTGTGGTCAAATCATACACAATGCCACACGAATCTTGGTAATATTGTAATTTAATCGACAACTGATCCCTAACCAATTTCACTATAAAAGCCTTATCTGCCATATGCTTGGATTCTGAAAGAGGTCTATTTGGTAACGTTAAACTTGATATTGTGAGCTATCAGTTTGTGCTAAGGTAAATTTACACATACTTTTTGGTTAAATAATAAGAAAAACATGCATTTTAAAGAAAATTATATATTACCATTCTATATGGTGTAATTAAAACCATGAAATTGAGGACAGTCGTAGTGTGCTTTTAATACGCATTTAAACTTTGCTAGGAACAATTTTCCTAAATCAATGTTGACCATATAACTCAAAACGGCAACATGTCACTTAGTACATCCATTAATACGTGCTTGTGAAAATCATTATTTTGTACTCATCAATGCCTGTGGTATTTGTTACCAAGTGTGTGAACCCTTCCTAAACAATCTCAAAACCAGGGTATCATGTAAATCCAAAAATCCAAACCTAAGCTTTCCTACCTTCTATTTATTCCCTAAACAGGGGGGGGGGGGGTAGCCCCTCTATACCCCCCCCTTTAAAAGTAATAGTACTTTTAAGAATTGTGGCTGTGTGGTGTTAAAAAGTGGATAATTTCATCCTTTTGCAGTGAATACGAGGCCACAGTAGCTGTACCTGTGTTGTATACGACTATTTCTTCTGCTCTATAAGATGGCAAGGTCTATTTCCCTCTATCTGTATAGCATTTGCCGCAACAATGACAAGGCCTGATATTCCAAGTATACACATTTTACACATTTGGCTAATATATTGTAACATTTTGTAAGTAATTTTCAATCCTATTCTGAATGTGAACATTTTAATGAATAGGCTATTTAACCCAATGGCGCAAGGGAAAAGCAAATTAAAAAAAAAACTACGCTCTGGCGAACGGCGGCAGCGCGCCGACTCCGAGCGCGTGATATCGGTCCATCAAGCCGAATCATTGCCTCGGGGCGTTTTGGCGCGGCGCCGCTGCG
>NC_061821.1:22661302-22673802 GCF_019202785.1 Penaeus chinensis | reverse complement strand
GTCCTACATTATTTAACGGACCTAACCGCGGGTCACACCGGCTCAAAAAAATGCCGAACGAACGTGTCGGAGCGCGGATCTTTAAGCATATACGCAACCCCAAGTAATCAGGCATTCTGACACTATGATAAGGGGAAGATCCCTGGCGCTATATAAAAATGTAAGTAATTCGCGTTAGAAGCTCCGCTCTAGCGCCGATAGAACGTGTCACCAATGAACATGCAACAGTTGCTACGCGTTATCCTATAATGTAACAATCTCGAAAACAATATACAGGAAATGCCAGCGGTTCTCACATTCATTTCACGTGTCAGTCTCTCAGAGTGAAAGTGGGGTCAGGTCACACAGCTGTCCCAAGCAGATGTGACTGAAATGCTTATAGTATATGTGTATACAAATATATATATATATATATATATATATATGTATATATATATGTACACACACACACACACACACACACACACACACACACATACACATATATATATATATATATACATATATATATATAAATATATATATATATATATATATATATATATATATATATATATATATATATATATATATATATTTATACACGTGATAGAAAAGTTTGCTCTCTGAAAAAATCTAATGAAATCTGAACATAACGTTGTGTCCGCGCATCCGATATAAAGTTCCTGGAACATCTTGACTTCATTTAAGGGATATTCATCTCTAACCCATTCGCAACGGGCATGTCACGTGTCCGTGCCATGCCCACTGTGAGTTTACTTGTTTAATTATTTTTACACATATATGGCTACACTTGTACTAAATCACCAATGAGCCAATTACGAGTACTGCCTGTCTCGCCCGTTTACCCTTTTCTTTCACTTACGAAAATATTTTACGTTATCTTATTTTGCTAATAATAATGTATATAACATCATAGTAATTATAATGTTTACACTAAAAATAACCCCATCGATATGCATAGCACTAGTGAAAAGAGAGACATTTCACAAAAATATGAAAATATGAGCACAGCATTTTCCCCATTTTTTATATATTTTCCCCGGCGGCAATGGGTTATGTCATATTCGCGTATTTTCTTGTTCTTTCCGAATTCTTTAACGTAGTAAGTTGTATAATCTTACTAGTACTAGTTACTTACTTCACTCATATATAATTCAATTTTCAAGAGACAGGTAATGCAGGTAAGTCATGAATGAATGTAAGCATCTCCATTGAGTAATGCACTGTTATTTTATCTTTGATTTTAATTATTCACTATCTTATTTACTTCTTTGTTCTCTGTCATTTTTGCTTTTAACACTTTTAGGCAAGAAAAAATATAAGATACGACACCAAGCATCTACTATAACACATAAATCAAAAAATGAAATACGTTACGAAGAATAATTTATAAAACAGGCATCGGTCATAGGAGTTGCAAAGACAAAAAAAAAAAATAAATAAATAAATAAATAACAAGCAAATATTTCTCTAAACTATTACACATGCCCAACGCTAAGGAAAGTTCTGTTTCGGGAATTCCTCAGGTAACACCCAATGGTACAGGGTTATTCCCAACTCCCTCCTGTGATGTTTGTTTGCTCGTTTACCTCCCAAAGTTAAACAGTTAGTTCTTTATGCAAGTTTCTGAAAATTAATTTGAATAAAAAAAGCAGCTCTATAAAAAGAAGAATAATTTACTTATAATGGCGAATAGAGTTGTGTAAAAGAATCATGATAAAAGTTGGGAAGAAAAACGTAAAATGAAATATTTGTTAAAAAGTGTATGTTTTCATATCTGGTTCAAAGTTTCAGGTTTAAGAAAATGAATTCTAAAGATCCTGAATGGAGAAATAGAAAGATGGATAATCGTAAAATATTTAAAATTACACCATGTATCTAATATTTTAATCTGCTTTAATAGGCGACTTACGGTGTATTTTAAAGAGATCTAATAATAAAAATATATCAGAGAAAATAATCAAGTTACTTATATCTAGTGTTTGTGAAAATGACAATCTTTCGAATTCCTGTACGTAAATTCCATCGTACATTCGCAAGACACTTCTGCGCGTGCCATGAAAGTTAATCAAATATCAAAGCTTAAGCCAGATATCTAATGCGCATGCAAGATTAATCCTGCACATGCGCAGAGTGAGCTTGTTAATCTCACCAATCATGTATCGATACGTCATGACAACGTCATCAACTCCATAGAAAAGATGGAGTTGAGTTGCCATGAATATTCATAATAAGCAATAACGAAACAAATTCTGACATTTTCCTGTCAAAGATGTATGTGGATATTCATCAACATATATTTTTATAAGTTGTGGGATATGCAAATGGGTCTGTTCACCGAATAGTCAAACATCTTGACTCGCGAGCTGGCCTCTCCAGGCCAACAGCTAAGCCAGGGAGGCCCCTGAGTTCTCAGACGGCCTCCCCGATTGAGAGGGGAGAGCAGGCTGAACCAGCCGCGTCAGCTGCTGCCTCCACAAACAAGCCCGAAAGCCGAAAGGGCGGGCCGAAGCGTCCGAGGCCGGAGACCGACTCTGATGAAGAGTCGGGACCCCCTAAACGCTTCGCCCAGTTCAAAGTGCCAGCTAAACCCGAAGGCTTCGACAAGGCCTACCAATTGGTCAGGGCATTGGAGTTGCAACGGAAAATCCGGTTGTCGATCCGGGTCGCCCGAGATCAGGGCATGATCATAATGCCCAAAGATCAAGCTACCCTGAATTTCCTCCGGGAAACGAAGGAGCTAGCCGATGGGAGGAAAGTGAGTCTTTCCCCACTAAGTCCCGAGGAAAAGAGAACCAAGATGGTGCTACTTGACTTCACACCCACAGGTCGTGCAGGCTTCCCGAATGTCGAAAGGGAAGACCCCAACCAGGCAAGTCCTGGTGACCATGAAAGGTGCCCCAACCACTACCCTTGATCTGGGTAACTGGGGCACCTACAACCTTCGAACGTATGTGCCAGAACCACTTCGGTGTTTCAAGTGCCAGAAATACGGTCACCACCAGGCTAACTGTACAGCCAAGCCTAAATGTGGTGTCTGTAGCAAGGCACACAACACAGAGGTATGCCTCAAGGCATACAAAGAGGAAAAGAGGGACACAACAGCCAAATGTCCTAACTGTGCCAAGAAGCATCATGCCTGGAGCCTGACTTGCTCTGTCAGGAAAGAGGCGGCCCTCAGGCGACAAGAGGTTGCTCAAAACCGACCAGACTTTGTTCCTGCCCCACCGGGCACCCATGTCTGGGGAAGGAACAAAAGCGAAAAGGCCAGAGCAGAGCCAGAGCCAGATCACGCTGACCTTGCCCAGGCAAGGCCAGCAAGGCCAGCCAAGAAAAAGCCTGAGAGAAAAGCTGAACCAACCAAAGTCAGAGCTACCAAAGGCTCTCCACCCCCCAGTGGACCCAAGGATAGCCTGACAACAGACGAGGAGCCCTCAACCAGCGAGGACCTCGCAATGGAGTTGTCAGACTCCGACGATGTCTCTGATGTAACTATCACTGAGTAACATCATGACACACCATCTAAGCATCCTACAGTGGAACATCAATAGCTTCTCTGCAAAGAACGCTTTTCTTCAAACAGTAGTGCGATCAAGGAACATTGACATTGTCATGCTCCAGGAGACATTAACAGTGGACACTGTTCGCTTCTCAGGGTACCATGCCTTCACACTGCCACGAACACCTGGCAAGAGAGGCTTGATCACCCTTGTGAGAGCAACAATCCCCTGCTCCGCAATAGTCGATGCATCGCACTGTGGAGACGATGTTAAATCCCTTGCCGTCGAGGTTCACCTGGCCGGGGGGCCCCTCAAATTGTACAACGTGTACAGCCGGCCACGCTGTAGAAGCTCAGATATCAGCCAGGTCTGTGCTTCTGCTGCACACGACCGAGTGATCATAGGGGGAGACTTCAATGCACACCACCCCATTCTGGCTCCCTGCCGGGCACCGGATGCGGCCGGCTATCACATAACCGACGTGCTAGAGACATTCCCTGAGATCGCTCTCCTCAACACCCAAGAGACAACGCATGTCAGAAGAGGGGTCATAGACCTCACCCTGGCCACTGCGACTCTGGTGGGGAGGATTGGCTGGCGTGTCGATGAGACCGTTACAAGTGACCATTACGGCACTATAACTACCCTCATGGATGCTGGCCCAGCCAAAATCCTAAGACCGAATCCAAGATGGAAAACAGACAAGGCCAACTGGCAGGCATTTCAAAACGCCTTGGCCCTCTGTCTGAGATGCAACGATCCCCCACTAAGCGAAAATGTGGAAGTGCTCGAAGCTAGCCTGCTAAACGCCATTAATGAAGCAGCCTCACAGACCATACCCAAAACTCAGGCCTGGGTCCAGAAGTCACAAAGACGCCTGGTACTTCAATGACGAGATCAGGGAGGTCAACCACAGGGTGAACATGTGCCGAAAACTATTCCGAAAGCAAAGAACCCCTGACAACTTATCCCATCTAAGGGAGGCTGTCACGGATGCCAAGGAAACTGTCAATAGAGTCATGCAGGAAAAGTGGCTGGAATGGTGTGAGTCCTTCGACCACCAAACCACCCTTTCAAAGCTGTGGCAATGGGTCAAGCGAGCTACCAGCCGCTCAGCCCCGAGGTGCACCCATCACGACTCCCAAGCAGAGGCTAACAGACTGGCGCACGAGTTCTCTGCGAGAACGAGCAGCAACAGTCTGCCAGCCGAGCTGAGGGCAAGACAAGAGTGTCTACAGCCAGACAGACACGCTCAGATCAGAGAAAGGGCAGCCGAACCCGATAACTCAGACGTTATCTTTTCTCTGAGGGAACTAAGGAAAGCCTATAAAACCAGTTCCAACACAGCCCCGGGCTCTGATGGGATCTCGTACCCCATTATCTCCCACCTAGGACTAGCAGGTGAGCGTGCACTCTTGCAACTCATCAACAAGTCCTGGGAAACTTCAACTCTACCCCAGAGTTGGAAGAGGGCTACCATAGTTCCCGTCCCAAAACCAAAGGAGCCGGGGAAGTACCGCCCCATCTCTCTGCTCAGCTGCCTGGCCAAGACGGCTGAGAAGATGGTACTAAACCGGCTTCAATGGAAAACGGGACCCCCGCACGAACACCTCCACGGGTTCACAAGGGGCATGGGCACAGCATACAGCATAGCCACGCTCTTAAGCACAATCAGCAAGGGCCCAGCTGTGGTGGTATTCCTTGACCTGGAGAAGGCTTTTGAACTGGCAAGTCCGCTTGCCATTCAGGAAAGCCTGATCCAGAAGGGAATCAGAGGAAAGCTCTTGGCTTGGATAGGTGACTACTTCAGGAACAGGACTGCCAATGTCAAATTCCAGGGTCACCTATCGCAGCACATGCCGCTCGAAAATGGAACGCCACAGGGTGGGGTTCTCAGTCCAGCCCTATTCAACACTTTAATGTCCTGCATCCTCAACATAAACCTCCCATTGGGGTGCAAAATCATCTCATATGCAGACGATCTCGCTATCACCTCCACTGGACCACGCAGCCAGAATAAAGCCCAGCGTTGTCTGGACCTCGTGTCAGAGGAGTGTTGTAGGACAGGACTAAAGATCTCTGCAGCCAAATCCAAAGCCATGGCTCTGAGACAGAGTTCGAGGCACAAGACTGAAAATCCAGGGAATGGAATTAGAATGGGTCCAGAACTACCTATACCTTTGGGTAAGGATAGACCGGACCCTCTCCTTCCATAAGGAGGTCCTGTACCTGGTTGACCAAACCAAAGCAAGACTGTCCGTCATGAGAGCAATGACTGGGAGACGCATAGGGGCCAGACACAAAGTACTAAGATCATTCTACGTACATGCTGTCCGGCCCATTGTGGACTATGCCTCAGTCGCTCTAATTGCTGCAAAGAAAAAGCACACAGACAAATTAGAAGCAGTCCAAAATGAAGCTGCCAGGATCATTCTGGGTGCCCCGAGGTGGACGAAGGTCCTCAACCTCCTCAAACCTTCTCCCCCTGGACTCACGAATCGATCTAATGGCAACACAATTCCTGTCAAAGGCCATCCAGGCTCCCAGGAACACAAGCCTAAGACAAAAATTAGTCAGATGCCTCGAACAAGACAACGAGCTCGTTGCAAACAACTCGTAGCTGTCTCATACAGCCAGGGTGTTGATACGCCATCAGCTCAAAGAACAGCTTCTTGCTAAGGGCATGGACTGCCCCCACCCCGACTTTGCCGAAGCCCCGCCGTGGGCACTGAGCCTGATAGAGTTCAACATAATGAGCCTGTCAATGCAAATGAGCCAATACCCCATGCCTAGCCTAAAGGCAGAAGCCCACAGGGTCATTGTAGCCATCACTCCTCCAGGTAGTAGAACATACTACACGGATGGATCGGTCGATCCCTTGAGCCACACTGCAGGCGCCGGCTTTGCAGCAAGGGATGCCACGAGATCCATGAGGGTAACAGACAACGCCTCCTCGCTACAGGCTGAGGCAGTTGCAATCATGGGAGCCCTAGGCCACGCGTCCCTAAGGGAAGGACACGTGGTCATACACACAGACTCCAGGGCAGCCATTGACTGTCTTCAGCACAGCTCACCCACAGACAACATCTACCTACTGACCACGATTCTCACAATGGCACAGAGAATTCTGGCTCAGGGTAGAAGAATTATCATCAACTGGGTCCCAAGCCACATCGGCATCAGAGGGAACGAGCTTGCTGACAGACTAGCCGTCGCTGGCAGGGGTATGCCCCCAAATCCCATGACGATAAAACCGAGCCGAAAATTACTTATGGAGAAGTGTGCCTTGGTCGGTCGTACCTTCCTACGGCAGCTCCACAGACAGGAAACGAGAACCTCCCCCTCGGCCAGCTGGTACTCAGACGCCACAGGCTATGAACCACTGGCACTCTCTGAAGTAAGCAACAGAGGTACCGAAGTCATTCTTCACAGAATGCGCCTAGGTTACCACTGTGCATGGCAGATTATCCCAACAATCGAACGCAATGAAAGGTGCTGCAAGCACTGCGGCGAGCCGAACGCCACACCAGTCCACTACCTAGAAAATTGTGACCATACACAATTCGTGAGACAGGGACCGCCCACAACAGCCGCCGTGCTGGTAAAGAGGCTATGCGAAATGCTTACATCATGGCGGCAGGAGCGCCTGCTGGCAATCCCGCCGCCACGGTAAGCACCGAGTGTCAGACAACTCAATGAGACAGCCGTAAAAAGCTGACACAGGCCGGGCCATATTTAGAAGGCCCGGGCGAAGCTAGAACTTCGCAAACCATAAAGAAGAAGATATGTAAACTGCAGATATAACTCACAACATTGAAAAGAAAAACGAAAAGAAAACCACACAGAGAATTCCAGAGTTTACAGACACAGAAAAGGAAATGTTATTTCCAAGTTGGAAAAACATTCCCAACAAACAATCTCTCTCCCTCTGATTGTTTGTCTGCCTCTGTTTGCTTCTCCGTCTGCCTTTCCTTCTCTCTCTCTCCGCACTCGGCACTTACCCAAGACCAGGGTTCCCAGACGTACGATAATTATCGTACAAGTGCAATAATTTAGCATACTGTAAGATAAAAAATATAGTGGGTACGATAATCTGCAGTTTTGTACAATAATTTATACTTTTCATGAAATAATTCCTTTTGGAAGTGATACTGCGAGAGTATATTCTACTCCATAAAAAAAAATGGAGATAGAGAGAGAAAGAGAGAGAGAGAGAGAGAGAGAGAGAGAGAGAGAGAGAGAGAGAGAGAGAGAGAGAGAGAGAGAGAGAGAGAGAGAGAGAGAGAGAGAGAGGAGGGTGGTGGAGGGTTGGTGAGTGGCTGGAGGAGGGAGGGAGTGAAGGGGCGGACTATACACGATCAGTTCGTGTATAGTTATTCTTCCACTTATTCTTCCACGCATAATTGCTGGAGATGATGCCACACTGCAGCAACTGGATGACGAATGGAGGAAGCTTGAATTTGAAGATCTTTCAGAAAACATCATGAGTGGGGACAAAGAAGTGGAAAAAGTAAAAGATAAAGCTCCTGATTTGTTTTGGGGTGAAGTAAGGCTGATTCTGGATAGCGAGGGACGGTCAAAATACAAGTGCGTGTCTGACTTTGCAATAGCATGCCTTTCATTGCCCCATGCAAATGTAGATTGTGAAAGATGTTTCTCGGACATAAATAGAATGAAAACTAAAGACAAACTCATAACAGAATCAGTAAGAGACATTCTTTTAGCAAAACAGTCTGTAACAAGCGAAGGAAACAGTAACTGCACCTCATTCGAGCCATCCAGGAGCATGATAAGGAGTATGACTTCCCAAGTACTTTATCCAACTGGTGTGGAAAGTGATCCAAACTATCCAGAAATCCACGGGGATTCAGCCAGCGACCTATAAAAGGGTGAGTATACGATAGCCTCTCGTAACATGCAGTGCTTTTCAGAACCTATATCAAATGCCTAAGAAAAACTTTTTGGTGTCTAATGTTCCAATGGTATATTTTGTGGTATTCTGTAGAACTGACAAAAAGTTGCTAGGTGAATGTTGGTGTACGATAATCTAGCTCAAAATACGATAATTTTTGACGGATGTGTACGATATTTTCGGCACAGAAATCTGGGAACCCTGCCCAAGACTCGTCTCGTGAGTCACTATCACTTGTTGTACTCTTCAGAAATAAAAGAGTCAAGCCATCATACCGCTATGTCTATCCCTGCATAACCAGTAGACATTATATAAAGGTCCTCATATAATAGTCTTTTACATCTTTCCCTCTATCTCTCTCTCTCTCCCCCCCCCCCCCTCCTTTCCCTCTTTCTATAGGCTCTCGGATTTCATAGATCAATCACAAGTACGTTTATAGTTCGTGGAAGTCAGTACGTAACTTAAGGAAATCCCCTCTGGTGCGATAGATGCAATTATTGCACACTCATTTACCTACTGTGGCCGCCGAAGAACGTCTATGAGCGTCAGTGGGTGTGGGGTGACTGATACCACTGCGTCGCAATCACTTTATGTTTATTCGGTAGCGGTCAAACCTGTTAATACATTGATTATACGAATGCGTGCTTACAATAAATACATAGAGTTACTAAAAAACAACATAAATTATATTAAATAATACCCAACTTTCTACAAATTTTGGATACATACGCATCGCGGGAACGGTCAGAATATCAGCTTAACGGATCAGATTTCAGAATATTATGGGCGTCTTGACGGCACGGAGGTTCCCCTCGAACTGTCCTCACACTTTAAACATACATATACTACAACGTCAGTAATATTCTACTTAATTTTTAATACATTAATTAGGTCGCGATCTCATTAGCTCCCGGCATTGATCATACGAAAAGCCACCATCACTTCCTCTGGCACGACCCCTCGCACAAACATGTTTTGGACAGGTCAGCTCTTATGGCTGATACGGACCATGTGTTGAATCGGTAGTACTCGCCAAGGCCTTCTCGGCGGTTGTGACACAGAAGATGAATTTATACCATACAGGCCTCTCCGATCATAGTGTTACAGAATAGGTGATATACGAGGTATATGATATACCAGCTGCTGATATGAAGTATGTGATATAACAGCGGCTATACATACCCCTGTCTAAGTTTTATTTCTGACACCAAAACCTTTCACTACCTACATAGACTGGATTATGGGCAGAATTACTGCCCAAAGTTATTGTGGAATAACGCTGGGCAATATCAAAATCACCGACCTTGACTTTGACTTGACATATGTCTCTGATGAAGATCCATCACTTTGGGGGCCTGTTTGGAGATGCTGCTCTGTCGATACAGGCTTGCGGCGATATGTACACATATAGATACATACATAAATATATATATATATATATTATATATAGAGATATATAGATAGATAGATACACACACATCTATCTATATATATATTTGTCTGTCTATCTATCTATCAATCTATTTATGCATGTATGTATTTATATGTATATATGTATATATATGTATATATATGATATATATGTATATATGTATATATATGATATATATGTATATATATGTGTATATGTATGTATGTATATGTACATAAATATATATGACATATATATGATATATATATACATATATATATATATATATATATATATATATATAAATATGCGTGTGTGTGTGTGTGTGTGTGTGGTGTGTTTGTAGTGCATCGTTTACTAGATAGCCAAGCGAAGTGCTATATGAAGGTTACTAAAGAAAGGAGAAAACAGAAACATAAGGGTCTGGGAGGTATTCTTGTGTGCTCTGGAAATGGCGTTATTCCTTCCAAACAGGGGATAATAACTGTCAGCTTGTAATATACAGTGCAGCAACTCTTGGCAACTATGGTGAAGAAAGGTTCCGGTGTTGGTTAATGAATTGCTACGTTTAGTAACCGAGCTACACTTTCATCCATACGCTAATGGATAAAAATATGTCAGTTGCTAAAGGTGGTATATGATATGTCGTGTTGTCAGCCTTTACTGCAAGACTTCCTTGAACAAAACATTGGTATATTGTATCCATGTATTTCTGACGAAGATATAATCGAAACTGGTTAAATACATCTCATGAATTCATACCTTTTATACTTTTGCCAACATGAATACGGTTCATAAATCACTGGTTCATGTTTCTATTAAATATATTTGTGTTCGCATTTTCCAAGAAATATGAATTCGCATTTTTTCAATTATTTTATTTCTTGATTGCTAGTGCCTATCGAACAAATTCAGTTGATAGATTTTTAAAATTTTCCTACTCACGATAATGCTGTTAAGAGGAAATAACAGCGAAGATTTTGAGTTTACTGCAGAGGTATTTGATATACCCGAAATATGCATGAAAACATATATCTTTCTAGCGATTCTTGGCATTAATATTGATGACGTCACATAGTCTTACTCGCAAATCCTCGAGTATAACTTGGCAAATATGTGGATAATCACGACACCCCCCCCCCCCCCCAAAAAAAAAAAAAAAAGAAAAAAAAAAGGTGCTGAAGATGTTCACAGAAATCACGACTCGACAAATCTCAGCCAATCACAGCGCATCTGTGAAGATGTTCACATAAATCACGACTCGACAAATCTCAGCCAATCACAGCGCATCTCGTGGCAGCAGTGACGTGGTATAACATAGCAGTGTAGACGTCGCAACATTGTGTAACCTATCTGTATAGTGCATGTGTATATATGTATATATATATGTGTGTGTCTCCCTCCATAAACTAAGGAATCCTCCTCCCCTCTTTACTCCATCTAACGAGTGGTCTCTCCACAAGAAGGAAGGCATGGGGTCACCTTCCTTTCATTTGGTCTTCTCGGTAAACTTTCTACCCTCACTTTTACCATCTTTTTCTTGCCCCTCTCTTTCATTTCCACCATCCTCCCCTTTGACTTATTATTTTTTTGGTACGCTTTTAGGGATTTGTTATTTGTATATATCATTCTGTCATGTATTTTAAATTTTGTATATTATATATCAAAGTTCTATTATACCTTATAATATTATATATTTCAGAGATCGATTAACATTCTAATTTTTTCACCTGTTTGACGCTATTTAAGTCCCTCTCGTTAACGACAGTAATAACACTAAATGAACACTTAATGAACTTCAAACTCTTGCGTCATGCCTCTTGGCGTTCTTACAGTGTTTTTGACTTTCATATACATACTCTACACCAGGAGTACTCAACTGGCGGACCGCGGTCCGGATCCGGACCTTCTGAGTGTTGCAGTTGGACCTCAGACCCCAGTAAGAGAAAATTCTAGTTAAATAGCATGAAGGTCCTGGTGAAAGTATCTTGCAAGTTTTTTTTTTTTGGTCGACTATGACTATATATATTTAGAATATATATATATCCGGACCGTGGTCATTCTTTTTTATATTTCATGTAATAAAAATTTCCGGACCTATGCGTACATTGGAGCTTGTCTAACTGGACCTTTGCGTATAATAGTTGAGTAGCCCTGCTCTACACAGTCCTCACCAGATCTTCCGAGACACCAAAAACATTACTTCCCTCGGTGCCGTATCGAAAAGTTTCTCTACACCAGATCAATAAAGGCTGTTGCTGTTGTTGTATCTCTCCCAGGCTTGAAACTGCATTTGCATTGACGTTTTTAACTCGATTGTACACTGTTTACCTACTACCATCATGGCATATCCCAATAACTTTATCATTTGTGGTTCCTGCAGTCTGCTGAATTCCCCCTTTCTTCTGTGAATTGACCCAATTATGACTTTTCTTCTATCGTCTGCTATCTGGTTTTGTTTCTAGATGAGCCAAACTATATCTTAATATAAGGTTTTTTTCTTCTCCCTCCGTTTTTGACATTTTTATAACCACTTCAAATGAAACAGCCAACGACAAGTGATTTAAAGATACAAAGATACGAAAACCCAGACTAGATTATCCCGGGGCAATCTTCCAGAAAACGTACACATAAAAAACACACAAAAACTTACACACATAAACACGTTACGAAC
>NC_061821.1:22646302-22653802 GCF_019202785.1 Penaeus chinensis | reverse complement strand
CTTCAAACCTTTTTGATAATTTTTTAGCTTACTGGCTACTTTTTACATAAGAGAAAGCCCAACCATTGCTCTATCTCTTGTTCTTTATTTCTTTCAGATCGGATCAATAGTTATTGCACAGCATCACAAAATACAATATAATATAATAATATCACGTCCACGCACTTCTAAACTCGTTTTTCTGCCGTCATGAGTCTTTTATTCCTCATATTACCCTCCATCTCGGTTGTCCCATTTTCTATTTTACCCCCCCCCCCCACCGAAAATGGGAGGTAGGGAAGATAAGGGGGTGTGGGTAGATATAAATATGCTCTTACGTAATCACCCATAAGCAAACAGGGTGTACAACGGGAGGAAGGGAGAGTAAGAAGAAAGCTAATAATTACTACTCATGGTTCCTGGTCCCCTTTCAACTGAGATGAGGAAAAATCCTCAACTCAGTTGAAATATCCCTTCGGAGAGTATCATGGGCTACCAACCCACTGTGAAATTCGCTGATCAGCGAAATAGTTGTCCGGGGTTAGGCCCTCGTTTGATCACCTAATTTTTCTTCGCGGGAGTTCATATTCATGTGGGTAATTCTACAGTAGTATACGAATCTGAAACAGGGCATAACTCATTTTCGACCCCCCCTCCCCAACCAAGGGCCGGTCCCTTAAAAGAAAAGTGAAAAAAAATATAAGGAAACTGATTAAACTTTATAAGTCTATTCCTATCCTAACGAAGATAAAAGTCATCAGAATATCCTCATAAGATTCCAAATTAACAAAGGATATAGCATTGGGGAAAACTATAAATCTTTTTGCACTTGCGATGAATGCCTAACTTATAAATTGACCTAACAGCTGTCAAAGATTACTGTAAAAAAAGTCATCTTATTTTTTTTCTTTTAGGGCGGGGTGGGGTTGTTTATCAGTTGGAATATCTGTGAACATATATGGCCTCACTTATTCCCAGCCCAGCTTATCCGATCACTTGGCCCTGATATTAGTTCTTCTAAAAGATTTATCGGGGAAATTTAAATGACGTCACTATCCATTTTTGTATCCCTATTCTTCCCTAGCTCGAGTTGTTACACCGGTTAAATGATTTGCTATATCCAAATGTCTCTTCTAACGCAGAGGTGTCAATCCAGTAATACCTGTTTTTTTTCAGCCTTGCATTCTGGTGGAAAATTCGGAATACGTTTGTGCGTAACAAACCACGCTCGAACGGAACGGTTTGTAGCGTTATGGTGACGCTCAAATAGAAACATTGACCCACACGAGCTTTTTGTGTTTTAAATTTTGTGTTCAAACATATTTACTTTTACTTATGGCTTTTACATATGCTGGTATTTATAAGTCATCTTTTTATCTTTACATTTTCTATTAATTGTCCAGCAGCTACTAATTTTATTTGTACTGACACAGATATATATCGGCATGATATAATACTAGCGTATATGTATGTTTTTTTTCTTCTGTAGCAAACGTTTCCTTATCGACATTAGCGTATAATTGAAACTTGTAGAAGGTGAATGAAAATTATCATTAGATAGGGAGGTCTAGCTCTTTCCTCATGAGAAGAACTTTAGCAGTCATGGGGCAGCGAAGAATGATTCTCATGGCCTGGTTTTGTAAGACTTCAAGGGGTTTGAGGTCATTATGTGGCAACATACTAAGAACTGGGCTCGCATAGTTTATCATGGATCTAACAAGGGATATGTACATCAACTTTAGGACTCTTAGGGAGGTAACTATGTATCTGTTACTTATGTATTATAAGAGCCTTAAACGTTCCAAGCAACGTTCCTTGATGTTTTGAGCAATTTCTTGTGTAAAGCAAGAATTGAGGGACAGGAGGTGGGAGCAATCATCATGACACCAAGATACTTACAGGTGTCAGTTTTTGCAATAATCTGTCTACCTAACCTTGGAATGTATGGCAGTTTATGAGATTTGGAAATGTACTTATGCTTGATAGGGCTGAATATGAGTCCAAGGGAAACACTATTTACTGAAACTCTGGAGAACATTTTCCCCCTATCCAAGACTTGAATGAAAAAGTCATCAGCATAGGATGTGATGCTGCATAGGTATCCTAATTCACTGATGAGCTTGCAAAGTGAATGCATAAGTATGTTAAATAATGAAGGGGACAAAACTCCACCTTGTGGAGTGCCTAGCACTGGTTCAACATATTAATTTTTTTTACTAAAGGATACAAGGGTCCTAACTAAGTAAGGGTTTCCTTCCAAGTGCTTTAGCTAATTCACTGTAGACTTTATAAACTCTCTAAGTACCTTTATTTCAGGATTTTTGTCCAGGTGATGTGCTTGTTTGTCTCTGGAGATTAATGATGTTACCAACTTGCTGACAGAGAGTTTCATTAAAATGATCAAGGCTGGTAGGAATAAAGTCTTCATACCAGCAGCAAATCCCTTTAATGATATCGAAGGCGTGGCTGGGGTGGGCTTCTTTTGCAAAATGGGAGGGGTATACTTAATGCCACTGACTAAGAATTGGATGACAATCAGGGTCGCCTACGCCGCTCCCTCACAGCACATCTGTGAGCGGGCAGTTTGTTTTTTGCACTTCTTTTCTTTCACTTTATATCATTTGGATCCCTTTACTCTACTATTAGTCACAATGATTATGAAAACATTTTCACGCACTGGTGCAATATGCAGCCGGTAGAGTGAGAGAGAGAGAGCGACTGAGAGAAAGTTAAAGAGATATTACAATCCATGAGGTCAGGTCTCAGTTCACCTCGCTTTTCCTGCTTCAAAGCAGGACCAGTGTCTTCGTGGCGCATGGCAGAACGTTCTTAGGTCTTATGGTTTGGGTATAAGAATTAGTAGGTTGTATTCAATAAACGTTTTGCTGTTCATCTGTTCCGTGTTTAGTTCTAGCGGTTGTTACTAAGTAAAAAACACACTATATTCACTATGATTCTGTTGGAACATAAACCTCATATAGCAGTGAAATTAATTTTGTGCTTTGTGCCGTTTATATGCCAGTACTTTCTATCTTTAACAGGGTATGACTGTGTGACGTTATATACATGGATAACAAAATACATTTCCAGTATGAAGCGGCTTGGTCTGGACCTGAATTTCCAGTACCAGTTTTTTCCTCTTTCCAAAAGGAGGAGGGATTTCCTAGTGTCTTTGTCTCTCTGTCTGTCTGTTTGTCTGTCTCTCTATCTTTCTCTCTCAATTTCGCTCTCTCTCTCTCTTTTTCTCTCAATTTCTTTCTCTCTCTCTCTCTCTCTCTCTCTCTCTCTCTCTCTCTCTCTCTCTCTCTCTCTCTCTCTCTCTCTCTCTCTCTCTCTCTCTCTCTCGCTAGCGTTACAGTACTTGTGCTGGGCATGACTTGTGTCGCCTTGCTTTGATAACAGGCAATGGGTTTATTTACAGTGTCCTTTTTCCCGTTGGTCACTATGAAAGTTGTTGTTTTTCTTTCCATTTTCTTTCAGATATATATTTAAAAAAAAACTTATACAGATGTTCATCTTATTTGAACAGAATGTAGGCGATTCTGCTTTTCTGTCTGTTTGTATGTCTGCTTGTCTGATAGTTTGTCTGTCTGCCTGTCTGATAGTTTGTATGTCTGCCTGTCTAATAGTTTGTGTGTCTGCCTGTCTGATAGTTTGTCTGTCTGCCTGCCTGATAGTTTGTCTGTCTGCCTGTCTGATAGTTTGTCTGTCTGTCCTGTCTGATATTTTTTCTGTCCGCCTGTCTGATATTTCGTCTGTCTGTCTGTCTGATAGATTGCCTGTCTGACAGTTTGTCTGTCTGCCTGTCTGATAGTTTGTCTGTCTGATAGTTTGTCTGTCTGCCTGCCTGCCTGTTTCCCTACCTGCCTGTCTGTCTCTCTTTATACATATATATACATATATATACACATATATATATATATATATATATATATATATATTTTAAACAGCCATTCATTCCACTGCAGGACATAGGCCTCTCTCAAGTCACTATTAAGAGGTTATATGTCAGTGTCACCCTTGCCTGATTGGATGCCCTTCCTAATGTTACCTTGGTCATGTTGGAGTCCAATGACAGTTGTGTCTGCACCAGTATCAGGGAGGTAGATATTTGCCATGTACCGATATAATTGCTTTTAATGATCCTCAAATAAGTGTAAGATATGTAATCTATGACATAACCTGTCAATAGTATGGACATCAATAAATGACAACTGCTTCTGCATCCCTACCTAGCTGTAAATGAGTTGGTATTCCTTATTGTACTTACCATGGTTAAGCAATAGTCAAAAGATTATTGGAAGTCTTTCCCTCTATGCTTGCGCAGATGTAATAAGTGACTTATACATGTGGTAATTGTTCATAACATATCTGAATAATGAATTTACTTGTGCACCAGGCAAATTAATATATTGAAATTAACTATTGTGCGCATTCACCTGTAAGCAATATTAGATACTTCAATCAAAGGATCATAAAACTCGGTCACATATTCTACAAAGACAATTTAAAAGGACAATACGTAGTATAAGGTAGTGACAGAGTTGGGTAATAAAACCTACATGAAAAGTTCTTATATAACAATATGTGTGCAAATGTTTCCTAAAGGTGCTATACGTCGCTCAACTTTTTTACATTGCGAGGGAGAATTCTAGACTGACCGCATAACTCATTACTGTGATATGCCAAGTAGTTCATTTATTACTGTCAACGGCCAGACTTATGGTAGTAGCATTGGAATGGTAATTTATCGGCATTCCTGACTTCGTAAGACCCCTATATACCATGGATTTGGGGTTTTCCAATGGTTGTATGGTGGATGGAATGGTAGTTCGGGGGAACTCCACATTCCATTGAAGCTACAGACTGTGGTGTTTATCATATGGAGGACACTATAGACACCTGGTTTCGGAGATATAAGGGCGATACTCTATAGGCCTTGTAAACAAGGGCACCACTGTGCTCTGTGCTGGGTTGGCACGGTCAGGAGAGGCCGAGGCACTTGTGTGGCACTTGTGCCGCTGTTCGGTACTAACTGTCGTCGAACGTGGGCGTTCGTGAGGATTTTTCTTTGGTACATTTTCCTAATTTCGGTTAAAACCGTGCTGAATTCCGTGTGACCATACGAAGTAGATGAGACAAGGGTCTGCAACTCTTCGTACTCTCCAAGGGGATAATTTGGACTAGTCAGGAGACGAGGAAATTCAATTGTAAAAGTAAGTAACCCATTAAAGGTATACAGTTATTTCATGTGTTTATAATCACCAACTGATATAATATTGAGATAAAGTGAGGTTCACAAAAAGGGAAATCACACGTAAAATTGGACGTATTATTCTTATAGCCCGCTCCGGAGAGAGTGGAATAAAAATATGTTATCCAGTGGCCTATACTCGTGAATATATTTGGGTTATATTCCACTTGTTACCATATTTACTCAAGTTAGTATAAAGGGTGGTAAGAAGTAGTATAGCAGCACTCAAATGGGTGCTAGGTAACTTTATTACGCACTTGCCAAAAGGATATTTTGGTAATTTTCAGGGTCTGCTTTTCCACATTTAAGCTTTTAACATTTACCTTTTTATATTATTATACATCCTTTGCGGGTTTTAAGATCCGTTTATGCAGTTTTGTGCAATAATCTTTAGTGCATGCGCGGTTTCATGAAAGTTGGCGCGTCGGACCGTAGACTTTCTAATATGGCCGGCGTGTCCGTAAAGTTTCACAGTTCGATTTTCATCGTTTTTTTATGGTGTTTTTACCTTTTTTGTGTCCTGTATTCATTCTATTTCAGCCTGTTTTACCATAATTTACCTGATATACTTCATGCCCTTCCCTGCTATCGTAACTGTCAAATCAAGATTGTCGATGGTGATGATAATCATATCTCCTCAGCGATTCATTTGCAAGGAACAACGCCTAGAATCGTTGAAAGCAGTGGACTTCATGCAGAAAAATATCAAAATTGTTTCGAAAGTAACCCACTACCCTCTTCTACATATTGACCGTACTAGGGGTCCCGACCCTCAGACTTTGTATGGATTTTACTAGTGGTGATTTGACCGAGTTGGAGGATTTGTTCAGTATTTATTGATGGGTCATATGTATATGTGTGTGTGTGTGTGTGTGTGTGTGTGTGTATGTGTGTGTGTGTGTGTGTGTGTGTACACACACGTATACATACATACACACACACATGTATGTGTATGAGTGTGTATGCGTGTGTGTGTGTGTATTCATATGTGTGTATGTTTATGTGTATATATATATATGTTGTAAGGCTTTCTATCGCAAGTCACTGCGTACCTCACTAACCATTAGATTCGGCTAAATAATAGAGAAGAATCCACATTCAGGAAAATAAAACAAATATGCAAACAAATTTCTGAAATTTCCATCACCCATCCCTAGCCTAAACACACATGGCGTGATCCTATACATTGTTCAATAACTGCGCTTCCTCCCTGTTCCTCTCAAGGTCATGTTTCATTACACGTGGATGACGATGAACAAACGGATTTATCCACACCTTTGTAGATTCATTAGGTTTGCTATGTGCAGAATCATTCTCAAATGCCGTACAAAAAAGGAACAATAAAATATTTGAGAAACAGAGAAACAGTCGTTCGCTATGCCGTTTGTTAGAAGGTCGCCCAGGGATTAGCCAGTTACCCTTGCTTTGCTTAGATTTTTGTCTCTGTATTTGTAAAATTCACAGACTTCGTTATTGTTTTACATATATAATAAAAGAAACTAAAGTCATAAAACAGTTACCCAAGACTAATAAAAATTATTAATTATAAAACTAGGGATTTAAGCAAGTTTTAAAATGATAAAAACAAAATAACGTAAAATGAAAATAGTAGGGAAAAAGGGGAGGGGCTTGGTACTAAAACAAATGATAAAAGCGTCGAAATCATTAAGAATTAAAATTAGTTTATAAGAGAATGAGCAAAGATTATATTAAGATCCCCATCTACCCTTAAAAGACCGAATATAATAAAATAACACGGTAAAAACACGTAAAATAAATCACCTCACAAATTCGAAGCATTGAAGCTCAAAGAGGAAAACTCGGGAAATTACAGATATAAGTTTACTTATACACTTCATTAAATACAAGGTTTGGCAGTATCAGTGTATCCGTGTTGTGTGTGAAGGAATCATCTCCAGCGTGCTTGAGCGCCACCCGCTGGATTACCCAAGTTCGGGATTCAGGATTCGGGATTCGGGGTTCAGGATTCGGGGTTCAGATATCAAGGGTGTCAAGGGGATAGGTAGGGTACTAGTGTAGGGGGTAGAGGGTAGGTGTGAGGACGAAAGCTTAAGGAAAAGGACTAAAATGAGAGAAATTAAAGGACCGAGAGATGGAAATGAAAGAAATGAGGAAATGAAAGAAATTAGTAAGGTCAACGGGGGAATAGAAAAAGTAGAAAGCGAGGAGACTAGTATGGGGGATAGAAAGATACAGAAGACCGTAGATCACAAAGTAGAAGAGAAGAGAAATGAACGAAAGGAGTG
>NC_061821.1:22621302-22638802 GCF_019202785.1 Penaeus chinensis | reverse complement strand
ATATATGTATATATGTATGCATGTTTATATATATATGTATATATGTATGCATGTTTATATGTATATATGTATGCGTCTTTATATATATATATATATATATATGTATATATGTATGCATGTTTATATATATGTATATATGTATGCATGTTTATATATATATATGTATATATGTATGCATGTTTATATATATATGTATATATGTATGCATGTTTATATATATATGTATATATGTATGAATGTTTATATATATATGTATGCATGTTTATATATATGTATATGTATATATGTATGCATGTTTATATATATATGTATATGTATATATGTATGCATGTTTATATATATGTATATGTATATATGTATGCATGTTTATATATATATGTATATGTATATATGTATGCATGTTTATATATATATGTATATATGTATGCATGTTTATATATATATATGTATATATGTATGCATGTTTATATATATATATATATATATGTATGCATGTATATATATATATATATATATATATATGTATGCATGTTTATATATATATGTATATATTTATGTATGTTTATATATATACACAAACATACATACATACATACATATATAAACACCAGTCTCTCTATCATCCATATATCATATCATATATGAATTTATCTATCTTTTTGTACATCAATATATCCATCTATTTACAGTGCATAAATATATCCATGTTGCATAACCGTAAATGTAGTGGAAGCCTGTTACAGAAAAGACAGTATAAGTTGTTCCAAATGTGTCATCACATATTTCATTGAGTACAAAAAAAAAAAATCTTTTGACTGATTTTCACAGCCTTTGAAAATCGTGATCAGATTAGTGAAAAAAAATTTGTCCACTTTTGGCATTGGCTTGGTAGTAGTTTGTTTTTATTGCGGAAATGAGGGCTTATGTTGTCAGTTTTACTGTCATTGTTTTACATGCTCTGTGTGATGTCATTACCATGTGCTAGGGATATATTGACTGATATTAGATAACATTTCAGGCAAAATAGAGAGAAAAAAAATAGAGTTCAAGAAGAATGTTGAAATATATGCCGCTGAAGGAGGATGCCACCTCCCATACACCTGATGACGAATCTCTCAAGGTTAACTCTCTCTCAAGAAGTTCCTCGGACTCCTTAGCAGACGCGCAAGGAAAGTCTCAAAGGTCGCCCAGAGATTCACCCATGTTCAACTCAGCACCCTCTTCACTTAATTCTCGCTCGTCAGCATCATCTAATATCACGCTCCTGACGCCGAGCTCAGACGATTGCCAAGAGTCACCGTTGGTATCGAGTGGCTCAGCTTCCTCGTTGAGTACCAGCAGCTCAGTGCCCTTGTTGACCGCGAGAACTTTGTCTTTGCCGTTGCCGTCTTCACCAACGTCTCTCGAATCAGCGATCATCGGGCTGGCGAAGACAGCCATAGCTCCTTCGAAGTTAGTACTTAGACCCTGTCATTCATCAGTTTTAAGTGTGAGGAGGAACACCTAATGTACATTTTGTGTGCACCTTTTTATGTATGAACTATGCTCTTATAAGTTGTAATGATTACCAAGCCTTCCTTCTTTTCCCGTCAGAATCCTTGCTGACCCCTTGGAGAAGCTCGTCGAACAGCGAAATGAGCTCATGTCTAAGCTTATAAAAACTGTTGGAAACAGAAGGTAGGTTTACCTGTAATATTTGTGTGTTAATACCAGTGGCTAAGATGTTTTCAAATCATGAAATGTGCATCCAGTATAGACTAATTATACATACAATTAATTCTTTGTATGCAATCGTTAAAGTCAGATGTCATAACCAAAGAGTAATTATGAAGATCTTAATTACATAATAATCTCCCTCAGGGCAAATAATCTGTTCGTGAACCATGCTCAGCAGTGGCACTACCTGCTGGTGTACGCCGAGGAAGACGCTGCCCTTGGCACTAAGCTGCGGAGGATACTAGAAGGGTACAAGTACGTTACTGTGGCAGGGCCGTGGGAGGTTCAGCTGGGCGACCAAAGACTTGATGTGTGGCAGAAACTCCTTGAATCCTCGACAATGGTCCTCGTGCTGCTGTCCCGTGCCCTCCTCCGGGACAAGGTCCTGGGGATCTGCTTCCCGGGGACTCTCATCCGCAGGAATTCGGTGGTGCCACTGTTCGTGGAGCCACTTCTCGAGGAGGAGATCACGCCTGTTCTCAAGCCCATCATACACCGGTCTGGCGAAAAGATCTACAGGCACAACTGGAATGCCAAGTCCTGCATCCAGGCACTCCACAAGTCCTACAGGCATGACGTCCACTATGGCCGCGAGGTGTTCCTCCTGGAGCAGTTACTAGAGGAAATTAAAAGTGATGTCAATTATGTTTGCAGATGTAGAAAGTGTTGACTTATTTGTGTGTGTGTGTAATTTTTGACATTTGTCTTACATCTTGATGAAAGCTAGCCAGCCCCAAGCCATATATAAACCTTTACCAGCATTTTCTTACTTTAGATTGGTGTGAAACTTCTTTCTCAATAAAAAAAAAATATATATATATATATATGTATTTGAAATCCATCAATGCAATATTAAGTTAGTCATATCCCAAGATTTGTTATAGCTATCACTCTAAACTGATGTATGCTTTTGTTTAAAAGGTGGCATTACAAATCCTTTATTTTATATTATGTAAAGTGTGCAGTTGTTTTACTTTTATTTGTAGGTCTTCCGAAACAAAATAAAACGTTTAGAAAAATATTTTTTGTCAGTTACGTAACATTCTTGCAATACAGCTGAGGCAATGTAACAAGATAGAAAAAATATATTTTCATATACATATAAGTTGTGATTCTTCAGCGAATGTGTTCTTTGAAAAATGCACATAGAAAAAGAGCAAAACAAAAGAGAAAGGGTAAACGGTCAGCTAGAGGTCCCTTCACATCTGGTTTAATTTTTTTTTTATTATTTTTTTTTTTTTTAACTTCATTGAATTTCAGTGAAAGAAAGATAAGAACACACACAAAAAAAATGTTATCATCATTTTAATAAATCAATTTTCACATACCATCACTCCACACACACACACATCAACTCACTTCACATTAAATAAATGTTTATCATACCTTAACTTTCTACATAGTTATCAGTGCACTTTACTTCACTTTGGCATTCCCACAGTTAAATATTAGAATTACCACAGTTCATTTTACTCTTTAGCCAAATGCAAATGTATCAAGGAATCGTTGTTCTTCACACAATGCACTTCTATCAGAGCTAAAGGAAAAAAAAAAAAAATTATGTATGTATATATATATATATATATATATATATATATATATATATATATATAGACATATGAATGAAAATACTTTTGGGAAACTTTCCAAACAAGAACTTAGATTGAGCAGTTCATTAAAAAAAGGATGAAGTAGAGAAAAAAAAACATTAAGGATAAATAATGTGTCTGATCTTTAATGGTTTCTTTTGGTGTTCTGCAAAATACTTACAACTTGGTCCCAAGCAAGTCTTGATATACTGATTTCCAAAGTAAAGGATAATTCACGGTATAAAAGATGACCTTGAGTGGAAAAGCTTGAAGAGGAAATAGGAGGTAAGTAAAGGGGAATGTAGAGAATCATTAACTATAATACTGTTGCTGTGATCAGCATAGTAAAAAAAAAAAAAAAATAAACAGCAATATCAATTATCACCATTAATGATACTACTACTACTACTACTACTACTATACTAATAATAATAATAATAGATACAATTATTAGCCATGCCATATTAGGAGAATCATCAATTATAATACTGTTACTACAATCAGAAGTCAAAATGCAAACATAAAAAGATAAAGTGAAATATAGAGCATAATATCAATAATTAATTAATGCTATTACTAATAATAAAAATAATAATCATATTTTCAGGTTTTCATTTAATAATGAAACATTCATATAAATCACTGCAATATCACTACAGATAATTCTATCAAATGCCCAATACTTTACAAGTTACAATCAGGAAGTTGACTTAATATAGCTGCTTCCACACAAAGCCAAGTAACAGGCATACAAATGTGTCTGCTTTGGTGCTTACATTACCCAAGGACTTTGTCTTCCACATTATGCTTTGTCTAATGGTTAATGGTTAAAGGTTAAAAGCAAAATAAATGTGCTAGACATCTAAGGTCATGTAGCACTATAGTTAATGTTAGTGAAGGGTGGTTGGGTTAGTGATTAGTTGTTAAAGCTGGGTTAAGGAATTGGTGAGTGAATGGGTTAGGGTCGGGTGAGGTAATGTAAAGGGGTTAGATTAAGTGAAGGATATATATGCATTTGAGGAAGGAAAACAGGTTGTCAAAGCAGAAAGTGTGAGATTCTGTAAGGATGTCTGATAGGTTGGGATGTCTATGTAGGGAGGATAGGTCGGGGAAAGAAGAGGTACGGGCTGCTTCAAAACGTGGGCATGACAATAGAATGTGTGGAACTGAAAGAGGAACATTACATAAGGAACATAGGGGTGGATCGGATTGTGACATCATTGTGCCAATGCGTAAGCAGACGAGAGCCGTCTTATGCTTTGTCTAACAAAAATGGGCACAGGGTGGTAAAGGGCCTCTCCCTCCTGTTACTAATGTGCATCTGTACCAATAAAATATTTTTGTAACCAGGACTGGGGACAATTACAAACTGAACTAAACTGCAATAAAACTAAGAAAATGTAAAAATGTGACTAATTGGAACTGATATCCTGTATTATGTAAATTTGCTTTTGTACAAAAATCAATTTAGTTGTAGGCTTATACTCAAACATTTTGCTCTCACAGAATTTACTACATGGAATAAATATGCAACATTATTGGTAAGCTATTCAGACCAGAGAGTAATTTATGATACAGGAGATATTAGCTTCTGGATACAGAGGATATTATCTTCTTTACCCTGGACTCTATTATGTCAACTGATGTAAAGCATGTTAAAAGATAGACTTTTAGTTGTTTAAGAATGTGACTGGTTTGTGGTACAGCATTTTTGATAAATGAAGATTTGAAACCTCATTATTTCTTTCCACCAGATAGATAGTAAGGAGTAAATCAAAGCCGATTCTGAATTGGAAAAAAAAATCCATATTAAACATAAAGAGTTGAATTGAAATAGTGTTGAAAATATGGTCTTAGCCACATGCCACTGGGGAAAATGAATAAAAAATGGGGAAAATACTGTGCTCATTTTTTATATTTTTGTGAAATGTCTCTGCACACAGATGGCTTTGCTAGTGCTTAGCCACAAAGGAGTCAATTAGTAGACCTTGTGACCTTCCCTGATTTGACCTTGAATTAGTGAGAAAAAACATTTTTTCCAATGCTAAGAATATTGATGATGTTATTTTTATTATAGCAATTATACTTACTATAATGTTATAAACATTAGTAACAGCAAAATAAGATAAAGCAAAATATTTTCATAAATCAACAAAAAGGGTAAACAGGCGAGACAAGCAGTACTGGTAATTGGCTCACTGGTGACTTAGTACAAGAGTAGCCATGTATGTACATGCCATGCCTACAGCATTGAGTTAAAAATGAATAAAACTGATCTTGAATGGATAAAAATGAGTTGACTCCAGCCCTCTTTGAGACTTCACAAGAAATGAGAAAAAAAAGAAAGAAAAAAAGAAAATTGGCATGCAGGGATATACTGTCATATTTGATTCCACTTTTAAATTCATTCACTGTGGAATGCAAAGAATTCCAAAATCATATATGCAAGGTAATATAACATTTAATGATTATATATTCCGTCTTCTTCCAGTATAAAAATAATTGTTAATGTATCAATTTGCAACCAAAAAATTGTGGCTCATACAATTATCATAGTACATCTCTTTATTAAATGAAAAGGAAACAAAAAATAATAATTTATGAACAGTGGAGAAACCAAAAACAAAAAAAAAAAAGATTTGTTCAATGTGATAAGGTACTCTGTGGTTAGAAAACCTCATTCACAGTACTTTAAGACCTTATGAAAGTCCAATATCCTGGGCAGCACAAATTCTCCTGCTACTTTTCCATAACACATTTAACCCAATGCCGCCAGGGAAAATGAACAAAAAATGGGGAAAATGCTGTGCTTATTTTCTATATTTTTTGTGAAATGTCTGCCTATAGATGGCTCTGCTAGTGCTTATCCATAAAGAAGTCAATTAGTAGACCTTGTGACCGTACCTGATTTGAATTGGCGGGAAAAACATATTTTTTACAAGTGCTATGAATATCGATGGTGTTTTCTTTATTATAAACATTATAATTATTATAATGTCTTTTAATATTAGTAACAGCAAAATAAGATAACGTAACATATTTCATAAATCAAAGAAATGGGTGAACGGGCAAGACAAGCAGTACTCGTAATTGGCTCATTGGTGACTTAGTACAAGTGTAGCCATCTATGTGTAAAAACAATCAAACAAGTACTCACAGTGGGCATAGCACGTGTCTCCACATCGTACCCATTGGCAAGGGGTTAAAGTTTGGCCTCAAAAATAGTTAATCACAGGCTAAATCAACACACATGTACAGACAGATATGATGGCGAAAGAAAACCTGCCTGTCTGCTTCACGCTATGTCTGTCTGCTTCAAGCATTACTCGTCACACTGGTTTCTTTTAATGCCTTCTCTCACAAAGTATTTAAAAAATGATTAAGCGCATCATTTGTGGTTGGTATATTGGGGATACAATGGGATAAACATATAGGTCAGGAACTTATCAAGGTTTTCTCAACTGAAATATTCTAAAAAAAAAATAGAAAGAGGATATACCAAAAATGGCACTTTTATTTACCCATTCTTGTAATATTCCTTGAGCCTGCTCCATTTGTGCATCATGTAAATGTATACATATTTACGTGTAAATGTCAATGTGTACGAGAGAGAGAGAGAGAGAGAGAGAGAGAGAGAGAGAGAGAGAGAGAGAGAGAGAGAGAGAGAGAGAGAGAGAGTGAGAGAGTGAGAGAGTGAGAGAGTGAGAGAGTGAGACTGAGAGTGAGAGTGAGAGTGAGTGTGTGAGTGTGTGAGTGTGTGTGTGTACCCATACATACATGTTTACACATATCCATACTATGCAAAATACTTACATTTTTCAGATAATCTATGGATTTCAGTGATAGTGAGTGGGTTAATCAACTAGGATTTTGTAAATAAAGTCTTTAATTTCAGTAATATGTGATGTCAATAATAACAATAAAGATAAAAATAATATTAATGGAAAATAAAATTTACAATGTGCAAATGTCTGTTTCCTTCTTGTATGAATATGACATTCATTGTGCCAACTTTATGAAACAATTACCAAACACAAAAGCATATGATCCTCAAACCTGAGTTTACTTCTCTCTCAAGACATATAAAAGAAAGAGTATTAGATGATAATGACATTTAACAAAGCAATAAAAAAATAACTTCTTTGATACTGATATCAAAGCAACAAAATCATACAAATCTTGTACCAAGATGTATATTAACGGGAAATGATGTTACTGTATACTGTGTACTGCAATTTTGTGGTGTTCTCTTTAAACTTAGAAATTTCAACTTCATTCCTACAAAAGTCGAATGTGCTAAATAATGCACACAAAAGTGACCATTCATTCTCAGTTATTATTCTTAGGCAATCCCCACACATAAATATAATAACAACATATACAAAAGCCCTAGTTTATTGCTGAGATCAGTACCCCCTTAGGCCATTGTATACTAGGCCTATGGATTCTTGATTCAATATCCTTGATAGCTCTGTGGAAAAAAAAAAAAAACTGCATATTAGAATAACTTATGTGCTAAATCTGTAAATATAAGTAGCATATATAATGCATATCTGTTCTCTACAAGTTAAACTGAAACAAAATTTGCAAATATTTATTTCAAATTATAGTCACTCATTTTAAGGAAGCTAGGAAGGAAGGAAGGAAGGAAGGAAGGAAGGAAGGAAGGTAAGGAAGGAAGATAGAAAGAAAGAAAAGGAAAGAAAAAGAAAAAAAAAGAAAAAGGAAAGGAAAAAGAAAAAAGAAAGAAAGACAAAGAAAGACAAAAGAAAGAAAGAAAGAAAGAAAGAAAGAAAGGAAAGAAAAAGAAAAAAAAAGAAAGAAAGAAAAATAAAAAAATAAAAATAAAAATAAAGAAAAAGAAAGAAAGAAACAGAAAAAAAGGGAAAGCAATGAAAGAAATGAAAAGAAAAAAAAAGGAAAAGAAAAAGGAAAAAAAGATTTTTTTTTTTTTTTTACATATATATCAGTGGTTCCCAAAGACATGTCACAGAATCAGCAGGAGAGTTGTGAAGCCTTGAGGAAAAGTGTCAGAGGTCAATTTGCTAGGTGCTTATAAGATTTCATACTATGAATATATATACACCATGCCTTCAAGTGGATACTGTTTGGTAAATAAAGCTTGAACAGACTTTTAAAAATATGTAGTTAACGGAGAGTGGCTTGTGGGTGTATTAGATATTTGAGAATGGGGTCAAGTGTAAAAAGGCAGGGAACCACTGATTACATATATATAGTATATATTATATAGTATATATTATATATCATATATCATATATCATATATTATATATATATATATATATATATATATATATATGTATATGTATATGTATATGTATATGTATATGTATATGTATATGTATATGTATATGTATATGTATATGTATATGTATATAGGTATATAGGTATATAGGTATATAGGTATATAGGTATATAGGTATATAGGTATATATGTATATATGTATATAGGTATATAGGTATATATGTATATATGTATATGTATATGTATATGTATATGTATATGTATATGTATATGTATATGTATATGTATATGTATATGTATATGTATATGTATATGTATATGTATATGTATATGTATATATGTATATGTATATGTATATGTATATGTATATGTATATGTATATGTATATGTATATGTATATATATATATATTATATATTATATATTATATATTATATATTATATATAATATATAATATATAATATATAATATATAATATATAATATATAATATATATATGTATATAAAAATAAATGAACTTACCATCTTTGTCTGCTTGTGAAAATTCTGATTTGGGGAACTCTACATCAAATGTGATATATAAAGTACCAAATAGATTGTTATTTTCATAATTGGGCATCCCCTCTCCCTTCTTGCGGATACGAGCCCCAGGCCATGTAGGTTTCTCTCGTACAATGTGAACCTGCAAAAGTAAACTGGTGAAGACAAAGCAGCACTCTGGACAGCTTTAATTATATCTTTTATAATGAAATGCCAAGCTACATGCATTAGGTATCATTTACTAAATGGTTAATGGATAAAACAAATAAATGTGCTAGACATCAAAGGTCATATGAAACTATGGTAAAAGTATTATGGTGAAAAGGATAAAAAACGAGTTGATGATTAGGATAGAATTTGTTAGATGTCAAAGGTTGTAGAGCGCTATATGATAGTCGGGTAGTGAAAAAGGTTAAGAGAGTAGAGCAACTGGAGAGTATCTACGTGTCTAAAGAAGAAAGACATTGTGTGAGGAAAACTGCAAAAGAGCTATTATGAAAGAATCAACAGGTAATAAGGGTATAAATAGTGGTTGGAGAAGTAGGATAAGAATCCAGGGAATGGGAACAGGTGAAGTTGGTGAAGTACCAGGAAGAACGTCAAGAGAGAAAGGATCAGGAGAAGGACACTGCTGCGACATAAGGGATTTGCATGAGTATCCCAGTGGGAGCAGTAAGGATAATGGGGAAAGAAGAGGGGATGGTGCACATGGGGAAGGGGAGGAAGAAGAGTTGTAGGGGGAACTTGAAGAGGAGGTGGATGGATATTGGCAAATACCTTGAATGTAGTGGGAGGGTGGATAAGGGAACATAGCATTTTCTGGGTCATGTTTAGGAAGTTTTGGAGGTCTTCAAGAGTTTCTGGATGGGAGCTGGGTGGGAAATCTGTGAGGAGGAGAAGAGGGGATAGATATCCGAGGAGCAGAAGAAGAGCTAGGTGTAGGAGAGGATGTGGTAGATGATGGGGTAGAACGTTTAGATTGCTTGGTGTGACAGGTAAAGTGAGAAGGAGGAGGGGTAGGCATTGAGGAAGTGATAGTGATGGGAGTATCTGGATTTAGACTGGAAAAGGAATTTGACTGGGGGAGAGAGGGTTTAGAGGTAGGATGGTTCAAGGTAGAGGGAAGAAATACTGGGAGGGAATACCTGAGACATCTTGAGAAGATGGGAGAGGAGTGGAGTGAAGGACAGTTTTGGAACAGGTAGAGAGAAAAACCTCATCAGCATGCTTCCTGTCTGGCCTCATAAGGTGAGGCCTAGTCTGAATCTGCTACCTCATATTCGAGGTTGTAAGCAAGGAAGCTTCATAAAATACAGTATGGAAGCCACCACAATTGGCACACATACATGATTGAGCAGAGCAATTTGAATGGTCATAACCAAGTTGGGCAAAAGGAGTTTAGTGGGCTATGGAACAACACTGTTTGGCTGGGTGGCCAAAATGCCCGCATATTTGACACTGATGGGGAAGGGGTCATTATGACTGGAGAGGGAGGACACTATCAATATAAACTTAATGGGGGAGGCAATATTAGTGCTGGACATATGCTGCCTTCTGGGAGGAATAGTATAGCACTATACTGCCACTGCATCATAATCAATGAGATAGGTCGTTTTCACTGTCTGACCAGTCCTTGAGATAGACAGGAAAGTTAGTCTGGGAAATGGACACAGTTTCAGTACAAGTACTAATGAAGTAGTGAGGTTGGGTAGGAATAGGTTTGCCCAAGGTACATATAACCAGGTAACTCCAATTCCACATAGCCTGTTGAACCCAAAAACAAAATTTACTTTTTCCCTAGAGTATACCGACGGCTATTAATGGTGAGGAAGTTTTAGTAATCACAAATAAAAGCAGGGAATTTTGGTTTTATTTCTGTTAAGTATAACAGTATTGAGTAAATTATACAAATAATTATGTATCTAGCTATATTTGATATCTCATGGTGCACTCTTATTGGCTAAACGTGGTGATATCATTAGCTCTGCCCCATTTTTTTTTTACCCCAACAAGTTGTGCAATATTCCATGGTAAATGTAATTTTAGTGCCTTTTCTTTGAATATGGTTCAGTAACAACAATAGTAAAGAAATTATACAAAATGAAAAAGATATTGAGTAATTGCAATGAATAAAAGAGATGAGGCAGGGATTAGGTTGGAAGTTGCCAACTTGGATTTTCATCAAGATGGGAGAGGTCATACCTATGTAAAAATACTTGTGAAGTCAGTCAGGGTAGATAATGCATGAGCTTGGGACTTTGATGTAAATAATTATAAATAAATAATTTAACTTTATTCCATTTGTTACAATGGATATTCTTGGTCTGACAAGCTGTCTGTTTTATTTTGCTTCTAAATTACCCACTGTGTGCAAATCCCTTGCCACCAGTTCCCATCCACTGGCGGCAAGGGATTTGAATGGAGGTCAGCAAGATTGCTAGACATGATCACTACCACTGCACCACACAGCACACATGTAACTGACAAGGCATGAACAATTGGAACAACTGTGAAAAGAAACTTTGCCTAGCTTTTTTTTGAGACACTGTTGGAAGAGTATTGTCAGTGTAAGGGGCTGTAAGGTAAATCACAAAGAATTGACTGCACTTGGCTGGGCGAAAAAGAGACTCAAAAAGTTTGCATAGGTATAAGCAGTACAAGAAGGTTGGGAGGAAGAGGGGGTGGTGTGGAGTGAGGTAGTACTGTGGGAAAAGGATAATGAGGGTGAAGAGTAGTAAGGGGGGAGGGGTTAAAAGATGAAGAAGACTGTGCAGTAGGAGGTGTTGTGGAGTATGTTGGGAGAGGAAGGGGTAATGAGTCATGACCTGGGTGGATGACTCAGAATGCAAACATTAGTATCAGTAGTCCATGCCGTGGTCAAAGGAGTGCGTGTCCATGGCTCCTGGAGGCCATTCAGGACTGACACAAAGCCAGCCTTTCATCCTTCCGTAATGGCTCTCACACCTTAGGAAGTGGACAGAAGGGGATGAAGAAGAGAAGAAAAAGGAAAAAAGAAGAAAAAGGAAAAGGGGAGAAGAAAAATTGCAAAATGAATTGAAGTGAGGGCTATGCTCCAAGATAAGGGTAATCCCCAAAATTGAGCCTCAGTCTCCATCTCCTTAGCACCCCCATGACAACAAAGAGCAAGGGATTGGGGAAGGGATCATCTACTAAAGCTTAACTTCACACTTTGCTTTGTATTTGACATACCTTGTGCTTATCCAAATGTTCAATGTCCAACTCAAACCCTAGCAATGCCTCTTGAAGAGACAATGTGACATTGGTATACAGGTCATCACCTTTTCTCTCAAACCTGCAATGCATTAAAAACAGTCATGGAACAAAATATATATATATAGGTATATGTATATAAAGTAGTACAAAAAGTCTTCATCTTGATGCCAAGGTTATGGTAAAATATAAAAATATGTAGTTCAAGCTACACATTTATATATGACCATGCAATAGTCATAGTACATAATGCAAAAAGGGAAAACATCAGTAACATATAAAATAAATCCTGAATAACAGTTATAGTCAAGACCATCAAAACATTCAGAATTACCTTCCAACTTCCAAACAATATTAAAATATTTTCCAACTCATGAAAAAACATAATTTAATATTTAACAATCACTCTTTCCTTCTAATATCTTTTGCTCACTTCACATCTGTTTTTTTTATGACAAACAGGCACAGTCTATAAAGGAGTCTATCCAAAAATCTTCTAAGCTTTTTCCAGAAAACATAACTATCATTTCCTACTATCTGATTTGTAGTGTTCTTTTCCAGAGATTTTCCAACTGGTAGTGGTGTATATATGGTTTGAACAGGAACTGCTTTGGTACTTCTTATTGTTGCTGACAGTGGATTCAATTTTGCAGCAAAAAAACTACTTATGCAGTTGTTACTATTGTGTCCACTTCATCTACTACAGAAATTCACATTTAACATTCATAAGAATTAGAATGAGAATAAGGCTACAAACAAGAATAATATGAATAAGAATATTAACAAATATAAGAAAAACAAAACCAACAGTAAGATTAAAGAGTAATAACAATGTAATAATGAACTCACTTTTCATGTGGCTGGGTCTTGATTCGAATGACAAGATCTCCAGGTTCACCATCAATATGGGGCTCTCCCTCACCAATAAAACGATGTTCCTGTCCATCAACCATGCCAGGCTCAATTTCAAACTCAAGAGTTCGCTCTTCATTCACCAACCTGTAAATTTGAGAAACAATTATAATGTGGAGGAGGAGGAAAGATAAAAATAAATTTAGTACATGCTGATATATATATTCTATGATTTACTTAAGGATATTAAATTCCCAGGGTAATGGTATTGATAAAATAGTGATGAATTCAATGGCTTGACTGAGTCCCTTACTTCCATATTTACTACTACATGAGACATAGGGCTATACATGTCCAAAGGTATTCTCAGACCAATTGCCTGAAAATAAATTTTTTAAGAGATTGTTTGATGCTGATGGGTGAAAAAAACCCTAAGAATTTTAAACTCTAGAGACTTCTGGCAATGGGCAGACACTGGGCATGGGAGTTCACTACATCAAGCTGAACATGTGTCCAGGCATACCCCACAGACCGAGCGGTTTGTTATGATGACAATAGGTGTGGCCCGTCAGCATCGGGTTAAACTTTCACTATAACACATGCATCTATGCACTAAAATCATTAGAATGCTGTATATAATGATCACCCTTGGTGATGGGTGTAGAAAACTAAAAAAAAAAAAACTCTACGCCCTGGCGTTCAATGGCAACGCGCCGACTTTGAATACATCAAGCTGAATCACCGCCTCAGAGCGCATTGGCGCGCTGCCGCGACGTACAGCCGCATGCCACATTTTGAGCGGTTTGTATTTTTAGGGAAATGGTCAGAACACCTTTGGAAATACATGTCATCATAAGTCTACTCCCCCCAAATCCATACATCACAATATAACTAAGATTAAAACTATGGATATAATCAAATTTATTATCATGTCGTCCCTTTAGGCAAAATTGCTGTAAATAGTTATTTAATCCCTCATTACAGTATTTTTTTAATCAATGTTTTTATAGAGTCCATCAATCATAAAACAATTTTGTTCTTAAATATAAGATGCAACTTACTTGACATTTGGACACTCATCACACACTTGCTGCTGAGTCATCTGGAACCTGCCAGGGCCTAGCTGTCTTGTCACCATCTCCTGACGACAGTTGCATTTGCGTGTGCCTGATGCTGATCTTAGAACTGGCTTGTTGCGCACCATCTGAAAATTATGAAGTTGCAAATGCTTTCATTGAAAGATTTAAGATGATATATGAAACAGCTGATTGTATTGATATTAATCACAAAAGTACTAAGACCTCATCGTGGCTAATCACACAACTTGTAAAGTGCACAGGGGGTAATCCCCACATTTCAAAAGAATAATAAAGACAGGAAAGAAAGAAAAGATAGAGGGAGAGAGACATTGGAGAATAAAGAGAGAGAGAATATAATAAATATAAAGACTGACCTCAACAAAATTTCCTACATATAGTTCTTCCAGTGTGACCATCATGTCCATAGTAATATCACCACCTCTTGGCACTTCCCTCTCTCTGGGATGCCCCCCACCAAAACTAAATCCGAAGTCACCGAAAAAGCTGGCAAAAGGATCCATTCCTCCAAAGCCATCTTCCTTGGCTACACATTCCTCTCCACACCTAAAAATGCAAAAAACAAAAGAATGAAGGAATATCTAAAAATGTAAGAGAAAGGAAAAAAATACCATTAGTGGGTCTAGGTAAAAATCATGAAAATAAATACAGGCTTCTCAAGCACTTCAAATTCTTAGAAGTATAACAAAAATTTAACTCAAAAATACTTCTTTGAAAGCAATTCCATCGAAAGAAAGTGTAATTCTAAAGCTAATTATCCATTCATTGTAATAGTTGTTCCTATCATTAGTTAAGTGTGAACCATATGTTAACCCCTATGATCTGGATGACACAAACATCACGTCATGAAAAATTTTTACTTGAGGGGTTAGTAATATGAACATAGTATCATGGTAAAAACTGGCTGAAGGCTAGGTTGACAGAATATCACCATCATGAGAATTTTGGCTGAGGGCCAAGGTGATGGTGAAGACTCTCCACAAGTGCACAAAGATCCTGTAGGGTGATTAGCCTCAGTGGGCACTTAGGAAGGGTCTTTTACATTATTCCCATTGATAAACTAGTGTGGAATGTACCATCCATGAGCTATTGCTAGAAGAGCGCTAGCTCCAAGAAGGAAACTATTTCCCTGCTCAGGATCCAGTTCTTGCCTGCTGTGACTAGCAGCATGGGTTGTATTACAAAAAACTGAATGTTATGGAAAAAAAAAAAAAAGACAAATAACAGTATTACTTATTGTTATTATTATTACACTGAGTTTTGGATGATATGTAGTTGGTGCAAGGATGTATTTTACCATCTGGATAAAGCAAATCAAAGAACAAACATGGACACTGGAAAATGGCAAAAAAGCTAAAAACACTTATGCAGAAAAGAGAAGATACAATTGCAAAGGGGAGGCATTGAGTCTTGTTACCCCATACAAGAAATTGTGTGCCTTGCCTACAAACTGCACACCTGGGAGACTCTTCACTCAAATAAGCCTAATACCAGTATTTTGGGCCATGTGATGGCAGTGAAACATCCAGATTGAATGGGTTAATGACTAAAAAACAAAATTATGAGCAAATCCTGATTTACTTTGTTAACCCAATGTTGACAGGAGTTTCATGTGCCATACTGGACCATGCTCCATGCACTAGCTGCTGCTTCAGGGTAAAATTTTAACTATGATTTTGGATGAAGTAAACATAATTTTCCTAGGAAAGAGGTTAAGAAGAGATCTAGGACTAGATTGGAGGAGCTGTAATTCCTAAATTATTGCAGTTATGGCCAAAACCACTCGCTGGAAATTAAATGATATATGTGAAAAATTAAAAATAACAAAGATACTGTATCTAAGAAAAGGAAGAGCTTTGATGCATCCATCAATCCTAAATTATTTGAAAAGTATTTGAACCCACCCATTGGGAGGTGATTAGGCACACTTGAGTCCCTTTTGCTGTCTCTATCCATTTTCTTGTTAATTATCAAATAATCATCTGTCTCTCCCATTGGTAAGGAATACCAAGTAATAATAATGAAAAAAAACACAGATCTCTTGCAGAAATTATCAGTCAATATCAACTACTGTCAAATCAACAGTAGTTTGTATGTCAATAATAGGATATAAAACTTGAGGAAACCTGCAATATCTAAGTCAAGTCAAAATGACAGAAAACAAACAAAAATCCTAAAATGTACATTTCCTTCTATCTCTTAATGTAAGAAACAGAAAGAATTCACTCCTTCTACTACTTAAATATAAACTAACACATTTTTCTAAATCTCTTTAATCATTATCACCTCTTTCAAGCTCACCTGTCATACTTTTGTCGCTTCTCTTCATCAACTAGCACCTCGTATGCATTTCCTAATTCCTTGAATTTCTCTTCTGCCGATGGATCATTTTTGTTCTTGTCTGGATGATATTCTTTGGCAAGCTTTCTGTATGCTTTCTTAATCTGATTTACATTTGCAGTTTTTGGAACACCTAAAATCTTGTAGAAGTCACGCCTGTGGAAGAGAACCCAAAGATAAGTGTAAGCCTTAAACATTAGAAAATGAGAGAAGTGAGAGTAAAAGAGCAAGTGTAAAAGGACAAGGTGGAGAGTGTAACAGAAATAAGAGAAGAGAGGAATTGAGATGAAGAAAAAAGTAGAGCAGAGGAGAGAAGGGAAGAGACAAGAAAGAAAGAAAGAATAAAAGAGTTGGGAAATTTACATATAAAAAGATCACAGAATAAAAAGTGAAACTGATCTCTTAACTATCTTGAAAATCTTACTGCAGATAAGAACTTTAGTCTATCACTTAAAAGAAGTTATTCAAGGTTAAAGACATATTAATTATCAAAGACACAGATAAGCAATATCTAATCTGAATGAACTAGCTGAGCTGTCATAGCAATAGTAACAAAAGTGGCCCCACCTAGACACACACAAGTGCAAGTTCATAAACATATGTAAGAATAAATTAATGAAAATCAGTTATACTCCTGAATAATTGATGGTAAATGTATTTGTTATTAAGCCACAATAAGCATTTAAAACTGAACACCTTCCCTCAGAAAATAATATCCTGTTATTAATTATCAGGCAAGAAAACATAACATTTAATGTTATCTCATATAATGGACTAGGTTTTATGCTAACTTAGCATGATAACTACACTCCCTTCTGAAAAATAAGTGGACTGCTTCACACAAAATGTTCATGCAATTACAGTTTTGAC
>NC_061821.1:22606302-22608802 GCF_019202785.1 Penaeus chinensis | reverse complement strand
ACTTATATAAATACACATCATATAACAAAACCCACCAACGGTCAGCCAACATCCAGACAAAATTCGATCAGAAAGGACTAAACAAACTAACAAATTCTCGCGGTCCCTCGCCAGGGTTGCGGCCGCCCTCGCCTCGCTTCCATATAGGCGAGTTGATGCTTGACACAGTTACCAAGCGACCACAATATACAACCTGTATTTATGGTTGATTTTTTAACCACAAAAGAGGCCGACTGAATGTTATATACATAGCTAAGAGTGACTCTGGTGCACTAGTTGATGTTCAAATTATGTCTAAATGTTGAGTCAAAAGGATGTTTTTTAAAGATGTATATAACTATATTAGTATCCCGGTTTTCACTTAACAAGTCTGTTAGCCGACTAACTATCATGCGTATATACTATGCATAAATTCACATACTGAATACTAACAGACAAAGAATGAATGTATAAGAAAAGGTATATGGTTTTGCACATACGCTCACATACACACACACACACACACACACACACACACACACACACACACACACACACACACACACACACACACACACACACACACACACACACTCACTCACACACACGCACTTACACACACACACTCACACACACACTCACACACACACTCACACACACACTCACACACACACACTCACACACACACTCACACACACACACACACACACACACACACACACACACACACACACACACACACACACACACACATTTATGCACATAAATATGTGTGTGTGCGTGCGTGAGTGCTTGCGTGCTTGCGTGCGTGTGTATCTATCTATCTATCTATCTGTCTATATATCTATCAATCTATCTATCTACCTCTCACAACCAGGAATTAGGTCTAGAGGCGGACGTGTGTTAATAATGGGCGGAAGAGATTAGTAAGCTGAATGAGACCAGGAAATATTAACGGGAGTGTAAGATATTTTTCGGAGATACCCAACACGCGATTTATATTTATTTCCTTTGTTTCTTTATGTTTGTTTTAATCAGTGTTAGGTTTCTTGTTGATTGATATTGGAAATAATAATAATTATAATAATAATAATAATATAGTAACAATAGTAATTGTAATAATAGTGATAATAATAGTTATGATAAGAAAAAAATTATAATGATGATAATTAGAAAAATAATAATGATAATAATAATGATGATAACTAGAAAAATAATAATGATAATAATAATGATGATAATTAGAAAAATAATAATGATAATAATAATGATGATAATAATAATAAAAGGATGATAATGATCTTAAAAAAGTTATTATTATGATTATTGTTGTCTTTATCATTATTATCAAAATTATTCCCATCATCATTATTATCATTATCGTTATTATCATAATGATTATTATTATTATCATTATTTTTATTACCATCGTTATCACCATCATCGCCATCATTATCAGTATCGTTGTTTTATCATTATTATTATTATTATTATTATTATTATTATTATTATTATATTTTTATATTCTTTTTTTATAACTATTATTATTATTATCACCTTTAACATTATAATCATTTATACAATCGTGTAACTCGACATCTAAAAAAAAAAAATGGTCTGTACAAAAAATAAATGAGATTAAGCAGAATTAGCCAAATATGTACCCTTTCCTGATCAATTACAGACTGTTTAAAGATAAGAAAATAGTCGTGCAGTGTACCTACATGATTTGTTTTGTTCATTTATTTAATTTTACTAAGTTTTATTTTGCTTTTCTCTCTTTTTTTAAATGATAATGATAGTGAGTGATGGTGATGGTGAGAAAGTCCCCCCCCCCCCACACACACTTCTCCGCTTTCGTTATTCCATTTCAGTTATTATTATTATTTTTATCATTATTTTGTTAGTATCATTCATTATCATTATCTTCATTTTCATTTTCATTTCCATTTCCATTTCCATTTTCATATTCACTTACAATTACATTTTCATTTTCATAATCATTATCATTATCATTATCATTATCATTATCATCATCATCATCATCATCATCATCATCATCATCATCATCATCATCATCATCATCATCATCATCATCATCATCATTATCATTATCATTATCATCATCATCATCACCATCACCATCACCATCATTATCATCTCAAAAAAGAAAGAAAAGCGAAATACAACTTAGTCACGTGTTTTTTATTCAAAATACTTATTCATTTTTATTCAATTCGACCTTTACACACCGACCGTGAGATGGCAGTAAACAAATGACACCCGTATTGTGCAAATCAGACAGCAAATATACGTCTATTGAAATATATTAACAGATTAAGGTAAAATCAGTGATGTATGAGTAAGTATCAAAATCTGCTTAGGAATCGAGCCCAATATAATTCCAAAGTAAAGATATAAATAAGAAGAAATTTGAATAAGGGAAAATAAAAAAACGTGTGAGGACAAGGTGGCTCTCCCGCCTTCCTAATCCTTTGCAAGTCGTCATGGCGGGTAATTC
>NC_061821.1:22576302-22601302 GCF_019202785.1 Penaeus chinensis | reverse complement strand
CCCACGCCCATCGCCAGACTCCGCGGGCGTGCGCCAAGTTCGAGGTCCGAGAGGCGCGAGTCGAGGAGGGCGAGTACTTGGGCATCATCTCCCTCAAGGAACTACTCGACTATGAGACGGAGCGCCAGTACACCATGGCGGTAGGTTTGCGGTTTGGGTGTATTTGGTCTGTGTTTTTGTGAGTGTATTTTTTGTTTCTTTGCGGGTTTTTTTCTTACTTTGGTTTATATCTTTCTTTGCTTTATGTTTACCTTTATTACCCTTCCTTTCCTCTTCCCCTCCCTTCACCTCCCTCCTCGTCCCCTTCATTCTTCCCCTTCTTTTCCACCTTCCTAATTTTCCTCCTATCCCTTCCTCTTCCCTCCCCCTTCCGCCTTTTCCTCCTCCTACCCCTTATTCCTCCTCCTTTTTTCCCTATCTAACCCCTCTTCCTCCTCCTCCTCCTCCAGATTCGAGCGTCAGACAGCGGAACGGAGAAGCGCCTGAGTTCGACGTCGACGGTGGTGATCGAGGTGAGGGACGTCCAGGACCAGCCGCCCGTCTTCCTCAACGCCCCCTTCAGCGCTACCGTCAGGGAAGCCAGTGAACCTGTGAGTGTTGTATTGTGATTGTTGTTACTGATATTAGTTATCGTTGTCGTTATTGTCAATTTTTTAGCATTATTATCATGATCGTCATCAACTTCATTATTATTATATTATCATTATCATTATTATCATCATTATCATTATTATTTTTAGTAGCAATAGTAGTAGTTGGTGTAGTTACAGTAGTAGTAGTAGTAGTAGTAGTAGTAGTAGTAGTAGTAGTAGTAGAAGTAGCAATGACATTGTCAATATTGCTATTATTGTTTTATCATCATGATTACCACTAATGATATTAAGTTCCTCATCATTGCAATAAGCGACATCGAGTCTGCTTTTGAAAATACAAACAGACGGGAAAAGAATACACCATGCATTATCCAACACACCCGACCCCTGAAACCCTCCGCCCCTCCGTCCACTCCACAGGGCACGGCCGTCCTCGAGATCAAAGCACGAGACGGCGACCTGGGCGAGCCACGTCCCCTGACCCTCACCCTGCAGGACGATGACTCAGGCTACTTCACCCTCGCTGACATCCGCACACTTCCCGACGGCTCCCTCATCGCCACCCTTGCTACCTCTGCGGTCACTCTGGATCGAGAAGACCCGCTGATTCTTAGCAATGGCGGCCTGTACACCTTTAGCATCAGAGTGAGTGCGCTGCTTCGTTTCGTTTGCTTTGAGGTGGAATATTTAGATCGGGGTTATCAATATTGCTATTATTGGTATTATTTAGTTTATTTATTATCTTTATAGCCCTTTTTACTGTTAATGAATTATGTGTACTCTATGTGACGAAATATAACAAATCTGTATGGAAAACAAAAGAAAAAAGAGAAGAAGAAAGATAATTGAATCATAAAACTTCAAAAAAAAAGCAACACAAGCAGACTGATGAATAAACCTTTGCGCATCATCTCTCCAGGCGCAGGAGGAGGGCGGGCAGGCGGCAGTGTCTCCCGTGACGGTGGTCGTGACGGACATCGCCGACCAACCTCCGCTTTTCAGTGATCCCGAGATCGCTGTTACCGTTCCTGAGGATATATGTGAGATGCTTTTTGTATTATTTATTTTATGATTTATTTACTGACTTGATTACATGTTTGCTTGTTTGTTATGTCTGCTGCAAGGAAGCTGATATGAACATCTCGTAAAATATTTATTCCCCCCGGGTTATTTTACACCCATTTGCTCTCTATTCCCCCCAAACATTCTCCCTTCTCTCACTTTCTAACCTCCCTCTTCACTCTCCCTCATCCCCCCCTGTTCTCCCTCCTTCAGCCAACGGGACGCCCTTGCCGGGACTCAACCTCGTGGTGACGGACAAGGACGTGGGCGAGAACGCGAGATTCACCCTCGCCCTCGAAGACATCTTCGGCTCCCGCGGCGTCTTCTCCATCTTCCCGGAGTCGGCCGTTGGGAGGACGCCCGTCATCATCAAGGTGGCCGACTCCTCCAGGCTCGATTTCGAGAACTCGGACGCCTCGCAGTTCCTCTTCAAAGGTAGGGTCGCGGGGTGTGTGGGATTTTATGTGTTTGTACGTATGTTTATATGTGTATGCAATTATGTTTTTATATATGTGTCATTGTATATATGCAAACATATATTTTTGTTGGGATTTGCAAGTATGCATCAATATGGATACATTTGCATTCATTTGTTTCCATATTCGTACTCCTTAATGACAAATGCCACACATCATTTCCGAAATTAACCCTCCAAGACAAAAAAAAAAAAATCATAAAGATTTTTAAAATATCCATCAAACATGTAATCCCCCCCCCCCCCTAAAAAAAAAAAAGGAATTACCATGAAATAACCGAACGCACATTCTCAGTTGTGGCGAGCGAGGGCGGCGTGCCCGTCTCGTCGGCCGTCGTGAACGTGACTGTCACCGACGCCAATGACAACTCGCCAGAATTCTTCCAATCTTCTTACAGGTCAGTGTTGGATCTTCTCTTTACTTGAGGAAAATGAGGTGTTCTTAAAACGTTAAATTGGTGGGATCGGCTTGAACTTAAGGTAATGATGAAGTTAATGGTATTTTTTGTCAATTGATTTACATCTCTTATCCATTTATATTACACTCGTGTTACAATTAATCTGCATCCATTATCCATTACATTTACATCCATTTTCTATCCGATTTACATCTGATTTAAATCCATCAACCACTTAGCGTACACCTGTCTCTTATATAATCTTGAATTTTGTTCATTTCTGCCTCAAAGATTTACATCGAATTTAATTAATTATTTTTTAAAATTTCTGGATGCAGGTACAACGTGAGCGAGAGTGTGGCCCGTGGAACACTCGTGAGCACACTGAAGGCGACAGATGCAGACTCCGGTGCCTTTGGGGAGATCAGGTGAGAAGGAGAGAGAGAAAGATATTTTATGTATATATATATATATATATATATATATATTTATACAGAGAGAGAGAGAGAGAGAGAGAGAGAGAGAGAGAGAGAGAGAGAGAGAGAGAGAGAGAGAGAGAGAGAGAGAGAGAGAGAGAGAGAGAGAGAGAGAGAGAGCGAGAGAGAGAGCGAGAGAGAGAAATAGTAAGAGAGGGAGAGGGAGAAAGAAAAGGAGGCGGAGGAGAGGAAGGAGCAGGATAAGTAGATATAAGAGAAAAGGAAAAGTAGAATGTGAAGGAGAGATGGAGAGGAAGAATCAGAGGGAGAGGAAGATGTAAAGAAAGAGAGAGAAGGAGGAGGAGAGGAAGATGGGGGAGGGAAAAGATGATAGAGAAAAAGGAAAGGGTGTATCTGTATGTACATTATGCCTTAATACATAAACGTATAACATACATATATTTGTACCACACAAAAGTACACTAACACAAGCAAAAACAAACCCTCTAACCCCCACCCTTTCCCTCCCTCCACCCCGCAGCTACGCCCTCAAGGGTTTCGGCGCCGAGAAATTCCGCGTGGACGAGCGCTCGGGCGACATCTACATCGCTAACTGCGGCATCGACGTCTGCCTCGACTACGAACGCCAGAAGACCTACTCGCTCACGTACTCGGCCACGGACGGCGGCGGGAAGGTCACGTCGGTCAACATCTTCATTAACGTGCAGGACGAGAACGACAACGCGCCCGAATTCGTCAAGAAAGAGTACCGCAGGACCGTCGACGAGGGCGCGGCTGCGTTCGATCCGCCGCTTTTCGTCAAGGTGAAGGAATGCGTTTGTTTCTTCGTCTTTTTGTCTTAATTAGCTTCGAGTATTTATTTTGGTTTAGGATTTAAAAAAATGTTAGAATTTATTTACAATATCTATTCTCTTTGGAATTATGTTAACTCTTTTATTTATACGTGGTCGGATGTTTGTTTGCGTACTGATATTAGACTTGTTCATTCAGGTATAGCTATTTGCTTATATTTTTTTCAATTCCAGTTCACTTTCAATATCCAAATAAGCCCTAGATAACAACAACAATAATAATAACAACAAAAACGACGATACTAACACCCTCGCCTCGCCTCCTCCTCCCGCAGGCCACAGACGCCGACGGAGACTCGCAGGGCGGCGGGAAGGTGTTCTATTCCCTCCACGACGGCAACACCCCCGACGAGGCCTTCTTCGTGGAGCCCGTGAGCGGCGAGATCTCGATTCAACGGCCACTCAGCTACATCGACACGCCCTCTTCCACCTACACGCTCACCGTTAGGGCCACGGATGTTGGTGAGGATGGAAGGGTGGATTGATAGATTGGTGTTGATTATGGATAGATTGGTGTAAATTATGTATTGATAAAATGGTGTGGATTATGCATTGATAGATTGGTGTTGATTACTGATAGATGGTTTGTGGATTTTTTTTTTATTAGACTGGGGAGTTGATATTAGTTTTGTATCTTACCATTGATGTTATTGGTGTTGCACGGGTTGCACTTTTGGTATTCTATGTTCATTCTTAAATGTCGTCCATCTTTACATTTAGCTGTAAAATAAATATCCGGAGTCGCGTTCTATATGTTTGATTAAATATGTGTTCATAACATAGCAGAAGTTAAAATAAATGATTTTACTTTAAAAAGGGTGATAATAATGATGATGATAATAATGATAATGATAATGATGATAATGATAATGATAATGGTCATTATAATGACAACAATAACAATTATAGCAATAATGATAATAATGATAATAATAATTGTAATAATAATACCTCCTTCTAGGTAAACCCCCTCGCCACAGTGACGTGCGTGTGTTCGTGACCGTGGGGCGTGACACGAACAGACCCCCGCGATTCAGGCAGAGGCGGTACGAGGCGGAGGTCCCTGAGGATGCAGCGGCGGGTGAGTTGTCGGTGGGAGGGAGAGGGAGAGGGAGGGGAGGGGAAGAGGTGGGAGGGGAAGAGGTGGGGTGATGGAGGGGGGAAAGGGGAGACGGAGATGGAGAGGGGAGGGGGAGACGGAGACGGAGATAGAGGGGGTGTTGGAATGAGAGTGGGAAAGGGAAAGGGAGAGAGAAAAGAACAAAAAATCTGTGAAAGAAAGACAAAAATCTTACTTTCTTCTCAGATTCCATACTTATCTTCCATCCTTCGCAGGTACGCTCGTGCTACAGCTGTCAGCCAGTGATCCTGACGGTCCTGACGATGCAGTGACGTACATGCTGACGGCCGGGGCGAGGGATAACTTCGTGATGAACCTGACAAGCGGGGAGATTACCGTGGCTTCGGGGGCCAGCCTGGATCGCGACGCCACACCGAGATATCAGGTGAGCATGGGTTGCCGTGAGAAGGGTGGAGTGAATGTTATGACTTGTTCTTACGGCTTTTAGATGTATATATATATATATATATATATATATATATATATACTGTAAAACTAGATTTAATTGAAAAAGAGACTACAATTTCGGAATCCACCTGGATTCCATCTTCAGACCTGAGGATGGAATCCAGGTGGATTCCGAAATTGTAGTCTCTTTTTCAATTAAATCTAGTTTTACAGTGTGGGTTTTTATTCCATAGTATCAACACGGTAGTGTGTTTTCTCCTTTCATATATATATATATATATATATATATATATAAATATATATATATTATATATACATAAATATATATATATATAAATATATAATATATATATATATATATATGTATATATATATATATATATAGATATATATATGTGTGTGTGTATATATATATATATATATATATATATATATATATATATATATACATACACACATATATATCTTTTTATGTATACCTAACATATTTTGATCAACAGCTGACTGTGGCAGCCGTTGACAGTGGGTCGGAATCTCAACAGACCTCCACCACCACAGTAATTGTCGACCTTACCGACGTCAACAACAAACCGCCCAAATTCAACCAGGTGAATATATACCAATACACTATTCTGACTTTCCCTTGAATTTCGAATTTTATCGGCATTCATAGCTGTCGTTACTTCATCAGTCCATATAGTTTGTACATATTTGGTCAACTCAAACCTTGACGTTATGAAGAAATCCTTACTATATACTCATATAAAAAACAAATAGGCCATTTTGGTACTCATTATACAACTAAGCATTTTTGGCCGAATATTCACGCTAAATAACACATCCTATCCACACACTATATTACATAACACAAAACAACCAACCACATCGTGCATATTTCAGGAATCGTACGTGCGTTACGTGAGCGAACGTCTCCCGCCCGGAGAGAAGGTCGTCACTGTATCAGCTGCTGACCCTGACCTCGATGCGGACCTCGTTTACGAAATCATCGACCCCGTGATGGCGAGAGACAAGACAGGGGTGACTCTGGTGCCTTCTTCGCCTTATGATTACATCGGAGCCTTTAGGTAGGAAGGGCATTGGGTTGTCGGGTTAGGCTTAATTGGGTTGGCTTATGGTTATACTGATTTTTGAGGGCTCAGGGATTGTACTTGGTGATGCCAGTGCGTCCTTAGGTAATGATCTGATTCTCGACCGCAGATTTCAGGAGAGAAGACGGATTTTGCTCTATGCAAAAATATGTGAGATGAATTTACTATCGGAATATGATTTCTCAATTAACATAATCATAACTAAGTAACCTGATGTTTTATCCATTACACAACATCATGTATAATAACATGCAAAAATATGTGAGATAGGGATAACGAAAATAAAAGGAAAATATAAACCCCGCAATAGATAACACAGCAATCCCATTTTTCAAGAAACCAAGGCATTCCTTCAGAAAGACACAATCACGTCCATATCAAATGTGAATTACGACTCACAAATATGAGAGAAAATAATAATCGAAATCACAAATAGTCAACCAAAGACGCCAGTTCCTGTAACAAAACTTGTAATTTTTGACTACCCAAATTATTATATTAATCTATGAATTAATACATATCTACTTGCATTTTACACTTATCCAACACTTCCACAGCGTGAATGAGACGACGGGCGAAATCTCGGTGTCGGGAACCCTTGACCACAACGCCGCCGCGGTCATTATTCTCACCGTAAGCGTTACCGATAATAATGCTACTGAGGGTTTCCCGGGACAGACTGATACATGTAAGTGGTTGTGGTTATCGTGTGGTTATTGTCTTTGAGTTATTTGTATGTGGTTGTGGTTATCGTTTTTGGTCCTATTTATTTTTGTTATATTTTTTTTAATGATTTTTTAGCTCTTGTATTGATTGGTATTATAGTGTGGGAAGTTTAAATTGGATTGCTCAGTTTCTTGCATCTTACAGCGTTATTTCTACCGATAGTAAAAATGTAGTAGGTTTATATTGCTTAGAATTATGTTAAACGCAACTGATGGATAAATAAGATAAATTCACAAATAATTCAGTTAAGAGTAAGCAAAGCAGATTGAAAAAATCGTCCATCCTTAATAACGCCCCTCCTTTTCCTCTAACCATTAAAACACATAACTGAATATTTGATGAATAAATAGGATAAATTCTCAAATGACAAAAACAAGCAAAAAAACGAAGTATATTTAACAAAAATTATGTAAATTCTCAAATAACAAAAAAATAAAAAATAAAATAAATAAAAAATAAACGAAGCATACTGAACAAAAATGATGTCCATGTTCCTCTATAACGCTCATATAAAGGCATATAAACACACATCTATTTTTCCCCAGCTGAGGTCACCATGTACGTGCAAGCATTTAGTGACCAGAACCCCATCTTCGTTCCGCCCTGGACTCCTGCGCGACCCCAGCTGGAGGTCACGGTCAAAGAGGAGCAGGAGCTGGGGTCTGTCGTGTTCTCTGTCACCGCCAAGGACCCCGTGACAGGTGAGTGGTTGGCTGTGACTCTGATTCTTGTGTGAAATGCTCTGTTATAGTATTTTCGTTGTTGCTGATATTAATTTTCATTAATTTTGTTTATATGTTTATCGTTATCGTTGTCGTCTTTGTTTCATAGCCAACGTCATCGCCATTGTTGTTGTCTTCATCATCATAATCATCATCAACATAAGGCATCTTCCGTTTATCATTTCGCCTTATATCTATACTACTGCATTTACCCCTTGCTTTTATCTTCTCGTCTCATATTACACTTACCCCCTCGTCTAAGATTATCTTCTCATCATCTATCTATCGTCTTATCTTCCTCTCCTCGTCCACAGGTCAACCCGTCCGGCGTTACGAGAAGGTGGCAGGCTCCGACCCCGTCGACATGTTCCTGGTGGCTCCGATCACCGGCCAGGTCACACTGAACTCTCGGCTGGATTATGAGGCCTCAACTACCAAGGTTAGGGAGTAGAGCTTTGATATTTTGTTGGTTTTTGTATTTGAGATTTTACTTTTACGTTTGTTTTATTTTTTTCTGTTTCCTTTTCTTTTTGAAGTTTAAGTTTTGTGTAGAATGTCAGTGAAGTGTATTTTTTTTTGAAAACTCGGAGATAAAAAAATAATTTCCTTTTCAGACGACGTCCCTCCAAGTGCTGGCCATAGCGGGCGATCGTTCTAGCGAAGCGACTGTGACTGTCAACATCGAGGACGTCAATGACAACAGCCCCATCTTTACGGAAAATGTAAATATTTTCCCTTTTTCTGAAGTACTGATATAGTTAGCTTTCCTTAAAAATGTTCTTACCACTCCGCCATTCTTTTGATATTAGTGTGGATAGTAAATCTTAAAAAGCTTCAGCCATATTCCGTTTTAAAGCGAAGTGGACACTGCTCTTTCAAATAAATCAGTCCCCTTCGCCCTTTTATTGAATATCCAATGTAGACAACTCCTTTTCAAAGAATTTTCCACTCTAACGACATCTTCCCTCCCGCAGGAGTACCACGCCCGTCTCTCCGAAGACGCGCGCTGGCCCAAGACGGTGCTTACGGTGACGGCGACGGACGCGGACACGGAGGAACACGGCCAGGTCACGTACACGCTGGGAGGCGAAGGGGCGCTCATGTTCGTCGTCAATGAGACCACGGGGGAGGTGGGTGGTTCGTGTTGACGTGATGACCGATGGTTTCAGGTTTTGGCGATATTGGATAAAGGTTTCCCTCAAATTGGAGATTTGTGGATTCATAAAACAGACAGATTGATGATATAACATGGGGTTCCTTTGAGGAGGCATGTCACTTAAATACATAAATAAGGTAAAGGAAAATAATGGTAAAACGCTTACACTCGTCTTAGAGGCTGAAATGAGGCAATTAAGCCTGACACTGGAACACGCCTTAGGAAAGTTCTCTACCTTGGCAGATTCGCGTGGCTCGAGGCGCCCAGTTAGACCGTGAGGCCACGCCCACCATCACACTCGAAGTGACCGCCCACGACACTCCGATGGGCGGGATTAACCAGCGGAAAACCACGGTTATTGTAAGTAGCAATTCGATTTATGAAATCTAATCGAATGGTAGATGGATATTAAACAAAAATAATTACGAATACACAAAACATCCAAACTCTACATGAACATTCTTCTTCAGTCCCTCAACACAGCCATGAAATTCTCCCTCCTTGTTTCCCTGCAGGTCGAGATCGAGTTGACCGACGTGAACGACGCGTCTCCGGTGTGGAGCGAGTCGTCGTACACGGCGGTGGTGCCCGAGAACACGCCGGTAGGCAGTCCTGTCACTAACGTCCTCGCAACCGACCCCGACCTTGGCATAAACGGCCTTGTCCGGTACCAGCTGCCGGAGCTACAGGGCGAAGTCGATGGTTAGTTTTCTCGTTGGTGATTGGTGGAAGTCACCTCTGTGAAGTTGGTTTTCGGGGATCGCTGCCTAATTTGTATACGAATATCTTATTGGAATATGAAAATGACGTATATCGTCTTCAGGTCTGTTCTTCCTGGATCCCGAGAGCGGAGTGTTGTCCGTAGCGGCGCCCCTCAGCGGGAAGGGACGCAACGAGCACTACGAGCTGACCGTGCGGGCCCTGGATCAAGGCAGTCCACAACTCTACTCCGAGGCCACGATTCGCGTCCTCATTGGTGACGTCTCCACCAATGACGGCGTCCCGACTTTCATTAAGCCACGCCCCAACGAAGGAGCGGGTGTCATGGAGGTACAAAAGAATTTATCCATTCTTATGTTCTTTCAGATTAAATTTGGTGTGATCCCTAAGTGCATATTTTATATAGGATTCCGAAGGAAACGAAATATAAATGGGTTATATAAATTTAAAGATAAAGGCAATAAAACGGTGTACTTTCCCCTCCAGAACTCGAAGATCGGGACGGCTGTGTTCCAGGTGCAAGCCGAGGATCCTGACGATCCCAACACACCCAACGGCAAAATTGTCTATTCCTTCCTCGACGACGGCAGCGACAACGGCGTCTTTGAGATTGGTGAGTAGAGTAAAGATGAATAAGTGGATAGACCCGATGTTTTCTAAAATATTTTCGAAGACATTGAATAGACCTATATACACTATATACATTCATATATACTATATAAGCTTCTTAATAGAGGGAATTCATGCAGTCATTTCACTATTTCATCTACCACCTCCAGATCCAACGACGGGCATCATAACGACTCGCGTAGCGCTGGACAGAGAGCAGCGGGCCCAATATACTGTGGTGGTCGTCGCACAAGATCTGGGTCGTCCTCCTCAGCTGGCTTCACGACTCCTGGTCATCAACATAACTGATGCTGACGACAATTTGCCAGCCTTCGTTAAGCTTCCGGTGAGTTGCATCAGGTGCCTCGGCACTAGGTGTAAGGGGGGCAGATATTTGATTAGTAAAAGTGTATGTGTGAACTCTTTTCTCTGTCTTTGTTTTCAGCTTGTAATTATTAATATGAATGTAGATGGATGAAATGGTTTGTAAACAAGAGGTTCTGTTTTTCGCCAAAATAATATTAGGAGAAGGTCGTGTGAGTGAATGTTAATGACACCCTACCTGCCACCTTCCTAACAAGGATTTACTCCACAGGGTGGAAAGCCGATGGACGTCCAGGTGGAAGAGGAAGCCGCTCTGGACACTGAAGTAGGCTTCGTAGAGGCTCGCGATGACGACGTTGGCGAAAATTCCCTCATAAACTACCAAATTACCGGTAAGAAAGGACCAGATGAAAGTAAGAGGATCAACGGAGAGAGGGAATGTCGAGGGACGGGCGATTTACATGTCGATACCTGCAAAAAAGAGAAAGGAAGGGAAGAAGTGAGGAATAGAAGAAATCAATTAATGTCGGTTTTACATTACAGACGGAAATAATGAGGGTCTTTTCGGCATCAACCGAACCTCGGACAACAGAGGGATCATCTATGTAAAAGGTCGCATCGACAGGGAAAAGGTGAGTGTCTCATTCCCACGTCTCAAGTCACTTCATTATGTTCTGTACGTCGGTAAAAGAGGTAGATAAAACACATGGTACTTGGAGATTCGCATAGAATGTCTGCTTTTATTATGTGAAATCTGACGCTGATTTGGAATAATTACGTCAAGGGATCTGGTCCCTCGCATACTGACAGAAGTCCGTGAGCTCAGGCTGCCTCTGATTCGCACTGATTTAAAAAATGATTATTTCATCCTTCCATGTATGTGTATCTGTAAAATTGTATGCTTGTGTATGCAATGTCCATGTTAGTTCAGAAATGTATAAAGGGAAGAGCACATACCCCTTTTCCTGACAGAAAAATAACTTTCATCTCCTTGTCTCCCTAGGTGGGGTCGGTGACCTTGACGCTGCTGTGTGGAAAGTATGGACGTCGGATGCCTACGAGGAAGGTTTATGACCCAACTGATCCCGCCATGATGCAGGTAAGCGAAACAAAAATGAAAATAAGAAAAACAAATCAATATACTAATCATCAAATTTATTCAAATTTCTTTCATATAATATGGATATCACCTTTCTACAACAAATTATATATAATATCGTCCAGTGTAAAAACTATTGCGTAACGTTTGTGTCTGTTCAAGGTTCGTGTTTTGGTGACTGACCTCGACGATAATAAACCGACATTCGCGAAGAACGTCATTACCACAGGAGTGCGAGTAGACGCAGCGCTACAGACGGAGGTGGTGAAGCTGGAGGCGGAGGACAAAGACCCGACCGCTCTTCCTATCAGGTTTGTGTAAGATGCTGTTGTAAGTTTAAATGGCTGTGCGTTTTGCAGGTCGATATAGACCCTGCAACTTTTTAAAAATGCCTTGTCACTGCGGGTACTTGGAAATTCATAGAAAAAAAGTATCCTGAATTTCCCCAAATCCCAGGGTTAATTTAGCTCTTGAGAAATCGGTTTCGCTGCTTCTGGTGGAAAGTCTACACCCAACTTATAATATACACTTTTACCCACAGGTACGCTATACATAACATCAGCTTCTCCCACATCGAAGACACTGTTGAGCTTCTTCCTGAGGAGGAGGTAAATGCAACAGGAGTCTTCTTGCTCGAGGAATCCTCCGGTGTGCTGAGGACCAACGCTCCACTCACCCGATATGCCCACGGGATTTTCACGTTGTTCATTACCGCTTTATCGTCACCTACAGATGACCCAGCGGTTGCTCATGTCATGGTGAGTATCGTTGATAGGCGTTTTTATTTTCTATTTGTTTTTTATTCGTCTATTCATTTTGTGCTACATGAGTGTATTGTAGATCAGCGATACCTTTCTGAATAAGGTAGTATCAGTGAAGTTATCAGAACTAAATGGCCGTTAAGGATATAAAAAATATATATATCTTGTGTTATAATAGCTACAAGTCTGTGGTTGCAAATTTTTTATAGACTTAATTCCATTTGAATTCACCACACACATTTTTTTTTTTAGATTAGATTTTAAACCACATGGACTTCATTCATTATCTTCCTTCCATATATATTACTCCAAAATAACCATGGCGTAATGCATTCCAGATCTACGTGCTACGAGACAGTGATCTTCTGCGCTTCGTCTTCGGCGTAACGCCCGGGGAGGTGCGGCGTCAGCTGAACACCTTCAAGAAAGAGGTCGAGAGTGTGTTGTTTGTGAACTCGTCTTTGAACATTTACGACACTAATTATTATACCGATGCTAATGGTGCTATTGATTTCTCCAGCACAGGGTGAGTTAATTCGGAATGTTAACACACACACACACACACACACACACACACACACACACACACACACACACACACACACACACACACACACACACACACACACACACACACACACACATATATACATATATACGTATATATATATATATATATATACACACATAAATATATATATATATATATATATATAAATATGTAATTTTTTTATGACGTTCATACATACTCAGCCTTATTTTTGGATTATGTTCAAAGAGTATTCTCAGTAATAATTTCTTACCACGTAGATAATTTTTCCATCTTGAACTGCACTTCTCATAAGGACAAACATTTTCTCCAGGTCGTGCTTCCAGCTGGTCGGTCGCAACATGCGTGAAACAAAAGAGTTGCTTGATCCTTCAGATAACTCGCAGTTGGAAAAGGTCTTCGGGAAGTTTACCGTCAAGAAGGTTGAGGTGAGTTTTTCTTTCTCTTGTCAGATTAATTTTATTTCTTTTGGGGGGCTAATGTGTAAAAAATACGCCTCTAATAGTTTCAGTGACTGAACCAACCTAAATTAAATTTAAAATCAATATATCAACAATAACAAAAGTCACCTAATCAGTCTATCTATCCAGCTATCTGTCTGTCTGTTTATCTAAGTATCCGTCTCTTTATACCGGCAAATGATAATGCCATTTTCTTCCGCAGCGCTGTGTTCCACGACGCGAGTCTCGCCAGGCGGACTGGGTGGAGGTGTGGGTGCTGGTGATCGCGGCTTTCATCGGCGTCGGAGGCACGATCGCCGCCTGCTCAGTGTGCTGCCTTTATTCCCGCTACCGAAAACGCGTCAAACGACATCAGCAGCACATGAGGTTGCTCGAGAGCCCTCCTCCAGCAGCGCCAGTTCTCCCTCCAGGTTCAATCGTCATGTTGCCCCCAGGGCCTCCGCCTCCGGGGCCGTCGCATCCCGGAGGACCTCATGGCCCCATCATGCCTCCGCCCTCCATGCTAAGCTCGGAGCCTCCTCGTTCATACGAATGGCAAGAGCGCGGGCTTCCCCTTGACACAGTGTCATATAGAAGCGCCCAGCGGTAGCTTAAGCCTCGTCCTGGCATAAGGTGCAATGTACAGTAAGTCCTGGCAATACATATATAATGTGCCTCCTCGTGTAAATTCAGGGATCTGACATAAGAATATTGTCGAAACGATACGGTGAAGTGCAAAATCAAATGGGAAAGTCTTTAATGTTCTGCGACATGGTACCATACATAATCTTTGTCTCCCGTTGTTAAATTATATTGTTGAAAGATTAGGAAATAAGAATTTTAACAAAGAAGAAGGAATTTGCCAAATATTTTCATTCCGGTATAAATGGTTGTGTGATTGGGTTTCAATAATTAATGTCTTTCTGTAAGCACATTCGCAACTGTCATTTGATAAAACAGGCGCTTGTACAAGTAAGTGAAATTGTAATTATGTGTACATAATTCATACACTATATTAGTTATGCTATTTGATAGACGTTTTGAATGGGTATGTTAGATTATGCTATAAATACAGATCTAAGCATTTACTTTAGATTATGAAACAACTATATTTTAGAATAAACAAAAAAAAAAAATGCATTTTCGTTCATTTCTCCTTTTTATTATCCGACGAGAGTGGTTATAATAACTAATTCCAGATCACTTGCAGACTGGAGCAAATGTTGACAATCTACACTTAAACACTTAAAATGTATAATAACATTGAAGTTTTCAGGAAGCAGAGCTATGATATGTAATATTCAAAATGTCTTTTTGGAACAAAGAACTTTCTTGAAGATGATATTATTTTTTTTTTATGAATGGAAATATAGATATATAACACTGAAATTATTTGTAGTGATGATGTAAGTTTTTAAGTAATCATATAACAAATTATTTGCTGAAATGTTATTTCACCTTTTATTGATTTCCCTATTTGATATAATGATAATTCTTGAAAAAAATATACCTTTTAATTTCTTTTACATTATGATTTATGTATGGTAACTGATGTTTATGTGAAAATAATCAGTTTATCAAACTGAGAAATTAAAATGCTGGTAAGGAATTATCTACAAATCTTCAAAATGCAAAGAGAGGATAATATGCATACTTTAGTATAAGTAAGTATCTGCAATGGTTAACCAAACTAAAAGGCAATTCAAACAAAGTATTTAAAGCACCGTAATATTCATTTCTTCATTGTTTACATAGATGGCTAGAGTATTTCTACATTGTTAACATTGTATTTGTAGGCCTTAATGCATATTAATCTGATGGTCAAATTCACTGGGATGTCCCTCACTGATGTCTTGTTTTTTTCATAAATACTAATACTTTTACTGAAGTATCACCAAGTCAAGAAAGTGTAAAAATGGCCATCATTGAATCAGCATTCCAACTTGGGGGGTTTCAGTAAACTTAGAAACCAGAGTAAGTGTACACTTTGACTCTCAAAGCATCCATAACCAAGCTAGAAAAGAGTGAATGAATTATCTGCTCACTCATCACTCAAGTTGTAAAATATTATATACAGTTTGTGACAATAATCACTAGTGAAATATCCATGACATTTCAACATGAAATACTTAGGGGGAATAAGAAGCCAAGTCAGTTCAAATGAAAATGGAAGGAAAAAAAAAGCAAATGAAAAAGACAAAAGAATCTTAACATGATCTGTAATATAGGGTCATATGACCTAAATCTATACTATGGTAACAGGTGACTAGAAAATAAAAACTGAACTTTCCATGTTTACTATCGAAGGAAAGCATGTCGCACAACAAGCACTTCCTCATATGCACATAACACTTATGAATTCTGATTAAAGGTGTCATCTGGGACACATTTTCACAACAGTATGCTTTTTTCCTATTTAATTTTTAATCTAGTGAATACTGATTAAAGCCAATGTTTACATATTCTGTTTCTACATATTTTTCCTTCAATATTTTCTCTTGAGTAACCATTCAATACACAACAATCAATAATTACACATTCTGCCCTACAGTATCTCATTTTCCCAATTCAAATGCTCATCTAAGAGTTATGCTCTATTCATGCTACTCTAAGCTACCCATCTTTTGCCATAACGAACGCTCCTAGGACAAATATAAGGCAAAGATCACATTAACCCTTACAATAAAGGTAAAAACTGCAGATATGATTGACCAACTGGAATAGATGCACAAAATATTTGGCTCCTTAAAGGCCAAACAGGGCAGCCAGACAAAGGATTTGCTATGGGAATACAACAACACATTTCACAGACACATGCAAATGATCAAACACTTAGTGCAGAAAAATTTTCATTGACTGGTTTGAAAGCAAGATGACACCAATACAGGAACTCGAGTACCATCATTCCAGTCTTCTAGGTTTTCAATTGAATGACAAAAAGAAAAGAAAAGAAATGAAAAGAAAAAACACCTAAAAATACAGCTACATCACATAATCAAAAATGTAACAATGACAATATCTAAAAAAATATTGCCTCCTGAAGAAATAAAGTCATCATTAATTTCTTACATTAAAATTTCTCGAATGAGAGAGCACACTTATTCATCATAAATCACTGTATTTCAAAATACACTATAACTCATTACATAACAAGTTTATTCAAATTATCCTAAGTTATCATCATTCTAATCATCAACAATCAAATGTAATAAAAATCACAAACCATCGGTGGTAAGGTGCGGTGGGTGAGGCTACAGACTCACAAGTCTTTCTCTCACTATCACTGGGCAATGTCTACTGAAGTATGTACAAATACACTAAAAATTTAAATATTGGCTGAGGAAAATAAAATGTTTTAACCCCTAAAGTATCACGAAGTTCAGAGCTATATGTGCACTTAATAGAAAAAGTGCAATTTGTTCTCTGTCTTCCTTAATACACAATTATTTAAGCTGCAGTTATTCTTGGGATATTTCTAAGATGAATGAATTAGAATATTTGGGGGGACGCCTTCTTTAGTTTTCACTCAGTGTTCACACGTACCTGAGAACAACAATTGCCAATTTTGTCCTTTAGGGGTTAAAGGGGACAGAAAGGGGAATGAAATGGGGGAAGAATCACAAGCAGATATAAAAAAATATGTGATTTAAATAATCCATATACTCCTGATGAGCTACCCTGACCACAATTTCTAAAAGTTTGTTTAATATTCTGTCAGGTGATCTATGACCTACATAATAATAACCATGACATTAAAGATCTATTAACTCTCTTTTCTAACATACTATTCATGAATTGAAAACATGCAAATAGTGAAATAAAATATCATACTTAAAAACAACAATCAATGGGAGGAAAATTTCAAATGAAGTTATATTAATGCCCTTGATCCGTGTACTAATTACCAATGCTACTTCTCATCAGAACCATCATGTTAATGGTAGATGATCAGTCATGTCTAAAGGAACATTTTGTTTTGTGTTCATTCACTTGGTTAAAGTGTTCTCATTTCTCCTATTTCACAAACAGTTGGATGAAAGATAGCTGAAAATCGTGGCTGAATTAGCTTCTGTGATTATAAACAAAATGTTTGAAATGACTGGTAATTTTCTTAAAGACTGTAAACACATCAGTGATCTTTTCTGAGGGTAACATTAAACACTTTAAATAATAATAAAAACAAAAAAAACAAGCTTAACTATTCCTGAATTACAGGCTTCCTCTCTCAATTGACAAGCCAATATCAGAAGTACAGAGGGAGTTTTTAGGCTATGTAAGATCCCTCAATGACTCCATCTCTTGTGCAATCAACAACATGTGAATATTAAAAATATATATCTCAACACTTCAAAAGAATTGGTAATGATTATCCAGTATTTGCTAAAATTATACAAGTTAAATTACAAAATATAAAACAATGATACCATGCAAGAGAATTAGTTATATTAGCTCCAATAAAAACAAGGCAAAAGCAACAAAACTCCTGGCAAGAAATTACATAATAATTTGAAAATGTTATTCAGCCATCCTGTGGAGAAGCTGCAGGTTACATCCTTTGCATTCTTATGCCAAAATTCTTTACATGAAGCCAAAGCCAGACTGGGGAGTTTACAAAATGATAAGCTGTTTTGTATGTAAGAAATTTTGTAGTTACAGCAGTTAAACACTTTTGGGTGTGGGTAACTAAAACGTTCTGCTGTACATTTCCTTTGTCACAATTCTTCAGGACCTTGAAACTTATGCATCTGTGCAGCATTTACACTCTTTCTTTCCTAACAATAATATCCGTTATTTAAGTTTAGTATAAAACTTAATCAATTTTGGTTAATGTCAGGCTTAAGATATTCTTAATCACATTCTCAACTTGGGTCTGACCTGTGCCTCATATTTCAAGTGAGAAGCTTAGATCTTAGCAGCTCATTGCAAAGTTTCCAGTCTGGCGCCAAAGCAAGGTTATGCTGTAAACAGGAGCCAGTTATTTCAGTATACATACTGACTGAGTGTCTAGCAAAATGAAGCCTAAATGTATATCAACATTAGATTTTGGAATGCAATAATAATGCATTAATAAGATGAAATACTTGTATTCTTAGCCTTGAGCATAAAATATCAAATTCAGTTCATTATCATTCAAGACTTCATCTTTGTGAAGTGTGCAGCTGTGTTATGACTATATTCAGTGGCAAATGAGCAATTCCTTCAGAGTGGTTTATGCAATCCTCTTGGTCCCTTTCTAAGCCTGTTTGTACTATATGCCATATGAAAAGGGATATTCAAGATATCTTTATATCCACCATTGTTTCCACTACTAGGATTATTGGGTGACAAAAAAAAAAAAAGATAAAAGCATCAAGCATATGAAAAGTAGCATCCTGAAGACTGTTCATAGTGTGTCTATCAGGGAATGACTGAGCAAGTAAACAGGCAATTGTTCACACCAAAAGGACTGAATAATCCAAGGAAGTGTGGGCAATTACAAAATTTATAAATATCCTGGCTTTTTCATAATGTAAAAGTAACCATTTATTTTTTACCTGCTCTTTGAAAAAAATCTTTCTAAAACAATACTAACCTCAATCATCTTTGTTTTGAATACAAAAATGAACAAAGAGAAGGATCTACAGTTATTGTGAGCTAGTAATTCTCTATGACATTTTTTGGTGCAGTTATATAATATATAAATACTAACAACATATTCTGACCCATCATGCACATAATAAAAAAAAATGCAATGATAACAAAGCACCATATCTCTGCCACTCTACAAATCATATGATTACCTGGACAAATCTTCATCTGTTCACCTGTCAGGGTAGCAGACAAATACTGTACTTGTTAAATCTTCCGAGCCATTCAAGAGTATTGGAATTCAAAGCCGTGGTTAGAAAGGGCTTCCAACTGTTAATCACATTACACCTATTCGACACTGGGAGGGAAGGGACGGAAACAACTACGGGACGAGGACCTTCCAGTCGTATCTCATATTTGCTGAGTGGGTCACAGGAGGGAAGGGAGGTTCGAGGAGCGACCAGGCGCCGGATGTCTCCTGGCCCGCCATGGAAAAGGAACAGTAGGGAACCTGTTGGGAAGCAATAACAATCTGTTAATAGTGGAAGCATCATAGGGGGGTGAGCCTCCCAGTGATTAAATTCATTTAAGTCCTGATATGAAAATGTTAGTAATATTATGAGCAAGGAAAACAAAATAATGTTAATGTTACATTAGTTAAAATACAAATATTATGTTACCTACAAATTTCTATGTATATGTGTATGTATGTATGTATGTATTTATGTATGTAGGTATGTATGTATGTATGTATGTATGTATGTAGGTATGTATGTATGTATGTATGTATGTATGTATGTATGTATGTATGTATGTATGTATGTATGTATGTATGTATGTATGTATGTATATATGTAGGTATGTATGTATGTATGTATATATGTATATATGTATATATGTATATATGTATGTATATATATATACACATACATATATACACACATAAACACATACACACACACACATATATATACATACATACATGTGTGTGTGTGTGTGTGTGTGTGTGTGTGTGTGTGTGTGTGTGTGTGTGTGTGTGTTGTGTGTGTGTGTGTGTGTGTGTGTGTGTGTCTGTGTGTGTGTGTGTGTGTGTGTGTGTACATGAAGAGTTCTTAAAGGAGAGCAATAATAACAGGAATGAATCAAGAAAGAAATTTATTCTTTTCAGAATGAGAAAGTAAGGAACAGCAATAAGGCTATCAGTATAATAATATGTAAAATACAAAATGATGCTTTTTGAAGCCTGTCAGAGGAATTACATCTAGTATCCTAATTATCAAAAGCACATCTTATTCTGATTTGATTCTATGAAAAATTGAACAAATAAAAGTCAGAGAAAGAAAAACAAATCAGAACTCACCAAAGAAGGAAAATATATCTTGTTCTGCTTAACTAATGACATGACTACAAACATTCCATGTGAAATAATATGAAAAAAAGTCATGCATCTCTCATGATTTTATGGCCGAAGGCCTATTTAGCTTTTAGTTTTGCCTTTTTTTGACTTAATTCTATCATATCTGAGTGGGAAGCAAATGGCAATCTAACTTGGTAAACAAATAAAATATTCAAGATATTTCACTTTTAGGAAAAGACACAATTAACACTAGAAATCTATCACAGTAAATATATTACAAGAATAAAATATCACATTCTAAGCTTTCAGTAGACTGAAACATTAAACAAAGCAATGTGTTTTACCAAAAGGGCAGTATACCCAAATGAGGTTTCATCGTGGCTGCAAAAAGAATCAAGCCATTTTCTTTATCAGTTCTAGGGGGAAAAGATGAAGGAGAAAGACAAGGCTTGAGGAGAAAGTGTAAACAAATAAAACTTTGTAATGAAAGAGATTCAAGGAGAAAAGTACTGTAATGAATAGCTTTTATACTTATAAAGGATATGAAACAAATTCAAAGTCATCAAAGAAAAAATGCATATTCAGAAAATCAGACATCATTTTGGTCTCTGTAAAGTTACCTGGGGAAGCCACATCATATCATTAAATATAATATTCCTTTCTATTTAGCACCTCAGGCTGGGTTTCCTCATGCACTGGTGGAGGAGGTCTGAGTACATGCTTTAAAACAACATTGAGTTAGATAAATGAACAAATGAATAAATCAATAAACAATAACAACAATTCAAAAGTCAAGACACACAATACTCTGGTGCTTCGCTGTTGCCATTAGCCTTGCATGGGGTAAGGGCAAGGAGGAGAGGCCAACACAGCAGCCATTCAGCATTTTCATCTTTTCCTGAACAATGATTAGGCAACTACTCATACCTTTATCATCTGAGTGAAAAACAGTATATATATATAAGTGTAATCAACACGAGCTTAGATCCCTTGGCCAATCTGCAAATAACTTCTTTTATCTAATACCAAGCAGCCAAAACATAAGCATTGCTGACAACAAAGCTTATGAAATCATATCCATATCTTCTTTATGTAAAGAAAACCAAAGGGAAAAAAAGTTGACCAATAGAGGTAGATGTATAGCACTTAGGTATTATAACAATAATCATAACATCCAGAGGGAATCATTTGCTTCTCAGTGGAAGAACTGCAATAAAACTTTTGAGAATGGCAAATAAATAAATAAATATTAATAAGAATAACTGTATGATTACACATCCAGATCAAAGGAACATTTAGTAATCCTTAACAAAGTACACTGACCATCAATATAAGAATTAAAAGTATGTCACTGTTTAAGGTAAATGTTGATATTACATTTATAATGATATACAAAATATTAAACATTTCATGATTAATAGTTAAACCTTAAACTTTTACACACTTCCTAAGAAGAGACATCAATTTAAAACTCTCTCTTTTAAACTCTGATCGACAGAGTAAAAAGTTAAAGCAGGGAAAAGTTTGACAGAGAGTGAAAGACATGAGATGGAAAAATAACATTGCCAGAGGCTATGAGATAGAAACTTTGAAAGAGAGCTTGATCGAGAGAACAATCCATGCTATATATTTAAACTTTTAAAGTGGGAAGTCATCCCTTTTAATATACGATTTTAATGCTTCGTAGATTTATTGGACATGTAAACTTCAACAAGTAATCACTTTTTACACTAAAATTCTGTAATTCCATTTTATGCCTTATTCACATAAGAAAAATTTGCATTTTCTAAGTCGTTAACTAATTACTGGTCAAAGATACATACTCCAAAGTATTTAAGACAAGAGAAAGAAAGTAATGCATACTACAGCATTAATGTAGTCTCAAAGATTTGACTAGATAACCAGCAACATAACTACGACAAGAATAATCTTACAAAGTCTTGATGCTTCCTCAGTAATAATTAAAAATTCACATTCTGATTAATAAGAATAAGATACACTCAAGATTTACTTAATATTCCTAATCAGATATCCTGCAAGTATAAAAAGAAAGAAAGAAAAATATGTGTCTCTTTTAAAGATAATTCAGTACACAATTATTACAGCAAACTGCTTTAAGGGGTGCTATACACCTAGAGGGTCTCCAATGGACAAACACATAAAAAATCATATCTAAGCAAAAAAGATAAACCTTGCTTCTCCCATCAATACAAGAGGATTCTCCAGTCATAATGAGCTTGTCCAGTATTCGAAACAGGCATGACTGGCTGAACCAGAGACCACCGACTCGAGGGCAATTCCACAACGGCGCTTGTGGAGCAGTACGGAATCTGTGGTTACAAGAGGAAGTTATACAATGGCTGGCTTTTCAGTGTGAAAGGATAATGGCAATGACATTGAATGCATTTTTCACACTTTCATGCTTTGTCTTTTTTTTTCTTTTCAAAAAATATTTGATAATCTATATGATTTATCAGAAAAGAAAAATAGTATACATTACTTATTTGAAAAGAAATTAGAATCTTCCACAAAATGAAAACTGCCTCAAGCCATCCTACAGTTATCAGAGAAATAGATCACACAAGAAATTGTACTTCATCATTTTAGTTATTTATAAAGTACCAATAAACTTCACAACACACCTAACAATAATAAAAAAGTCTCTAAAACAATGGTTACAAGGACAAGCAAAAGCGCATAGTACATTCCTGCCCATGAGCCTTTACAAAAGCAACAAAGCATCAGGCTTGCAAATAGAAACACAATAGTCAATGAATGGCACTGAATGGCAGATTCTTTTTTCATACTCCTTACAGGACAATGTCAATGGGCAGAGAGTGTTGGTGGTCATATTTCTTACTTTTATTTTTGGTCAACAGCATTATCCTTTATCTACCCTTTCTACCATCATGAGATTCCATGTCCATAAGTATCTATTTATTTTTTAAGACATATAAAGATTTCTCCCTGGCTTTTAGATTCCTCAATAAGTAAATAAACAAAGGCAGTGAATAACTACTGATGGAATTTTGATTTGTTCTTTTTATGAGACTATACCTCAATGTATAAAAAATAAATTTTCCTCTATGTACTTAAAATGTAAACTATATTTCAAATAGCTTAATGTTTCCTATCCTAAAATAAAATAAGCCTCTTATTCATCTTGTAAATCCTATTATGTACATCTGCTAGGGTTGATACCTTGATAAAACAAATTTAATTTTTGATTGTGGTATCAGTCACAGTGGAAGAGGTTTAATCCCTTGTCAATGTAATCAATCACCTTAAAGAATGAACATGTGGAACTTAAACATTCCATAGCTTTTTTTTTTGTCAGCCTTAGTAAATCAGACTTTCATGGCAAAACAAGCTATTAGAAAGCTCTAACATTTTCTTTTCTTTTTTTTACATATTAAAGTTACATAACCACTGAAGGAAACTTTGTGCAGAAATCAATTTCAGTACTTTTAGAAAAAAATAAACATCTCTCGCTCTTTAACATCTATAAGAAAAAAAATAAACATCTCTTGCTCTTTAACAAACTGTCTTTGGTTAAGAAAAAAAAAAAAAAAAATGATTAAAGCATAAAGTCTATGACCATGACACTCAAATTTTATGAGTAGTGGCTGGATATATGCTACATGCAGTTTTTCTGTATCTTTGTTGTTACAAGGCAGTGTCATTAATTTGCTGTTAGCAAATAAATATTGTATAATTTTGTGATCAGTCATGCATCCAAAGCCTCATTGTTACTGCTCTATTTTGAATAAATCTTATCTATCATATGTAATAGCATGTTACATACGCAGCCACCATGTATTCATCATTTCCACAGAAATGACAATTGTGCAGTTACTGATGAGATACAAATGCAGACAAAAGGATCTTATGTGATGTTTATGCTAATTTCAATAAATATAGACGGATGAAACTTTAAATACTTTGCTATTAAAGTTTGAAAATAGCTTTCCTTTTCATATCCTTCATAAAAGCACAAGATATTGATATACAATACGAGCAATTATGCAAATTTTATTTAATGTACTTAAATCAAGAGCCATACTCTCAATATTAGTATCTTATACAGTTGCCATACGTCAACAGCTGAATGACTGTCAAACGTCAGAACTCACTTGAAATGTCTTAAGCATCCATCCTATGTGTAAAATTTACAAGCACAAACAAGCAATCTGACACCCCCCACCCATCCTCCCTTCAACAAATATGCAAGTCACAACATGGAAGAGGTTCCTTTTTCAGAGGAGAACTCTCCAGTCAAACTCCATAATGCCAGAGTAGGTAACAGGATTAACTTCAGCAGGAGAAAGTCTCCACTGGCCACAGTCTGTCTCTTCTATCTTAGCCGTGCACCCGTAGGGAACCTGTCAAGCCAAAGTCCTCTTCAACATCAAAGAATCTGGGACAATGAGCCATCAACAACATGTTTCTTTCATGTTATCACACATATTTAAACCTTTCTTGCCACTTTTAAAGTTGTGGTTTAGGACACAGCAT